>NC_081256.1:22531552-22842915 GCF_030490865.1 Poecile atricapillus
AGAGATCCAAAGTTAGATCTGGAGTACTATTTCCCCAGCACTTTTGGACATGACTGTGGCATGTCTATGCACAGATATTGCCTGCTTTTTTTATCAAATCCACTGCTTGGGCATTAAAAGAAAGATGCCAAATCTGACAAATTTAATTCATAGGTGTGTTTTGGGCCAGCCAAACCACTGCAGTTGTTTGTGTAACACCATAGGCCAAAAGGGTATTGCACTGATAAACAGGTCCTGATCCCATGACAGTACAAATCACAATGAATTCATGGATTTGAGCTGGCTTACAACTGACAGAAAAGCATGAGGTTGGAATCTGGCACAGGGACCATGAAGGAATGAACAAACCACAGGAGCCAGATGTGATCTGTCCAGCACATGTGCAGGGCTAAGGACCACACTGCAAGGTTGACCCTGTGCTGGCTGCAGGCTCCTTGTGCCTGCTTTAGTGGGGGGCTTGGCAGGGTGAGGCTGTTCATGACTAATTACATGCTGTGATGGAAAACACGACCCTCTTTGCTGCTCAGCAGAGAAATCAAAGTCAAGAACTGCTACGTACCAGAAAGTCAACTCTGCTTTGTCTGCCTTTGAAAACATCCTCTCTGAAAATCTTCATCACCCCCATCACTGCAATCACTGAGGAATGGGAGCTGAAGGACTTTTTCAAGTCACTCTTCCTTCATTTTTACACATTTTCAGAGACATTTCACATTCCTGCTGGTCACACTGCTGGGGTACAAGTGTGGCAGGTCCCCTGCCACGTGTTTCCTTGACATGCCAAGTGACACAACCTAAGTCCACAGGACAGATTAAGTTTATCTCTAATTAAATGGCTCAGTGAGTAGGCTTTAATGGGATGAAGCAGCCAGGAAGTATCAGAGGTTTTGCTGGAGAGATGTCCTGGTCTAGCACTACACAAACACACATGACTTGGTTCTGTTAAAAAGCATGCTAACACCATTCCTTCCCACTAGTGTCAATGCCCCAGCCTTACTGTGGCAAAATTTCATTAAAAAACCCATTTTCAACTCTTGGAACCTTTAAAACAAAATTCTTATTTTCAGTATACATTTACACTTATTAGAGACAAAAATGGATTCTGGAAAAGTGAGCACTGAAAGTAGCAAAGAGTTTCAAGTGCATTCAATGCTGGAAATGGAGTTTCACTTTTGGAATATCCTCTGTCAGTGTGGAAACTCATAAACTGTTTATCATTGTGTAATGAAATTTTCAGATCTTAAATCTTCAGAAAGATAGTGGACTCATAATGTTTTGAAGAGATGGATTTGAGTTTGCTTTTCCCATTGCTCTTTTCAAATCATAACTCATTAACTTTGCCTTGCAAGACTGGCACTAATTAAACAAGTATTAAATCAGAAATACCCATGGAGAATTTAAAATAATGGATCAGGGGGACACAGACCATGCCTGGCAGAGGGCAACAAAATGAGGATATGGGTCTTGAAAAAAATCTTTCTTCAATTTGTATGTTAACCTACAAAATAATTGTTAAAAGTTGTATGCTGAGGAGAAAGCCATGAAGGGTCTGGAAAAACACAGAATCCAAACCAACTCTGACTGTGAACAAGAGTGCTCTGTAGTGCCCTGGCTCTTTCACTTTTGTTTCTATTCTTTTTGAAAGGAAACTCCCTCCAATGGGATAGAACCTCCCTGAACAACTGCTCCACAAAAAGTCCCTTCAGCAGGCAGAATTCTTCATCCAAATTAGCTTGCCACTTTTTAACTGATTCTTCACATGACTCTCTCAGATGAAATTTTGTTCTTAGGAATTTATGAACAGTGATAAACAAAGCAGAAGGAGTCCAAAGTGTCACATTGACTTTTCTGAGAAGTCATAGGAGGGGACCATGAGCTCACTTTTGAGAAGATGCTAATCTTCTCCATCTGACATTTGTGTTGGAATTACACAGATCTGAACCCTTTTGGCACAGAGATTGAATGTCTCAAGGAGCCAAACAAACTGTCTGCAGCCACAGAGGGATTCTTTTGCTATATTATGAAGGAAGTAAAAAACCAATTAATTTTCCTCTAAATGGTTGAATACAATGCAGTTACGCCTTCTAAAGATGACCTCAATGGGCAGGGGAGATTAAGAGAGCTTGATTTTAATTTTCCCCTGTAATTACACTGAGAACTCCCACCTGCATGCTGGCATTCAGGTTGCAGATGTTGAGCGAGAGCCAAAATTTCATCTCATCCAGCAGCCAACAGCAGGGAAATGACCTGACTCAAATGTCTGCACTTGGATTTGAAATCCCAGTTTTCCATGGCTGCAGTCAGCAGAGCTGCTACCTCTGCTGATTTAAAAGTATCAGCAGATAATTATGGATCTGCTTATTACCCTGTCTGTGTGAGGGGAAGGTGTCAGAACCCCAGGGAAGGTTAATATACACACCCTAAAGCACAGACATGCCTTTGGAAACTTCTGTCTTGGGTGGAACAGTTTGAAGAAAACCTTGCAAGAAGGAGCCTTAGAGGTTTGAAAACCAACCAACCAAACCCCAGAGTGCCATGATATAAAGAAAGCTCAGAATGTACCTGATGCTCATGTGGTGTGGCAATAATTGTGTCATGACCAGGGTGCAGAAGCGCTGGTAGCACTGGGAAGGAGCTCCTGGCAATAGTTATTGGCTTACAATCGCTTTTTTGTGATGTACCAGCAATACAGGAGAAGCTGCAGAGGATAGGACAAGGACATGGACCTGCTGGGGTGAATCCATATGATGCTCGGAGGACTGCAGCACTTCTCCTGTGAAGAAAAGCAGAGCAAATTTGGTTTGTTCAGCTAAAGAAAACTCCAGAGAGTCCTCAATGCAGCCTTTCAGTACTTGAAGGGGGCTTATAAAAAATAGGGGAACAGGCTTTTTAGCTGGACCTGTTTCAAAAGAACAAGGGGTAAGGGTTTTAAACAGAGCCGATTCAGATTAGGTATAGGAAAGAAGTTATTTACAATGAAAACATTTTTACACTTAGGTGGTAAAAAACTGGCACAGGTTTCTTGGAGCAGCTGTGGACACTCCATCCCTGGAGGTGTCCAAGGCCAGGTTGGATCTAGGATAGTGGAAGGTGTCCCTGCCCATGGCAGGGGGTTGGACGAGCCGAACTTTAAGATCCCTTCCAACCCAAACCAATCTGTGATTCTAAGATTCAATCACACAACTTGAACTCAGGAAACTCCGCGCCTCTCTGTGCACATAACCGGAGCCTTAATGTCTTTAAAAACCAGCCTCCACCGTTCTCTGGGGGCAAACTCAGGGGGTTTGCTCGGAGATGCTCCAGCAGCGCTGAGCAGTGACCGCACATCTTAGCAATGATCCCGCACTTCGGGGAGGAGGAAACAGCGGCGGCAGCCGGGAGAAAAACCCGGGAAAGCAGGGCGGGAAAGCCGGGAGAGGAGGGCTGGAACAGAGAGGAGGGAAGGCTGGAATAGAGAGAGGAGGGCTGGAACAGAGAGGAGGGAAGGCTGGAATAGAGAAAGGAGGGCTGGAATAGAGAGAGGAGGGCTGGAATAGAGAGAGGAGGGCTGGAATAGAGAGAGGAGGGCTGGAATAGAGAGGAGGGAAGGCTGGAACAGAGAGAGAAGGGCTGGAATAGAGAGAGGAGGGCTGGAATAGAGAAAGGAGGGCGGGCCCGGCTCCCGGCGCCCCGCCCGCTCCATGCCCCGGCAGGCCGGGCTGAGCCGGGGGTGCACTGGCCGGGGGCTGAGTTCGCGGCGGGACAGCGGCCCTGAGCCCCGGGGTCCCCGGAGCTCCAGCCCGGCCCTGCGGCCCCAGCCGGCCCCAGCCAGCCCCACCATGCTGCCGGCGGGCGGCCCCAGCCCCGCGCAGACCTGCGGGGCCGTGCTGGTGGCCGCCGTGCTCCTGCAGTCCGTGTGCGTGGCCGTCACCTTCCTCTACTTCACCAGCGAGCTCCGACAGGTCTGTGGCGGGGCTCGGCGGCGGGGGGGACCCCGCGCTCCCGCCGTGTCCCCGGGACGGGCCGGCTCTGTGGGCGGGGGGTGCGAGCAGCTCCCCGGGCCGGGCCGGGCCGGGCCCCGCGGACAAAGAGCTCCGCTGCCCTTTGTCTGCAGCACCGCCGGGAAAGAGCTCCGAGCCGGGGCAGCTGCGGACTGACAGGCTCGGGAAAACAAAGCTCTGCGCCTCTGCAGGAAATGTGTTTCCCATTAGAGCGCAAATTCGCCGTCTCATCACTTTTGCGGTGCGGGAGGGCTGGGTGGAACAGGCGCTGTCAGCTGGACGGGCCAGGCACAGCCGAGGGGCACTGGGGAGAGATCGAGTGCCTCGAGTGCTTTCTCTAGGACAATACGTGGTTTTAAGACTGTGACTAATCCTAAAGGAACTGCACTAGACGGTGAACACCACTGAATCCCCCAGAATACCTTGTAAAATACTCATTGTATAGTCTAGATGCTTTGGTCTCCGTGCAGCCACCCTTGAGGCCTGCCAGCTGCTGCTTAACTCTTCCCTCTTCTTGCAAAAGAATATTTACACTACAAGAAAGTTGAATTTAGTCGGTAGTCCCGTGTGTGTGGCCCTGCTTTTCAAGGACCCTTGTTACTCAGGGTTTCCATGTGTGTCTTACCCCAAATTGACTGTCCTGCTGTAAGTTTTTATTCCTGGCACACAGGTAAACCTACCTGTGGGTAAGTGTTCTGTACATCTGCAGCTTCAGAAAGCATTGCATAAGTGAATATTACTATTGTATATATGCACTCAGTAATGCATAATTAATTACATTATTAATAATAATGTAGAGAAGCATATTATGCTAGATACGCTTTTATTCCACAATAGATTTAATAGGTGGAGTCTTCAGAGTTCTCCATGAGGCAAAGGGTGTGCAGTGTTCTGCAATAGGAGCCAATGCTCATACTTTCAAAACGTATAAAACAGATTTTCCTGCTCAATCTATAGCTGTGGCTGTCCAGTGGGGGAGTCACAGAAATGTGCTGACTTTATGAAATCAGATTACATGATTGCTAATGAAGAAAAATATATAAAGGTATCTTCATTTCCTCAGCACCCAGTTCAGAGTCCCTTGCTAACAAATGTGCCAATCTAAGTAATTAGTAACCACACTTATCTTTTCCTTCTTTCTATTCAAATATGTACACCTGGGACACAACGACATCACAGGGACTTGCTCAAAATACAGCTCACAGTTTCTGAACAATAACAAGCCTGCATTTGTTGTGAAGGGATAAATCTATCCAAGGGATAAATCTGTCCAAACTGAATTGTGCTGGGCTGCCAACAAAGGTTGCTGGCTCTGGAGGGGGTACCTTAACCACATATTCCTGCATGTGCCATTTGGTGCACAATAAACAGGAAAAACCTCATCTAGACACAGCCTGCTACCCTACATGCACATGGTGCATGTGGAATAAATGTCCATAGATAAACTATGATTTTTGTCTGTACATTTTTCTTCCCTTTTTTTGTTCACAATACCTGCATTTCTGCACTTTCACCAAATTACTGGGGCTGCACAGACTGCAGGGATTTCTGTCTTTACAGAAAGCATGCTGCAGCTGTAGTAACCTGACTAGGAGAATGGCATTTGTGTAACTGTTTTGCTTTAAGAGGAAATACTGAGACAATAAAGTTCTTATGCTGCAGGATACAGGGCTGCAAGGAAAACAACCTCAGGCTTCCTTCTGTTTCAAAAACAGTCCAGTAACCACTCCTAACATAACAGAGAGGCTCTACAGGATGAGATTCCTGCACGAGTTGTGTCCTCAAAGGGTTCAGTGCTGCAGATAAACCTCATTTGAGTAAACCTTACAAGAGGAATTCCAATTCCTCAGTTCCATAATGTGCTGCAGCAAGGTTGCATTCCCTGAGGATTTCAAACAGCATACAAAGTAAGGTTCTGGTGCCAGGAGAGTAAAGCAGTTTTGGGGAGAAGTGAGCAGGTAAGGTGGAGGCAGAGGCTCAGGACTGTTTGCTCCCAGATGGGAGGGCAAAGGTGGGAACTGAGCTGTGGCAGGTCTGCAAGACAATAAACAATAACCTCACAACTTGTCTATGTTTGGCTTCTTTTCTTAAACTCGTCCAGCTACTTTTTTATAGAAGCTCACTGTGTAGTTAAATCAGTCAGAGCCTGCAGTTTTACCTCAATGAGCACATAATATTAATCACTTGGAGTTCTTGAAACCTGATTTAAAAATACCACTGTACTCCTTGGCAAAGACACCTCACAAACTTGGCAAAGAAACCCTCACAAACCCTCGCAGTGGGGGCCCCTTTTCCTTATGCTGCCTACAGAATATATAATTCAAGTACTTGCTGAAGCACAGTGGAATCTGCTGCTGCAAATGGAAGGTGGGACTTGGAGGAGGTGAAATCTCTTTCTAAATGCCTTTGTTCTCTAAAAGCCAGAAAAAGCATGGAGTGGGAAGGAGGAAATCCATTTGTTGCTTTTAATACCCCAGTCTCAAGGACAGCTAAAAACTGGTACTTGTAGAAAAAAATGGATCTGTTTAGCAAACCAAACCAAGCTTCTTTAACACAACAAAAAACTGAAATTTAAATCCTACTACCAGGATTCCATCTGAATGCTTTGCATGTTTCTTGCTGTTACCTCCAAGTTCCCGTAGTGCTTTGCTGGCTCCATGAGCCCGACCAGTCTGTAGCTGATGCAGCAGGAGCCCAGTTCAAAGCAAACAAGGGCTGCTCTCAGGTTCTGTGCTCCACAGTAAGCAACAGCGCCAGCTGGAGTCACATCCACAGGGAGCTCGGAGAGAGCTTTCCACTAGGAAAACTCTCCCAGTCAAGATTCCCTTTGAGCCAAAAGGAGTTTTGCCAATCTCTTCAATCTTAGCAGAAAAATGTTTTTTCCATGACTAGAGGATACAGATAGATATTTGATATTTTCATGTCAAAACAATCTAGCATTATAATTTTATTTGGACTCAAATGTCATTTCAGTTGTCTGGACTATTAGGACAAATGCTGTTAGGAGAGACCCCAGACTGGATATGGGGAGGATATGGTACAGATATATATAACAGCAAAGGTCTTGATTATAAATGCAATTGTTCTGAAAAGACAGCATAGAAAATACTTTTGAGTTCTAATATTTGATTTAATCCTCAATAATTTGTTTAAAAAACAATCTTGTGCAAAATAAATGTTTCTAATGCAGAACTAGAGAATCTAAAGAATTTCCAACATCAGGGATTTGGGTGCTGAATTTTCACAAAACCTATTAAGCTGAATAGTGGATACCAAATTTATGTCCATAGAGATAATGTAAGCATATTCTTGCGTGTGAGGTATGCCCTCATATTTAAACATGTCAGATCAGGATGAATTAAATCCTCTTGTTGTTCATATAGCCCTACATGCACCATGCTAGCAAATGCTTTACAGGAAACACAGTGTGTTTCTTAGCACTCAGTGAATACAGTGACAGACCACAGCTGCAAACACATGGATGAAAAATCCTGGCTTTTCCCTCTGCTGCAGCTCCAGGACTCGTACTCCAAGAGCGGCATCGCTTGTCTCACCGGGGAGGAGATCGGAAATTCCATCCAAAACTTGGATCTCATCGAAAGTGAAGACAGAGAAGCTGATCCCTGCTGGCAAGTGAAGTGGCACCTGGGAAAGTTAATTAAAAAGGTATTTGGGAACAGTGTGCTTGGTGATGTTACAGCTGAAGGAATCCTAATAGCAGAATAAAGGAGGCTCAGATTGTTTTATTGCAAAACAATTGTCAGGCCACAGCTCCAGCTGCAGAGTGCTTGCACTGAAGCAAAAGAAAAAACAACCCATAAAACTGGATTCCCTGCATTCAGGAAATAATAAAGCAAAGACTATCAGCTTTTACTAAGCAAATTCCAGTAATGGGTCAGCTTGTCTGAAATACCTCAGGGTAAAGGGTTTCTACCTGGTGATACAGATCATGGTGCTATCAGAGCTGCCACTGCCTCTGGAGATACAGGGAGACTGAGGAGAGAAAATGAGATTACATGTAACAAAGGGAGAGGTACAAAGGTGCCTGAGGAGTGGTCCAGTCATGAGCTGTGTGATGCAGTGATGGAGGAAAGAGCAAGTGAGCAGCTTGAGAGCAAGTGAATCAGGCACAGCAGCTTCCCAAAGAGCACCTTCTGTGTGACTTACAATAACACAAAATCCAAATAATTTTGGCTGCAGAGAACAAAGTCAGTCTGGCTGAAAAATCACAGAGGCTAAAATCTGCAATGGCTTTCAAAATCCCATGTCTGTCACATAAACAAGCTCATCCATAGAAATTCTCTTCTGGCTGAAATTTCCTGGCAAAAACAGATCTTGCAGTCCAAAACAGATTCTCTATCCGTATTGAGAGATTTCTGCTCCTTTGGAGAAGCTCTGCCAGTGAAGTCCCTGAACTTCTGCACAGAGAAAGCATTATTCTAGTTGGTGGATGTTTACACATCTAATTACCTACTAGCTCCCTGATAGCTTAGAAAAAGGTAGCCTGGGTGCCGGAAATAAGTTACAATTATGATAATACTATTATTGCTATTAAGATAAATGGATAAATAGAAATGTGGCAGGACAAAACCCATCAATAATTGGCAATACCGGCCTTATTAGCCACCCAGGTAAATCATCACCACCCTTGCTGCTGCTGCACCACTGTCCATACCAAACTGGTTTGTTTCAGCAGTCAGCAAACAGTTATGAAGAAGGGGAATGCACAAAGTGAAATATGCTGGATTAAGAGCTTAGAAAGATAGGTATTTATACTAATTAATTAATGAGGTGTTTATACAAATAAATTTATTTTAGTTTCTCAGATCTAAGACCCTATAGTTCACACTGCCAAGTACTCTGCAAATGGAAGCTAGTGCTTGGACACTTCTCTTATTTGAGAGAAATATGAGGTTCAGATTTTTCAATAGATTTATGCTTGAGCTCTTGAAAATGTTTTCCCATGTCTTTCATTACCTAAAAGATGTAAACATAGAAATTCTTCATTACAACAAACTGATAGGTGCTTTTTTTTTTCTGTTTGCTTGTTGATCAAATCCTGAATCCTCTTTATCCATGAGTAAAGAAAAGGTGTGTCTTTTTCCTGCACCTGTCAGCCCCAGATGACAAGCTAATTCATTTTCATTGTGTTTATTGGCAGATGATGTCAAGAAGCTATGAGGAAAACATATCTGCAATCAACGGTATTGTAATAATTTTATTATCTGTGGTGAAAAGGAGCCGCTAGTGGCATTTGATATGTAATGACTTGATGTTTTAAAAGTGCAGAAAACTGGCTAAGATCTTGTACTGGCATCAAGTCATCGCAAAATGATTACTTATTACACAAAATGATTACTTATTACTAGAAGGCAAATTTTCAGGAGCCAGAATTACTGTCAAGTGGTTAGAACAAGGTAACCAAGGTGGATGCAGAGGACTCGGCTCTAGATCTCAGTCCCATGTGTTTTGGGGGATGTTGAAAAAGCCCTCCCAGTACCCCAGCTCCTGGAACATGCAGCACAGAGCTGCACAGATCATTTAAGGAACAGCTCTGCTGAAGCTCACACTAAAGATGCATTACAACCTCCAAGTGGAAATTCACAGGGCGATTAGGAATATTTAACCATAAAAATGAGTATTACGGATTATTTTGTCTGTTCATAACTTGAATGCAGAGGGAGGAGAAAAAGTAGAGCAAAGAGGCACAAAAAGACATTTCCTGAGCAAAAGTAAAAGCAGAATTTGAGCCTTATTAGCCAATAATTAGCCATCAGTCTAGGATTCAGTCAATTAAAAAGTAACATACCTACTCCTTAAAATCAAGTCAGATGGAACAAATGTGCTTTCTAAAGTCCTTGCTTCTGATGTGGGGTTTCCTTTTCCTTTCAGTTGAAAGGACTCTGACACTGCCCCACTCGGAGGGGCAGCAGCCGCGCAGTCCCAGCCGCAGGATCGCGGCGCACCTGACGGGCAGCAGCAGCAGGAGGAGCGCCCTGTCCTCACGCAGTAAGGAGAAACCTTTAACAACAGTTAAACACCACAGAATTCATTCAGTTACTCTCCCATTGCTAGCCTCCTGGTTACAAACACCTTTTAATGCTTATATTGAGTGAGTAGTAGGAAACAAATCATCTTGTCTCAGACACTGGGTTTTTTTGCTAATTCTCACCAAACAGAGAGAAAGCCCATTTCTTTTGGGTACCTCCCTAACTCTTCTTTTGGAACCTTTATTAGGGAGTAAAAGAAATTTAAATGTCCTTCCTAGTGTAGAGTTTTCTTTCATTTCCTTCTGTTGAGCGAGTCCCAGCTGCTATGGTGACAGACCTATTAGAAATGTGAGACAGACAGGAGAGACTTGACATTCAGACCATGCTAATGAAGGGCTTGCTTGGCTTTCTGCAGCTTCAGAGGGTATCATCACTAATGGATATTTTAACTTTGTTACTAAGTAAAAACATTTTTTTTCCCCTTATTTGGGAGCACAGATGTTAAAAAATAAAGGCAGTTCAAGTCAATTCCCACATAAAGCTTACTTATGGACCATCAAATTGTTGTGAGAGTGGACCTAATGTACTGCTGGGAAGAGCAGGTTTCCTTACTTTGTTATTAAAAACCAAGCTCCTCAGCTAGCAGACACATGGCTTCACTACCTGCTTTTTAGTTAACATTTCTCTCTCTTTTTTTTTCCCTTCAAGTAAATCCCTTGCCCAGAAGAGGAATTGGACACAAAATAAACAACTGGGAATCATCAAGAAAAGGCCACTCCTTCCTTTACAACGTGGAGCTGAGAAATGGCGAGTTAGTGATACCCCAGACGGGCTTTTATTACATCTACTCACAAATTTACTTCCGCTTCCGTGAAAACGAGAACGAGGACTCAGATTTGTTGGGACAAATCAGAAACCCCAAACAGCTTGTCCAGTATGTTTACAAACTGACTAATTACCCTGAGCCCATTTTGCTCATGAAAAGTGCAAGGACAAGCTGCTGGTCTAAAAAGGCAGAATATGGACTTTATTCCATCTATCAAGGTGGTGTGTTTCAGCTGAAGAGAGAGGACAGGATTTTTGTCTCGGTCAGCAACAGTGACATAGTTGACATGGACAAAGAAGCAAGTTTTTTTGGAGCCTTTATGATTGGTTAAAACATGAAAATCATGATCCCAAACAGCCCAGCTTTTCTAGTCAGGGACAGCTTAAATTCCTATAAAATAGGGGGTAACAAGCAAAAGCTGTATTGATACCAGCAAGAGCAGCCTGCCCTTTCTCAGCTCACTCACCACATGCCGAGTTCTGTCCCAGCAGGCAGGAAGAGCAGCAGCAGCTGGCTGTGGGTGGCAATGCTCTGTGCAGGCACAGGCAGCCAGGCTGGCAGTGTGTGAGGGATTCACAGCCCCCAGGTGATACCTTTGGCCAGAACCCCGGGCAGGTAAGCACGCTCCAGCAGCAGAGATGCTCCAGGCTGGCTCAGCTGTGGCATGAGAGATGGCAGATGCTCCAGGTCTGGTTACTCATGGCTGAGACTGGATATCAAATTTTATTTGTGGTCTCCATTGGGACCCTGTCTTGAATATGTCAGCTCCTGTAAGGAGCCTTTGTACATACTGTGCCCAAGAGCCCATGGAATTTCTCCAGAAGTTTTTTGAACAGGAGTTTTGCAGAAGCTGCAGGCCTTCATCTCGCCTAACAAAGCACTTAAGCACCTAATTAATTTTAAGCACACAAACAGTCCGACTACATCAGGGTATCCACATGCTTGAAATTAAGTATGTGCTTAAGCATTCTCCAGGATCGTGTCTTGAGTAAAAACATTTGTCTTGTGCGGGATATTGTACATAAGAGCAGCTGCTGGAATGGCACTGAAGAGCTTTTGAAATCAATCTTGTGTTTTGATCAACATTTTGTAGCAGTGCCTATTTACTTAATTACTGTGCTGCAGACATCTCATTGGGCTCCCAATAAGTTCAGTAATGCAATTACTGTAACACTTGTTGACAGCAAGAACTGGATCCAGAAAAAAAAAAAGTGTGTATTTGTAAATAATGAATTCTGTGAGAAATTTGTAGCAAGTTAGGCATGACAAGATTCCTCCATGTTTATTTGTCCTGGTCCCTCGTAGGATGTAATGTAGAATAACACACCCCAATGACTAACAGTTTAAGGAAAACAAACACAACTATGTGTTCTTACAAAAATGCTGCTTATTTAGGTAATGCTGTAATTATTTGATTTTATTTTTAGGAATGGGTGGGAAATTTTCACAATTTTTTTTTTGTAAAATACATTTTTTTTTTAAAAATTAACAGTATATTTTTTAACTCAATGAAAATTACTATTTTGTATTAAAAGGATTTTAAAGTTTAGACTGGGCTCAAAGCACAGCAAGAGTCAAGCAGTGTAAATCAGCACATCTGTAGCATTGTCAGTGGAGGAATAGCAAATTGCACCATGAATGCATTTTGCCCAGATTCAGAGGAGACAGTGGGAAAGGTGAAAAATAAAAATACTGGAGGGAAATGAAGACAGTTCTGCAAATGTTACTTTACATCAACAGAGTGATGGCAGGATAAAAGTCTGGCTATTTTTTGAACACACTGGGGTTGCCGTGGGAACCCTCCCATTCACCTGCATGTGGTAATTAAATGACAGCAGCCCCTGCACATGGGCCTCACCAGTAAACAGGCACAGCTCATCTTCCTGCCCAGCCAACAACAGGGGATTAACACACACCAGCCCCTGTCTTCATTGCCATGCAGACAAGCAGGTGCATTGGCTCACTTAAATACCTGTGTTGGAGCAGCAAGAGCAGAATTTCAGATTTTCAGGAATACCCTTCTTTTGGCAGGTTAGGGCAAAGAAACACACCAGTGTAAGCTGAAAATAATGAGTTTTAACTTCTGCCTGCTGTTTAACAGTGTCACACACGCTGTTTTCAGTGGCAATCAAATGTGTGATAATTCTTCACCATTTACTGGAACACTTTGGTTTGCCTTCTTCTCAAATCATCTGTTTTGACAGATAGCAGAAAACATTTCTACAGTTTTCTTTCTGATTTCAGTATTCAGAAATTTTCTCCCTGCCAGAAAGGCTGAAGAACAAAGTCATTCCCTACATACCTGTATGTCTTTTACCTTGGAGAAATGACTTTTGTAGGCTCTCCTTGCAGATGGACTGGGCTTGGTGATTTCAGCACAGGACTGACCCCTGCTATCAAATTTGGTCTCTGCATGCAGAGCATATTGCAGCAGGAATCACAGCAAATAATTTTCTGAGTGATCTGAAGACATGTTTGCCAGATCTTATCTTGGGGGAAGATTATCAAGGGATATCAGACAGGACACCTTTGAAGAAAAATGGAAAAATATAGCAAGTTCTGTTTGTGCTGTGTCCTAACTCATTCTTTTCATCTCACTTTGTGCTGAATGACATATGTAGCAAATTTTTATAGGTTGCATTAACGTGTGAATATTGTAAATTTTTCTACATGCCTTTTATATAAAACATTTTTACTAAATAGTTACTTAGTCTCACAGTGATTATTGGTGTCATCCCATAGCTTCCATAACAACCCTGTCTTAAATAATTTCCCTGACATTTATTGGTATCAGATAAAATCCACTAAATGCCAGAAATGGTTGCAACGCAAAGGACAAAATGTAAAACATTGAGCAATGCCATATTGTGTAATTCCGTGTAACTGGTTTCCAGATCTCAGCTGGTGAACAGCATCTGGAAGCAGTAGGCTGAAGAAATCCCTGAAAATGATCTTGTGACCAGAGGACAAAATTCTGAGCATTTCCCTTGAGGTACATCTCATGTTTCTGGGCTTTAGCAATTATTTAAGCACTGGGAATTCTTACTTAGTAGCAAAACATCTGATCTTTACCCATTACCAAACTGCAGTAGAAGATGTTTGTTCAGCCTGGAGAAGAGAAGGCTCTGGGAGACCTTAGAGCATCTTCCAGGACCTAAAGAGGTTCCAAGAGAGCTGGAAAGGGACTTTTCACAAGGGCACAGAATGACAGGGCAAAGGGGAATGGACTCACACTGCCAGAGGGCCAGGTTAGATGGGATATTGGGAAGAAATCCTTCCCTGTGAGGGTGTGAGGCCCTGGCACAGGTTGCCCAGAGAAGCTGTGGCTGCCCCTGGATCCCTGGCAGTGTCCAAGGCCAGGCTGGGCTGGTGGAAGTTGTCCCTGCCATGGCAGGGCTGGAACTGCTGCAGCACGGGATCGTGTTCCCTCTGAAGCTGGGGAGTGAGTCTGAGGAACAGGGACACCATGCCCAGCTGTGACACCGTGACCCAGTGAGTGAAACATGGCCAAAAGCTGAGACTAAACCTCAGAATTAGTGACTGCAGAGCACAGCTTTGCTGATTAATAAACTAGCAGCGTTTTGAAGTCTGCTTGCAGATATTGCTGCCATATAAACAACTAAAGCAATTTGAGCTCATTCTGTGTTTTACTTTATTAAGCTGGATTACTGCTATTCCATCAGCACTCCTCAGTGATGAGAGTTGCTAAACCATAACCTTTGAAAGCATGCACCAAGTGCTACCTTCTGCTCTAAACCACATTTATAACAGCAGTCAAAACACCTTCTGTCCCCTGATACAATAAAAAAACCTGAATTTGCTTTTCTCTGAGTTTTGGAGGTGCGTAATTTTAAAATTAATCTCTACCTTGAAGTCTGTTTTCCAGTTTCTTCTCTCCACAATAAACACATAATGATTGTAGATTCAAAGCCTTCAGGTATTTCCATGACAACAAACACTGATATAAACAAGAGTTAGAACTTTACTGGATGAGAAGAAAATTGAAATAATGGAACACAGGAGAGAGATCTCAAAACTCCACAAATAGAAACTCTTCTACCTCATCTCCAGTGCTCAACACAGTTTTGAAGCAAATGAAGTGAATAATTTAAGAGTTCCATGGAAAGTAAATGTCCAGTATACTGTGTTTGTTACATTATCTTTTTAATACCTGGTTTGCTCATACATCCAGCTAGTGGATAAATAGGATAAAAAGTACTTAACTTCAGCCCTTTTCTCTCACTGCAGTAAGAACAACAACTTCACTCTTGTTGGCAACATGAAACTAATGTTCTTGTAGCTGAGGGCTAGTAGATAACTTCTGGGAGCCTAAAGCCATCTTCTCTCACAGTTCTTACCTCTTCCATCACCACTATCTGCACCACCATCCTTTAGCATATGCAAAGCCAAAGCAGGAATCCCTTATCGTGCAGTGTTTGTGGGATGAGAAATCTTTATATTCCATCCAAATTTGGCCTGCAATCGCCAAAGAAATTGAAAACTAAAGCTGTTTTTTTTTTTTCTCTCAAACATTTTTTCTGGCCCTGACCCAGCCCCACGTAGGAAAAGTATCCAGAGGAGCCCTTGACTCATGATACCCTTTTAAGAAGGAGATCAATATTGCTGGATTTGAAGTACAACTGCCAGTCCTGATCCAAGTGGCTCACAACACATCAAACTCCCAAGGAATTCAGGGTTAAATCATTGCATTGCAAACTCTGGAGTGTACAGATCTGGTGCTCCACTCACTGTTGGGTACTTGATTTTGGTATACACACCACAATTCATTTATTATTCTAGAAAAGAATAAATTATTCTCCTGGGGGAAAAAAAACCAAAACAACATTTTTCTCTCCCTGGGGAAAGAGAAATAGTCATTTTTGACAACACAGTTCAGCAAAAATTGAAAGCATTTAATGAAGGATCCTCTCTATGTAGAAAGTCACGTTTAGAGCTTCGGGCCATTTTCCCTGGTAAAAAACTCTGGTCAGCTAACACCACTGGTCTGAGAATGTATTAGGGAAAAGGAATCTAAAAAAAGGAGTGAGATAATTCCTTATAATAATGCAAAGTATTTGGCAGCCTGACCACAGAAGCAGTTGCCATCTCCTCCATAATATAAAGCAATGTCATGTAAATTAGACTGGGGACACAATGCTAATATGAAATAACTGTATCTTAGTGGCATAAAGCCCATGATTTTTATTCAGAAACATATAACACAACTATACAGGCAGCTGGGCAGGCAAAGTGAGAAGTACATTAGCCTCTTTCTCATTTTCAATTGCAATAATGTGCAGCCATCCCTCATAAAATTTAGCAACTGTTGAGTAACTTGCTGCAAAACTGTCTCACAGTTCATGAGCAGGAATGAGAATACTGATTCCAGTGAAACTGCAAAAAATATATCATCCAAATTAGGATATAGGCAAGGCACTAAGGCTAATGCTTGCATGATTACAGAAGACACAAATTACAGAAAACAGGCACATTCAGAGGCACAGGCAGAGTAATTGCATTGTGTCACATCATGCTTCTGTTCTATCTACCCTCCAGTGAAGCCCTGCAGCCGTGAAATGGGAATGCCAGTGCTGGAGTGCACCCAGGGGAGCAGCATAAAGCTGCTTCCCTGCTCAGCTGATGGAGCTTGGAGCAGCCTGGGCTAGTGGAAGGTGTCCCACGACAGGGGTAGGAAAGGGATGAGCTTTAAAATCCCTTCCTACCCAAACCATTCCATGATTCTGTGGTTAAGGTAGATGTCAACGTGCATTCAGAGCACTGGTTGCCCCCTGAGAGATAGGACACAAGAGATCCAGCCCCTCTAGATAGACAGGAGTGAAAAAAGGTTGTGCTGCAGCACACATACCCTTACAATTTGTGGGGACAAGCTGGAAAGGTGGAGAGATACACCCTATACAGATGTGTGGGAAGTTACTTAATTGTCTCTGATCTCACCTTGTTCTGCTCACCTCTCATTTCTTGGGTACATTATCCTTCCGTACAATAGGAGTCTGCAGCTGGGGAAGCGCTGTTCTGTGTGTGCCTGCAAAGGGCAGAGCAGAGGACAGCACTAACACGCTGAATCGAAATTTAATTGCAGGTAAATCATGTAGAAGCGGGTGACTGCCGCAGCTTCACCGAACTGGAGCCTGGCCGGGCTCCTGCCAAGATCCAAGGGCAGAGCAAAGATACGGAGAGAGGAGGCAGCGATCGCACCCACGGCTGCGGGACCGGCCGCGTGTGCTGAGCGCCGCGGGGCGATGTGTGCGGGGACAGAGCGCTGACAGCACCTGGGGACAGCACCGGGGCTGGGGACGGTACCGGGGCTGGGGACGGCACCGGGGCTGGGGACGGCACCGGGGCTGGGAGCACGGACAGGCGGCACCGGGGCTGGGAGCACGGACAGGCGGCACCGCACCTGCCCAGGCGGGCGGGCGGCGGGGCAGGGAGCGGGGGCGGACCCGGCAGGGGCTGGGTCGTGCTGCCGGGGGCTCGGGAAGAAAGTTTTGCGGCTCGGGGGGCGGCCCGCGGGGGTCGCGGCGGGGCCGCTCCGTGCCCACGTCTCCTGTGACGCGGCAGCGCCCGCCCGCCCGGGCCGGGGGGAGCGCGGAGAGGCGGAGCGGGGCCGCCCGTCCCTGCCCGTCCCTGCCCGTCCCTGCCCGCCCGGCCCCGCACCTGCCCGGGCGCGCAGCGGGGACCGCGCGGGGCCGCGCCGGGCGGGGATGCGCAGCCCGCGGCGCCAGGATGCGGGAGGGGAGCGCGGGCGGCCGCGGCGCGGAGAACCGGACGGGCTCCGAGCCCCCGCTGCACCTGTTCCCCGTGCCCGTGCTCACCGGCATCACCGTAGCCTGCGTCCTGCTCTTCGTCATCGGGATCGTCGGCAACCTCATGACCATGCTGGTGGTGTCGCGGTTCCGGGACATGAGGACCACCACCAACTTCTACCTGTCCAGCATGGCCTTCTCCGACCTGCTCATCTTCCTCTGCATGCCCCTGGACCTCTTCCGCCTCTGGCAGTACCGGCCCTGGAACTTCGGGGACCTCCTCTGCAAGCTCTTCCAGTTCATCAGTGAGAGCTGCACCTACTCCACCATCCTCAACATCACGGCGCTCAGCGTGGAGCGGTACGTCGCCATCTGCTTCCCGCTGCGAGCTAAAGTCATCATCACCAAGGGGAAGGTCAAGCTGGTCATCCTCTTCCTCTGGGCCATCTCCTTCATCAGCGCCGGCCCCATCTTCATCCTGGTGGGAGTCGAGCACGAGAACGGCACGAACCCCCTGAGCACCAACGAGTGCCGAGCCACAGAGTACGCCATCCGCTCGGGGCTGCTCACCATCATGGTCTGGACCTCCAGCATCTTCTTCTTCCTGCCCGTGTTTTGCCTGACCGTGCTGTACAGCCTCATCGGGAGGAAGCTCTGGAGGAGGAAGAGAAAGAACATCGGTCCAAACACTACCATCAGGGATAAGAACAACAAGCAAACTGTGAAAATGTTAGGTACGAGTCCTCTTGCTCTGTTTTTCCAAAAGGATGTGTGTGCTTGTGTGTGTGTGTGAGAGAGAAAATCTTTTTTTTTTTTTTGGGGAGCTCTCTGATAGTTTACTATAGTTCCATCCAGAGGAAAGAAAATGTTTCATATAAAAGGCTAAACCTCAGGCTATCTGTAGAATAATTCTCCCCCTCCCTTAGATTTATTTCTAACTGGTTTGAGCTGGGGACTCCCAAACAGTTAAACAAACATTAATAAGAATCCCTGACAAGGACAAATACTACAGTTAAAATTAGCTTGTGCCCTGGAGATTTTTGAGCGTTTTTGCTCTTTGGTTGTGGATACCAATGTTATTTACAGAGAACAGTTTATTTGATTTTTAAACAAAACTAAACCCTTCTCAAGCCATGAAGTTGAGCTGCAGACTACAGCCAGGCAGGCAGGGCATGATGTGCACTTGAGATTCATAGGAAAACAGTGTCAAGGTTTTAGCAAATTTGGGTTATTTTTCCTACCATGGCTGTATAAGCTTATGAAAATTAAACTACATTTTCCAATAGCAAAACCCCAGGATATGCTGAACCAAGAGTGCTGTGTCTCCTTTGAGGTCTGTGATGCTGTAAAGTCTCACAGACTGTAAGAAAACAGGATCAGAGTAGAACAGACACTGTCATCCCTAACTTTGTATACTGACATTCTTTAAACAACACTTGTGGCTGGCACATGGAAACACAAGTTTCAACGTACTAAGTCAGTGCATGTAGTGGAAGTTTGATGCACAAACCCAAAAAGTTGTCCTGCAGTTTAGTGTCTGAAAACTGCAGAATCCTGCTGCTGCTGCTGCGTACTTTTGTCCAAGCCAAAAGTCCTCTGCAGTGCAAGTCACCCCGTGGATTTTGGGGGGGACAAGATGCTCTGCAGGAAGAAGCTTTCACAAACCCCTTTCAGCAGGGTTGAAGTGGTGGGCTAATGAGGCAGACAAGAGGTGGCAGTGAGACCTAAGTACCTTAATTATCAAATAGGAGCCTATCTGATCTTTTTGTTCATGTCCTAATTTATTACTATGCAACAGCAGGAAGAATAATAAAACCTGCAGCATTCTTTATGCCCTTTCAGCTATGTTTTATGATCAGTAGAATTACTTCAGTCTGGTAAGCGTGACCTTGAAAGTAATTAATTGTTTACACTTCTAGAGGTTCAGGATTATGAACTTCCACTGACTATAAGTAAATTACATATATTACTACTGTGTTTATATTTCCATATACTTAAACATAAAGAATTATGAAATAAAAAATGCTTATTTCTGCTCTGAAGTGTTGCCACAAGCATAACAATATTTCAGGCACTTTTTTTTTCCCCCCTTTTACAAGGTCTGAGAACCGCCAGGCAGTGGCAAGATTCTCCTCTGACAGAGAGCCAATATTCCCTAAATGATAACAGTCTGATGCCTGATAGAAAGATGGAAAGAAGTTAGTGAGGGCTCAGTGGCAGCAGATGCTCAATGCAGTCAACTCTCACTGGTGTTAATGTTCTGCTTAAAATTTAGAAGGTGCTTTTGAGGTTTTATCAAGTCATGGAACATCAAGTAAATGGGATTAACATCAGCAGTTCTTTTAACTGTAAAGACAGGTTATGCTTCAGGGTCTGAAATTAGCCTCTAAATGTATAGCTTGACTTGCAAAGGAACTATCACATCCCATTCCTATTGAAATCCATGGGATTCTGCATGCATGAAGATCAAACTGTCAAAAGCCTGACCAGGGATATTGCATGCCTCCATGTGCTTAAAATTCTAGTCATAATAGACTGTGCTTTAAACTCTGTTCATTCATAATAACCATCATGGTAATATTCATTACATGGATTCAAATCCCCATGTGAGTTAGGGATTCATCTGAATTTTGTAGTGAAGATAGTGTGGGAAAACTGGAAGTGATTGTCTCAAGAAGATGCAGAGCTGGAAAACCTATTCTGAACCTCAAGCTCTTGTGCTTTCCCCTCCACCACAAGGCCTGCATAAGCATCCTTTTAAACTTGGGAATGCTGGTGAGGAATTTTTGGGGAAAGATAACTCTAGCCATTCCTCTCAGCAATTTGGATTTTATTATCTTCTGAAACATGATATGAGGACATGAGGATTGCTAGCACAAGCAGGTTGCTAACACAACCTGCCCACCAGGGCCAGGTTGGACTGGACTTTGAACAACCTCATCTTGTGTAAGGTGTTCCTGCTCATAGCAGGGGCTTGGAAAAAGATTTTCTTAAAGTTCCTTTCCAACTCAAACAATTCTGTGATTCCATGAACAGGTTAACTGTAAAAATTGCTTAAGAATGTCAGAAACCCTTGCTCAAGTTTTCTGGTTTTTCTCTCTGTAGTATATTAATAGATACACTCAGAGCAATATGAAAAATAGTAAAGGTCAAAGGCACACAGGAAATTAACAGCAACAGTTTCCTTTTTTCTCAGATGAAAATTCCAATGGACCAGTGCTCAGAGATCCACACATTCCCATTATCCTACAGACATATTTACATGTAAATGCAACCACTGTGGTAATACAATACTACAGATATGCTATATAACTATAATTATGCAGTTATGTACTATACATTTAGCTTTACTCCTCTTGATGGACAAACTGGAGGGGTGCACCACTCTCCTTACCTTGGCATATGTGCTCCACAAGTCCCCATTCTGTGTTTTATTTGGGGCCTCTAACAATTTTGCATTTTGTCTTAAATAATTCTGCTTCTCAGTGATTACATTCTTCATTATAAACCACAGTGTTGGGTCTATCACACAGAATTTGCTTTTGCTAAACACTGCAGATGATAGATGGTTATACTTTTTTTGTCACCATTCGGATTCTTTAAGGCTCTGTTGATGCAAACATAAGTTTTCAGAAGTTTGCTACATCAGATTAGCTGGGCAATATTCAGGCAGCCTGTTTAGATATGATCCAAGTGTATCAGGTATCACCAATTTATACTCTCAGAGAATGTAATGAGACAACTGAAAGCTGAGGGGAGGCATTTTCATGCTTTGTGATTAATTTGCTAAAGGGACAGAGTGGCAGAACAGGATGCTAATCACCTGTACGTCGATACTCACACTTAACATGCTTTCTTCTGCTGTTTTTGTTTTAGTTGTGGTGGTATTTGCGTTCATACTCTGCTGGTTGCCTTTTCACGTAGGACGGTACTTATTTTCCAAATCCTTCGAAGCCGGATCCCTGGAGATAGCAGTGATCAGCCAGTACTGCAACCTGGTGTCCTTTGTCCTCTTCTACCTTAGCGCAGCCATCAACCCCATCCTCTACAACATCATGTCCAGGAAGTACCGCGCGGCCGCCTGCCGCCTGTTGGGACTCAGGGCCCTGCCCAAGAAGAGCCTCTCCAGCAGCAAGCAGGGGAGCTCCCGGGGCTGGACAGAGCCCAGTGTCACCACATGACAGCGGCATCGCCCGCCGAGGCTCCCAGGAAGCCGAATCGGGAGGGGAAGAGGGCGCGGAGCGGGAACCCCAGCGCTGGACGCGGTGCTTCGGCCATCGCCCGGCCGGGCCCAGAGGCGCGGGGCAGGCAGGCAAAGATCTGAGGGAAAAAACCCAAAGTTTGGGGCTCTGAGAGGAGAGACGCGCGGTCACAGAATTTGGCAACGCTCCAGGTGTTATTTTTGTGCTGCTTTTGCCCGTTTGATTTTTTTAATGCTGACTTTAGCCCAGACCTAGGCTGTGCCATCCTGACCAGGCAAACGTGGCCCACGTCACTCCAGAGTTTGTACGACTTCAGCAGCGCCAATTCGAGATGAATTTTTCCAGAGTTAGCTTTAGTTTTGCTAAGAATTTTGCTAGCATCCAACCAGACCCTAGAGAGAGAATACTGAATTGCCTTTTTGGAGTAGTTAACAGGAAATTTGATACACTTTTCATAATACCAATTTTTAAGTAAGCTCATGTTTTTCTCTGAAAGAGGAAAATGATTTCTTAAAAAAAAAAAAAAAGATATATAAAATGGATAATTTTTAAACATGATAAAAAGAAATAATCTTCATCTCACATCCAAGTAGAAAGGAAACAAAAAAATTGCCTTCACAGAAGTGGCTTAGAATGTGACTGTACTGAAATATTTTTTTTAAAATATATGTCAGTGGGACAAGGACAGTGCTGACTTCAGGCCTGCAGTGATGCTATAAAAATGTGGAATGCAATTACCCACCAAAGTCTCTCCTTTTTTTTTTTTTTTTTACTACATAAATCATCTGTACTTGTTCTGTTCAGAATGACTGTGAATGACTTGATGTGTTTCAACTTGGAAGCTTTTAATTGTTTCAATATTTGTAATGAGTCTGTGGCTACCTGTCCCTAACTGCACCCCACCACACCCCAAAGCTTGCTGAGGACAGGTATCCTGCCTGTAACCCCCCCATGTTTCTGCTTAAAGTCTGTTCCCAGTGCCACATCCCCCTGTAAAGCCTGGTGTGCACTTGTGCTCGTTCACTGCAGTGCTGAATTGAGAACATTTTGCATTTTTTAACCACTGTGACCTGAGAAAGTAAAAGAAAAATCTGCATTAAAGGGACACAGGCAGACACATTCTCATACTTGATGCATAAACCCTTCAAATTAGATTTTTATACCTCAAGTGTCCCATGTCAAGGCAAACCAGAAAATATTCCACCCTCTGTGCTAACGAATATGGCTTCTATTGTCTCACCAACACCTGGGGTTTGTGCCCCACAGAGCTGACAGAGCTTTGGAGCATGCATGTGTGACAGCAGCTTCCTGTTCACCTGGTTCTAGTGCCCATTCCCAGCTGGTGCACAGCCCTTTCTGCCTGATGAATTTTAATTCTCCCTAGTGAATTGTGTGTTAGCAGAGCTCTCCTGCCCTCACTCCCCTGCTCACACACCCATGGGCCACCTTCAGCTGCTCAGGTTGAACTCACAAGAGAATCTGGCCTCTTCTGTATGTTCAGCGTCTTTTCTATCACCTTTGCTGGGACCAGGGGCTGGCTGCTGCTCCTTGGTGGCACCTGAGGCTGTCCCCACCCCAGGAGTGCAGGATTTCTGTGCAAACACTCACACTGAGGCACTGCAGGATCACCTCCTGCTTCGCCTCTACCCACAGACCCCTCTCTGTCCACGCTGTTCTCTCACTCACTGACTGACAAGCAGGTCTGGTGGCAGAATTCATGCAACTCAGGGAAACAAGACATTTGGGAACCACGGAAAGTGAGCTCAGTCACAACCTGTCTGTATAAATGAACCAACCACACACACCCGGCCTCACATCGGTGTTTCAAATCTCAGCTGTGTCTGTGCTGTTAAATGTGAACAGAAAAAGAAATAAAGTGATGAGACCCTTTATAACCCTGTGGCTCTGTGGTGGGAGAGGATCCAGTGTGATTTACACAGCTGGATTTGAATTTCTTTCTCTTTTAAAATTTTTTTCTTTTTTTTTTTTTTCCATATTTATATTTTAATTTTGTTCCCCAAATCTGTATAGCTAACTTGATTTGGCTATTTTTTTTAACCAGAGTAACTGCAACATTAAAGCCCTGTGTAGACACATTAGTGCAAACTACAAGCATACTAATAATTTCATTTAGCCTAAACATTTCATCAGGAAAAAATGTAAATTTTAGCTCTACCAACACTGTAAAATTTCCACAACTTTGGGTACAGAATGAAATTTAAAACATTTGATCTGGGGTCATAAAAGTCAGAAAGAAAGGGACTGGCTGCTCCTTGGGAGGGAGGACAGGACTTCTTCCTTCTGACTGAGGAGCTGAGTTTGTTTCTCCTTGGACAAACCTAGCAAAATACACAAATTATTATTAAAGAAATAATAATTTTATAATTTAATAATTTTATAATTTAATAATAAAGAAACACACTGTAGCTGTCCCTAATTCCAGCCATTAGCATTGCTGCCCTTGGTACCAAAACTTTTCGATGTGGATTTTCTAAAGCCAGTGGGGTCACAGCAGCAGGTGCTGAGTGCAGATGGTGAATAGGAACTGCTGCTTCTAACTGGTACATAATGAACTGCTTTTATATGGAAAGCAGGGGGAAAAAAACCACCTCAAAACCTGGATAACTCTCACTTTTGCACCATAAAATCAACTTTTGTCTGATGCCTCCAAAAAGATACACACGTCCCCACCTGCACTGATGGATGAATCCAGCAATGCTTGTCTTGAGCATTATTCAGAGAATCACACAACACAGAAGGGACCTTAAAGACCCTCTAGTCCCAACCCCCTGTCTTGGGCAGGATGCCACCCACCAGATCAGATTGCTCAGGGCCCCATCCAACCTGACCCTGCCCAAGCTGTAAGAAATAAATTCACTGGGGGAAAAAAAAGTGTGAGCAAGATTTGAAGAGCGCAAGAACGGTGAAGGCAGGCCGAGGTAGGATCATCAATCTGTCTCAGGGGCAAGGCTCCTCCTGCCTTGTCTCTGGCAGGATGAACAGGGGCAGAGTGGATGCTGCAGGTGCAGAGGGCAGTGGCAAACAGCCTGTGCTGGCACAGTGATGCTGGCACGGTGCCACTGCCTGCCCCACCCAGCAGAGCCACTCCTCATCCTCAGCCTGGACTGTCCTGCCAAACATTACCCAGCACAGTCCAAGCCTTTCTGCTCTGCTCCTCGGGGCATTTCTGCAGCACCTCATGTTCCTGGCAGCTTCTCCCCAAAGCCTTCCCTACATGAAAGGGCACAGCTGTGCCTCCCATCCCATTTTGGGTCTGGACATGGTTTTTGAGATCCATTTTTCATGGGGGAAGACAGGAGTCCTTGCAGTGCAAGCATTGGGCTGTTCACTGGGGTGGCAGACAGGGCAGCTCTGCAGGAAAGAGTTTTTTCAGGCTGTTGAACCTTTCCATTTCTGGAAACTCTTCCTTGTGGGAATAAACCTTACCAGTTCTGACTGAAAAAAAAAAAAAGTGCAGAGACTTTAAGAGTCAAAATTTTGCTGTGTTCTTACTGACTTGAATGCGAGCAGTCCATAGAGAAAATAATTGAAATTTCATTCATCAAACAGTCCCAGTTTTAAAAGCTTTTCTACCTCTACATTTTGTATCACAGCCTCACAAATAAACAAGAACAATTTGGCTGCATTTTCTTTCTTGGCAATGGGTTAAATTGGTGATGAAATAGGTCAAAAGGACTTCACCAGAAAGCTTGATTCATTTTACAAAAGTACCTTTGATGGAGGCATGCACAGGCAGAAAATCATGCCCTATTGTATTTCTTGCCAAAAATAAAGTATACTGGAAAACCAGCACTTCCTTGTCACAATTGGAATTGATAGATTTTCAGGAGTTATTTAAGTTTGTACCAAATGAAATTTGCATAAGCCCTATTAAAATCAGCAATTTTTAGATACCTAAACACCCAGGAGAACCCCATCTCTGTCTGCTGCTGCTCTGAGCCCAGTGGATGTTTCTGGATGGGCTTCCATAGAGCTTGTATGTTTTGCAAAAATCCCGTGGCCTTGAAGAGGTAAATTACATCTTGAGAAGTAAATTCAAAATTGGAACAAAAAAATCTAACTCATCTCCCAGATGATGGGATGCCCCTGCTGTTACTTCCCCACATCTGGTACTGCCCTCCTCACCCCCAGCTGAAAGAAGCATAACTACATTTTACCCTCACAACTCCCAATAAAAAGCACCAGCCCTATTTTACAAAAATGAAATCAAAGCCCTTGGCATTTTAACCCCTTGCTCAAACCCTACTGTCTCAGGGATGGGGTGTGGATCCGCTTGCACCCTCTGGATGTCATTCCTGGGGCTGGGGCTGGCAGCTCCCAGCATCAGTTTTCTGTTCCTGAGCTGTGCTGCCAGAGTGCTCAGCACAGCAGCCCATGAAAAACTTTATTTGGGAAACAAGCAAGCTCTGGCTGCCACTGCAGAGACACTGTGTGCTCTGTTATCACAGCCCTGGCTCTGCATCCCTGCTGTCCCTACACCTGCAGCAGGGTTTGTACCCACACAGGAATCCCTGCACACACGCAGGAGCTTCAGGGAAATGCTCAGGCTGAGGCAGCAGGTGCAGGGCAGGAGCTGGATGTGCTGGCCCCCAGCAGTTTGCACTGTTTGACACCTTTTGCAGGCAGGCAGCTGGAGATGCTGCACTGCCCAGCGTGATGCCAGCAGCACCTGCAGAGCTGGAGGCTCCTCTGGTGCTGATGGGAAACCTCTGCTCGCTTGGGCAAGTCCATCATCCACTGAGGGCATTCACACACCCCCCTTCAGCCACCTCCTCCCCCATCCCCACCTGATGGACCACCCAGAACCCTTCCCAGCTCTGCAGAAACTTCACAGGAGCAAAACAATTTCCTCACACAGATGTGCTTGCCACTGGCTTTTCCCTCTGAAACACGAGTTCTGGTGAGAGACAGGTAAAACCCACAGGGGTTTGGCTTCATGTTCCACGTCCCTGGCCAAACTTTTGCCCAAAGTAGTTGTTAGATGATGGGGTCCAGCTGTGCCAGCTCTGGCAGATCATGACACCACAACCCTGCCTGCTGCTGTTTAGGAAAAAAAGCACAAAAGCAAATGTTAGATCACAATTTGCCTCTTATATCTAAATTGCGATTATGCAAGTATAGTGGAGAAAAGGAAAATGTAATCTATCTTGTATTAATGCAGACTAACAGGTTTCTGCAGTCACTCACTGTCAAGCCTTAGTCCAGTTGTCATTCCAGCCCACAATATAGCACATTAGCATTATCCTGTGTAACTAACACACTTTGTGGGGCTTTAAACAGGCTTCCTCAGTGCTTTTTCCAGCAGAAGGGTCTCTATTCTCTTCCAAGTCCAGCACCTGCGTGCTGTGGCCCTTTCCAGTCTCAGTTGTGGATGGGTGCATGCCATGGCTTTTCCCCTAAGACCAAAATTCAGAGCCTCTCATTAACCCAATTATCTGGATCAGAACAAAAAATACCTGGGCTTCAGAGCTGAGTGCTCATTTCTCTGAGACCTGCAAAGACACTGACCCGGTTCTGCCCAGTGAGAGGAGGTGGCTCTGCAGCACAATTTTGGAGGGCAAACACCTCCAAAGCCATGGTGCACACTGCTGTGCAGTGTCACCATCCCTGACACCCTGCCAAGCCCTCACACCCTGCCCAGGAGTGGAGAAGGAAGCACAACATGAGCAGAGCCCCACAGGTGTTAGGCAGCATCCCAGCAAACCTCCCAAAGGGATGGGAGCAAGCCCAGCAGGAGGAGAGGGGTTGACTCCTAAATCAGCATCCAAACCACCCAATGCCCAGCTGGCAATCTCAGCTCCTATTTCTGTGTACAAATACACCCTTCTGAAAGCTATATGCTCCTTCCTGTTGTACTTGGAGATAAACCACTTTTTGTTTCTCCACATAAAGGCATTTTATAGCTTTCTACATCTGCTCTCTTTCACTTGGAGCAAAATAATGGTTTCATGACATGTGAATCCATAAGGCAAAGTTGCTCTCAGAAGTAAAGTACTCCACTCTCCCCCTTCAGAGGCTGCTCTAAGGGCTCAGGAGATGTTCTCCCAGCACTTGCCCCCATTTTTGATGCTGCTGGATCAAAAGATCCTTTGCTTTTTTCTCATGTTCTGATTGATTTTCACATGATTGCAGCACTGTCCGTGAGAAAGAAAAGGCATGGCTATTTCCAAGCCTCTATCCACGCTGTTCTTCCCTCCACAGCCTCCTTCCACTAATGACCCAGTGGCAAATTACGGCTCATTAAGGTGGGGCAGCAGGGAATCTGACACCAGAGCTCTGCAGTGAGACACAGCACGATGAGCTCTGAGGAGCAGGGATTTAAACAGCTTTAACACAGCAGTCTGAGAGCAGATGGCAACAATGAATACTACAAATTCTCTCAAAATGAAGCCAGGATTCACGGTCACACACAGGCACACGTCCTGCCCAGTCAATAGCACCTTGGTATTTTTATCAAGCACTGACAATGAGATTGATTTTTCTAAAATTTGCTGTGCTACGCTGGGGGCAGCAGCGTGGGGCCGTGAAAGGTGCAATTGCCCGAGTTAGTTTTGATTGAATGGAGTTCTGAATCCATTGAAATGATTAGTTTGTGAGGAGGGAAGGTTTTCTGGGTACTCTGGCTGCAGGAGAGCAGTGCTGGTGTGGGGCTCATCCCTTGGATGCCTGAGGATCTCTGGTCTAGTGCTGGTGTGTAGAATCATGGAATGGTTTGGGCTGGAAGAGGCTTTAAAGACCATGTAGTCCCAACACCCTGACATGGGCAGGGACACCTTCCACTATCCCAAAAAATCAACCCAACCTGGCCATGAGCACTTCCAGGCATGGGGCACCCACAACTTCCCTGGGCAATCTGTGCCAGGGTCACACCACCCTCACAGGGAAGTCACCTCAGACCAGCTGAGGCATCAAAACCCATAAGAGGTTTGTATTTACCTGCTTCCTTTCAGTCTTTGCTGTGGGCTCGTGCCTGATTTCCCACACAGCAGAGGAATCTGGACTCTGTCACGCAGCCAGAGCAGTGCCACTGCCACAGGCTGTGCCCAGGTCTGTGTCCAATGTCCCCTCCTGTGAGCCAGGGGAAGGGGCTTGCAGCACCACTGCCCAGACAGGGCTCATCCAGAGAACAGCCAGAGCTCTGTACAGCTGGGATGCTTTTGGTTTCAGAGCACTGAAGTCAATCACCTGACACTGCAAACAAGACACAGGACAGAGCCATGAAGAGCACAAGGAACCCTGAACCCCCACACTGGAGAAAAGGCAGAACAGGAGCCATGATCCAGAGCCACATCCAGAGCAACACAAACTCCACACATCAGCATCCCAGGGGATATTTGGCCCTGCTGAATGCAAAGCCCTGATCTTCCCAGCAAAGCCTGATGAGCTGCAGCCACGGCTGGGCAGGGAGCAAGTGCATCCTGCAGCCAGGGCACACCAACCCCAGCAGTGCTGCACAGCCTCTGAGCCAGGACACCAACACCAGCTCACAAACCTTTTATGGAAAGAAAGAGCATTTGGGCTACAAATTTAAAGAGACAATATTTGCACTGGATTAGGCTGAGTTTTTCAACTCTATTCACAAGTCAATCCTCACAAGACTTCTGCATCCCTACTGCTTGCTCCATTTTATTTGTAGAGAGTAATAGCTTTCATAAGACAGAAAGTGAGGGAGATGAGCTAATAAAATTACTAAGAAATGGCATCCACTGAGCACACTGACCCAACCAGCTATTTATTAACTATGCCAGGAGACCTAAAAATAGCTTCGATTGCATGCAAGACCATCTATGCCACCAATTACTGCAGTAAATGTAACTACTCAAACTAATAACAGCACATTCACTTAGGTAACAGCAGATCCCAGGCTAATCCACTGTGTTTGAAAGCATCTTGTGAAACTTCTTTTTATTTCACTGAGCCAAGAATCTGGGCATTGTAAGAGCAATTGTCAAGAGCAAAAATAGACGTAATTGTTCAGAATGTAGTACCAATAAAATAGCCCTTTCAGGGGATCTCAGCTGGCTTTTCTGCTCAGCCAGAGCAAAATGTCCATATTCATCTCTAGTTACTCGTAGTTCTCACTCTGAGAAAAATAAAGGTAACATTTGCATCTTTACTACAGGCCAGGTTAAGGACAGAGAATATAACTGTCCACCACTTCAGTAAATGACAATACATCATGAACTTGCAATAATTCCAGAAAAAGATTTGCTAAGGAAATATAATTTATACTTCATATTACCACACAAATTCCTTCTTGTCCCTGACACCTTTGGTTGCAAAAACCATCCTGTTGATGTACATGTCATTAATGCTGAAGAAGAATCACTCCATGTCCATGGGCCATAAACTCATAGAATGCAATCATAGAAAGGTTTGGGTTGGAAAGGGGCTTTAATGATCATCTGCTTCCAGCCCAAGTATTTAATTTTCAGGGGGATTTTAAATACCTCAGCTATGCTTCAAGATGGGAGGGACAAGGGAGAGCCTTGGTCCTCTGGCACAGCACCGGCGCTATGACCCACCCCCCTTCAGCTGAACACTGAATTTGAGCATCTCCTAAAATTCAGACAGAGGTGAACCTGTGGAAAAGCTCCACAGGAGGTCAACAACACGGACTGGTGTCACTCCAAATCCTGTTTGCTTCCCAGCTCATCCCGGGAGCGCGTGGCTCAGCTCATGCCACACGTGGCTTTGACTCCCTGGTTCCTCAGAGAGACCCCCCCCCTCTCCAGTGGGGCTCAGCTCTCCTGCACCACATCAAACGTGCTCTGAGCTGGCAGGAGCGACTGAAGTGAGGAGCAAAACAAATTCCAGGCGCTGTTTTTTGAGCAGCTCTGTGATTACTGAGAGGAGAGAATCGCTGCTGCCATAGAAACGGCAGCGCCAGCCCGGGGACCACGCGCTGCCGGGCACACCTGGCACTGCTCACACTGGGACACGTGCCAGGGCCACAGCCCACCCTGCACCACCCCAAACGCTGCTGCTCAGGCCACAAAAATACCCAAAATACCAGCCTCTGCTCTCTTCCAGAACTTTTCAAAGCTGGTACTTCTCTTGCCAGCAGGCAAAGAGCTGCTGGTAAACACAGCTCTTTACAACTTGCTCTGTGCCTCCTCACAAAACACAATCCACGGTAAATTCAGCGCTACTTACCCAGCTCTGCACAGTCTGGGTGTGGGGAAGGCACCCAGCACCTCTGCAAAAACCTGTGGGTGATAACAGCACAAGGTAACATTCAGAACTCCAACAGCAAATGTTTAAATCCCACCTCACTCCCATGGGCTCTCACTGCCCTCCAGCATCTCTGCAGACACCCCTGGCAATAAACCAGGGACCACTGAAAAGAGAAGATCTCAGATGCCAAAGTGCTGATTACTGTTTTACAGACATATTCAAAAGATTTTGTTAAAGAGATTGTCTTGGCAAGCACTGCTTTAATAAAAAAGCTGAGCAACCAAGTGAAAAAAGTTACTGTATTCCCCTAGGAAAACCCCACTCATGTTGTAAACTTCAGTTAATAAAAAAGCAAACAAATGAACTGTTGTATTTATGCAGTGACTTGAAGAAAAGCATTAAAAAATTAACGTGAATGTGTTTGACAAGAAACATGTATACACACTAGATTGATTCATCATGATAAGGAATTGAATTCATTGCACATAATTAATAAGTTAAAAGCTCTAGTATTTCAAGTGTTTAATTACTAAGAGACAACAAACCTAGGTGTGTATCTATAAATATAAACCCTTGATTTTTCAAGCTATTTAAAAGAAACTATTAGAACACCTGACTTTCAGGTGTTCTATAAATTTACTCTTCACAATTATTTATTTACAATAAATTTACTCTTCACAAAATCACAAAAATCACTCCAATTAAAAACCAGAAACATACTGAGGTAAATTCAGGGCTCCCACCCTTGCTCCAGGATGCACAAACAGCACTGACCTGCCAGAAGGGGCCATATGGACCCAAAGGGCTGTGTTCAATTAGAATAAAGAATTAAAACAGAAAGAATTAAAACATTTATTGGGCATAAATATATTACATATACACTACAGATACAGTTAAGTCTTACATACATAGTGTAGTATTTGCAAAATCTATACATTAAAATTGATATGGCAGTTTTAATACAATGCATATGAAATAGTCTAAAATTTACAATACAAGAAAACTTCTGATTATTTTTTTTTTAAAGTTGAAAAGCTTGGAATGTATGTTCCCATAGTGAGGTAAAAACATTTTATTTTTCTTTTTCAATTTAAAGAACTGTGCAAGAATAAGGTTCATACACATTCAATTAGGGCACTTCTCAATCGTGACACTGAATACTGAGCTACTGGAGCCAACAAACAGGATTAGAAAACACTTCAAGTTCATAAAGAAAAAGGCAGAACTATATAAAAATGTCTCTCTCTCCTTCCTTAAGGGTATTCAGTACTTGGTGTTTCAATCTACCTTTGTTGGTGGTGGTTTCTGTGAGAGCAGAGCGCCCTGGGGTTGGATCCAACAGCTGCCACCGCTGGAGCAGGGGCACGAGGAGGTTTGGGAAGGGCCAAGGCATCAGCAGTGGTGGGTCAGGGACAATGTCCCTCAGCAGAAGGGTGAGACATCAGTGATCTCTGTCACTGGCACACGAGTGACAACCAGACCACGCTGGCAGGAGACACAGACTGAAAACATCAAACCCACTGGGTCTGTCCCAGCACCATCCCCCAAAAGCTCAGGACTGGGGCTCTGGCTTGTGTGGTTACAAGGGACCCAAAGGATCAGCAGTGACAGAGATGCTCTGACTGTGCCTGATTGCTCTCCCCTCCACTTCTGCTCACTGCTTTTAGTAGCACTCGTATTTCAAACTTCCAAAATTGCTAATCTAGAGCACATCAGGTTTTTTCCTTTCTTTATTAAAGCAGTTTTGTTTTTTTTGTCCTTAAAAAAAAAGGTGTCAAGCTCGGATTTCATAGCAGCACTGCTCAAACAATATACCAAAAATAAAAAAAGGGAATCTATTCAAATTTCTGGGTTTTTTCCAAACTAGCGGTCTTTTCATCGTTTTAAAAAATACACTCTTCTCCCCTCCAATGAAAACAGCTGTATACTCTTTGCTCACAAAATACAGATGCAAGGTCACAGAGTTTCATATCACAAATAAATTTAAATAAGATGTAAATAAATTTGACAAGCCATGACTTTGGCAAAAAACAAAAAAATATATATATTTAGCTCAATGCCATTAGTTTGCAAGGCTAAATCAAACTAATTATAGTCAATAACAAAATACAGAACATTTCTAATATTTGCTACATCTAGAGAGGCACACAGAATAATTCATTGATCTTAGCACTTTCTTTCCAGAGATGATTTTGTTTTTGGATACATGTAAACGTTTGAATCACTGATAATGGGTTTTTTTGGCATTTAATGTACTAGATGCTCTCATCTTCAAAAACACAAGAAAATGCAAGAAGATTAATAATACTAGGAATGCTGCCAGGTAAAAAGTTGACCTAAAGTACAACAGTATAAAACAGACAAAATGTAACATGCTATGGGGTGGGTGGAGAGGGGGATTAGATTAGTACATAAGTACACTTTTTATTTTTTATTTTTTTACAATAAATAAAAAGATTGCACTGTAATTGGTATTTAAAGTACTGTATGCAGTATATAGTATAAATAAACCTAAAAACAAAAATAATGTTGTTTTTTTCCCCATTACTTTGGTTAAGGGAATATTATGCTAGTACAGGACACTGAATCTTAGACGATGGAGACAGAGCACAAAAAAGCTAGGACAAAAGCAAAATCAAGTAGCAAAAATATACAAAAACAAGAGGCAGGGAAATACACTGTGTCTGTTGCACCCTTTTGGAATCTATTTGCACCTCCAGCTCATTTATGTCCCTGAGGTACTCAAACAATGTTGACTTAATTATAAATAACCCCATGACTCAAGAGTTAAAAATCTAGTGTCTTGATGGATTAAAATGTGTCTGGGAAGGGGCAGGCAGGGGGGGGGACACTGCCACCAGAGCAGGGACCATTCCTCTGCAGGACTCTCATCTCAGCTTTGCCAGGTACCAAGTTATTTCAATCAGCCCCATGGTAAGAACAGCATAGACACCCTTCTAAGGTATTTAAAACGATCAGATGTGATTTCTGTTACCTCCAAGAAAGTTCCAGGAAATAGAAACCCCTCTAAAAAAACAACAATAATATTAATAATAAAAAAAAAAAGATCAACTGACAGTAAAGTTTGCTTCCATTGAGTGTAAATCTCACCTAATTCAGTAGAGGCATTAAGCTGTCACCAGCTTGAATCATATAAATCAGGCTGAATGTAATAGAATAATACCTAGTATTAGATTAGGAATAGTTATATACAGTGACAAACAGACAAGTTAAAGCAGCTTTTAAATAGCTGAACATGGGAAAAACTAACTATTGCACAATGCCCTCTTACTTAAAATTACTGCTAAGAATCAAAATGGTAAAAAAAAATCTATAATGCTTCATAATTTATATGCAGTTTGGTTATTTGATTTCTTATACAGGCAGTTTATAGTGTTTGTAACTGTAAAAATAACAGGCAACTAAAAAGGTTTTTCAACTGCAGGATGCTGTTCCAATTTAAATGCACTAAACAGTTAAAATAACAACTTAGGTTTTATCTTGAAAAACTGGGGCAAATGTAGTGAATAATTCGTAAGCAACATTGCTAATACTGTTCAAGGAAAAATGGGTACTTGACTAACACTGTATTCTAGTCTTACCTCTATACACACTTGTGACTAATGTTTAGAAGGAAAAAGAAGAGACAAAAAAAAAGTGACTCATGATTAAAATTTCCTAAATAGTAAGATAAAATAAGAGACTGCATGAACTTCAGTGAAAAAACCCAAAACAACATTGAAAAGGCAAATTGGTGACAATTTTGAAGTCGTGAAGGAAAAACAAAAAAATCTTGCTTTTGGTATCTGGTTTGCTTGTTTCTCCAGTTTGACCACTTCCTAGTTCTGAATTTCAAAAAGGTGCATCAAAACACTGATTTATCTTTCTTCAAGCTAGAACTGTAAAAACAAGAGCAGTATATAAAACGCACGGTAGAATGATTTAAAAACAAAAAAAAAAGGGGGGGGAGGGGGCGGGGAAAAAAAAGGAGGAGGAGGAATATCTGAATAAATGTGTGGATTATAATGCGTAGCATTAGTTAAATCTGTATTTTAAACCCCGGATGAATCGTCTACTTCATAAAGAAGTACTGTAATATACAGGCGAAGATGATGGAGAGGCTGGCGAAGCCGAGCACGATGAGGGCCGCAAACTGTTCGTCCGTGGGCACCATGGCCTTGGCCTTGGGCTGGTCGGCGCCGCCCGGCTCGCCCGCCAGCAGCAGGGCACTGCGCTGCAGCGCGAAGGCCGCCGAGGGGCTGAAGGGGCCGCTGAGCTCCTGACAGGTGTCCAGGCAGCGGCGGCAGGCGCAGACGCGGAACCGATAGTCTGTGTTCACCTGAAGGCCTGAGATGTGGAATGTGGTTTCTTCTCCTTTGTACACCTTAAAAACAAAGCAGGGAGCCCGGTCAGACACAACGCCCTCTTGCTTTCGCGGCGGCCAACAGCGCGACGACGCCAGGGTTGGTGAGGATCGCGCCGTGGGAGTTCAGTCTGGCGCCTTAAGGTTTTAGAATCTACATCTTTCAGACCCTGCACTGCGTTAGTGTTTGACTCTGAACCCCACACACAGTGTTAGAAAGCTCTCTCCACTGTTTGGTCAGACAAAACAATCCTTCCAGGCCTGAGAACCAAGGTCATCATTGCAGCCTCAGGCCCCCAAAAGTCTAAACAAAAATGAACTGGGGGAGCAAACCGGGGGAATGTGACTTCATTACCTGAATCTGTAATTGGACAATTAACCCCTGATATGCAAACAGACCAAACTCTTGTCTGTCTGTAAAACCCATGGCTGTTGTCCATCTTGGGTGTAGCCTCCACGGGGCTTTTGCACTGCCCAAGGTGCATCTACTGAGGGCCTTTTAATAAATCCCTGCTTTATTCTCTAACTCTGTCCAGCCTCTGCTCCAGGCAGCCTCTCCAGGCATCAAGTCTCTAAGGAAACACTTCTCAAGTGAAGGAACTCACTGGGTCAACGCAGGTTTTGGAAGAACAGAGGCACATGGAGGACTTCTCAACAAGTCTCAACACAGAGCACACAGGGACAGACAACACATCACTCAATGCAGCAATGATAACACACACTAATCTTCTGTGGGCGTGATAAATGCTGCAAACATATTTCTGCACTCAGAGTGTGACTGTATGCCTAAAACATGTCTGAGACATAATCACCCTGTCTGGCCCCAAAAGAAAGAAAACCTACAAACGAGGTCATTGGAAGTCATTCAAAGTGTAGTTGTAAAATTGCTTACGAATGTCATTTTAATGTATTTTCCCCTTACATTTCTCTCAAGAAACAGCAGCCTTGCCAGAAATTGCACTTTCAGAATTGTGGAAATAATAAAATACTATTAAGGTATGAAAGATTTCCTCCTGATTGCATTATATTTGGTTGTTTACTAATCCAAACCCATCACAAATTTATGTGGATCAAATGTAGGTACCACATGCCACAGAGCACAAGTTATGGTATCAGAAAGGAGAGCAAAAACTGAGTACCTGAGACAATTTTGTGATGTAAATGGAAAAAAAAACAACACTGGAAACATTCACAAACTCTGAAAACAAATTATTTATATAATGGATGGTTGTTGAAACTCTTATTTTATGAAATGAAAGAAGCGTTACAGAGGGCCTGTGTGTGCTGGGAAAAATACATCCTGAAAACTTCAAATGCTTCTTCCTCTGCTCATTTACCATTTTTCCCTTCTCTTCGCTGTGGGAGCAGAAGGCTGAGAGCATCTCTGCCCTCCCAGGGGCAAGAACTCATCTTAGAAAAGGGGAGCAAGTGGGAACCTAGTCCCAAGCCCATGGAGGATTTCCTGTGTGTTACTCTGGAATAAAGAAATGAGAAGGAAAGAGAAGAAACCTGCTCAGCTAAAGACCACTTAAAGAGCTCAGCTTCCCAGCTTTCCTGCCCTGTCTGCCCCTGAGACTCATCCCTTGGTTAAACAGCCAGTTGCTGATTTTTTGAGGTGGTCTGTGACAAAAAGATTAAGGTGCTTCTTTCATTTGTTTTCTTCTTTCCTTTTCAGCTTTCACAGCTTTTTCCAAATGCAGTTTGAATGATGGCGAGTCTGGGTTTCCAGACTAAGCACAAGTCCTCTGGCTCATGTTTCTTGGACCCAAGGCACAGATCAAAAAACAACGTTTAAATAAATATTGCCTTGCTCAAGTATTGCTCAGCATTGGCAGGAAGTTCCCTCTAGGTAAAGTCACAGGAATACAACAAATTCATCCCATAAACCCCTGTGACTGGCCACAGCCATGCACTGCTGCCTTTCCTCTTCTTTGTTTGTCTTCCCCATGCCAATGAGGAGTGAGTCACTGGGTTACAGTAATTGCAGGGAAAACAAAACTGGAAGTGCTGTAGCAGCCCACAAAAGTGATGTGAGGGTTGAAACATCTGTTTGTAAAGCACCCCTCATCCCAAGAACACCTCTGCCACTCTGCTCTCCAATGGCAATTCCATTTCTAATACCCACCTGTTGTGGGCAGCTGCACTGTCCCACAGGACTGAGTCAGGATTCCTCCACCTAACTCCCATTTCTTTAGATTCTGAGTCAGGGCAACTCAAAGCCCTCACAGAGCAGCTGTCAGCAAGATTTGCTTTCTGGTGCTGCTGTAATTAACAATTTCATTTCAAAACATATAGCCAGAAAAGCTCTACGTGCCTTTGCCACAAATAAACCTTTGCAATCAATATGATCACTTCTGAACCAGAAAGAAGAAATCCAATAAAATCCAAATAACAGTGACATTTAATTAAAAAAAAATTACAATTTAAGACACACTAGGGATGGCACATATATAACCCGTCTTTGACCCTTTCCTCCTGAACAGAGAAACAACAGTCCCTTAAGAGAACCTGCCATGAGGTTGTTTGCACTGAAACACCCCAACCACAGGAAATTATTTGCTCCATTTCATGACACAGAATTGGCACCAGGAGGCCAAGGAGATACTTAATGCCAGTGGCACTAAATGCCAATAGGTACTGTGTAATTCTGTCATATTCTGGCACACAACCAGCACAAGTGCCTTTGACTTACTGAAAATAGAGAAGGAAACCCAATTTTTGGCTAACTAGAGTTTCACAGAAATTATCAGTTCACTAAAGTGTTTCAGATATTGTGTGTCTACACAATCTAATCCAAATAAAAAGCAGTAATTCTAGTGAGAGCTTGGTAAGGCCAAATGGGCTCTCCCAGGCACCCACTTCTCAGTGCAGACCTGAGAACTGGGGAACTTTCATACACCCAGTGTATCCTACCCATACTTTTCTTTTTTTAGAAAAAGCATTTGGAGACAAGTTTTTTTTCCTATAAGAGATGTGGCAGAAGCTGATGAAATACTACTGCCTCCAAATTCTTGGAAATTTCCAAGGTAGAATATTTTGCTTCAGAGGGAAACAATTTAAGGATGAAGAAGCTTTGAAAAGTTCAGTTCTCACTTCCCATGGTCAGCTCTTAGGAGGACTTGGTTCCTGGGTGATTCCATCCCCAGAGGTGCTCAACTGGGAAACCAAACCTTAGGGGCATTCCAGCTGTTATCCCTAATGTAACATAATAAATAATAAATATGATAATAAATAATATCCCTAAAAACTGCAGCTCTTGCAGGTGCTGAACAGCCCAGCCCACTCCCCTAAATTCACATTACAGCTATGCAAGCACAGAGACAATTCAATACACTTTGGAGCTAAATTCTGACTGAGTAAGCTATGCCAGATACAAGTGCAAGGAACAGAAAAACAAATCCAGACACTGATTTTTGAAATCTCCTGTGTCTTACATCCTGATTCATAAACAAGGAAGATTTGATTTCCTAAAAAGAACTGTCCCATGCCACTGCTTTTAACAAATTATTTCTAAAGATAAAGCATACAAACACACCAAAAGGAATACACTGTGTGAGAAACAAGGAAAGGACTAGTTAGCATGTTTTAAAATACACTTTCCAGGGAGCTAAAATGTTATCTGTTTAGCTCCAGCAAATCCAGTTCTTCAGACAATTTTCAGCAGAGAAGTATTTACCAAATATTCTCCCAGAGGAGGGCAGGGACGGCTGTAGTCCCAGTCTGAAAAAAAGGGCTTTTGAGTACTTTGGTATCACCTCTGCTAAATGAAATGGTGGAAAATCAGCAGCTTTTGGGCTGTGGAGGGCTGCAAACACTGGGGTGCAGGGGAGAGAGACAGCCCAGGTGTGACAATCTAGAGGACAGCTTTACCCAGTAGCAGTGGCATTCCATGAATAGCCTGAAAATCTGGAGTGTATTTCATTTGTGCCACCCTCCAAAACAATTTGCAAAATGTTTCTAGTATAATTTACCTCTTCAGATACATATGCAAAATATATATGTCATTGCAGGGAAAAAAAAACATATTGAAAAATAAATTTAGGACTTGCACTTCAAAGGTAATTACCATATCGCTAAGATTAATGATCATATTGGTGACAGTACTTTTCAGTTAAAAGGCAGCAGGTGATCACAGGCATGTGAAAGCAGAGGTGAAATGTATTAGCCAGAAAATCACTGAAAGGTGTTTCTGTATTTTATCTTTTGTGCACATTACAGGAGCTCAGAGCACGGACAGGGATGTGCCCCAGGGCCGAGATACCACCCACATTGCTGATGGAGAAAAAACATCTTGATGGGCAAAGGTGGTTTCTGTGAAGGTGAAACAGTGGAAGTCTCTCTCTTTCCCATGGTTGGTTATCAGCCAGCACAACTACACAAGTCCCAGGGTCACTTGGAGCATCCCAGCCAGGACCTTGTTCCAGGGACTTACTGTGACAACTCACACCAAAACCCCTCGTCAGGCTCTGCCTCATGAGAAATTAAGACCTTCAACATAAGAAGACCCTGAAACAATTTTTCCTTCCTTCACTGCTGTTTTCTTCATACCACGAGTTCTGGACAGTGCAGATTAAGCCATCACTTATGTCCCAGGAACATGAAGCTGTGCCCAGTTCTCCCCAAGGAAACCAGAACATTTTAAACACTGGGGCTCTTTACTGAGCTGTACCTGGAGGTAACACACCAAAGCTGCTCTGTACATCAGGCAACAGCAAAATGGCTCCACTTATCCACTTGCCACCGACATTATGAGGCCAACACAGTACACAGGGGTTTCATTAACTACACCAACACCAAAAATGTTTCCTGGCAAAATCAGTAGTTAGGTTTCTGAATCTTTATCACCCCCATGAATTGTCTTGCATTTTTCATGTTATTTTTGATAATTCATTAGTTCACAGTAGCACTCAAAAGCAGCCTGGAGAGGAACAAAGACACAGTTGCAAAGAAAGCACTACCTTATACGTATTTTTTAGAGTTTAATTAGCACAGCGTAAGAGTTTAATTAGCATGGCACATCTCATTTCCCTAATTTGGATTTATCTGGAATCCACATGACAGTGAAAGAAAGCACAGGAAGGAGAGAGCACACAGATAAAGTGCACTGCAAATTGCACAGCCTGAGGTGTTACAGATGAAATAAAAGATCTAACTGTGAATGAGCTGTTCTGTTTCAGGTGCTCTGGAGAAGTGTCCACTTGTGATGTCTAAACCAGACAGACATGGAAAGAAGGATCAGCTGTACTTCACTGCCTTTGTTTCCAAAGTGACAGAATGGATACACAGCAGTTACACGTGCATCAAAAACTCAGACAGGAATGAGGGAGATGAACAAACCACTTAACGTGTACTCGACTGAAAACCTTGATGGACAGTCCTGGAATTGGCTTACAAAGATTCATCTTCTGACTTTATCTCATCTCCAGATAATGGTTAAGAGCAGCTAGCATGGGTGAACAGAACTGTAACTTTTTAAAGGTTAGTACAGTTAAAAATAGTGATTAACCACAGAAAGAACACAAATCACTCCAATAAAATAATGATGTTCTATATACTCCCTTAGGGGAGAAAACAGCCCATTACAGCCCTTAATTTTGACTCAGCCTTTACTAAAGTGCACCTGACACATCACCATAGGGTGTAATTCAATACAGTAGAAAGAAGCAGCACAGTGGACTTTCAAAAGCATTTCCATTATGCTATCAATTTAACAATATTAAATCCAGACCATTTCCTTACCTGCTTGTATTCAGATTCTCTTCCAACCAGTACCTGCAGAACATAACCAACAGGATCTCCCTTCATGGGTGGGACCATTTCCCAGGTAACTTCACAGGAGTTTCCTCCCAGCTGTGTCACTCGAGGGGCTACAATAAAAGGAAATCTTATTAATGTTTAATATCAAGACTGCACTGAAATCTTATTTTATGAGCACTGTAATATATACCAGAACATTTTAAAAAGGATAGAGCTCCTCTTACCTGTCAGCTCTGTGAGCTGCTACAAAGGAGGTGTGGATTTAGAGAAAACTTTCAAAACTTAATTGCAGTGCTGTGCACTGATCTTTTCAAAGCAGAAGCCAATGCACAAATTACACATGCATTCATAAAAGCAGCAATTCTGTGAGGTTCTGAGCAAACACCTGTTCCAGTGGAGATGTCTGCACATCCCTCCCATGCTACATGCCATTGAAAAAGAATAATATCAAACATTTCATTCAGGAAAAACAGAAGGAATGTGAGAAGAGAAGCTAAAGAATCTTCTGTATCAGAGATAAAGTCCAGACTGGGAAGCAAAAGGACAAGCATAGTTTTCAAGACTTGGACTTTAACTCTGACCCTGACACCCACTTGATCAGACCTGCTATTTCTAGCCAGACTCATACTAGAGCTCACTAGAACTCCAGAGAAATTCAATTAGTCAGGTTACAAGGCTGCTGTCCTTGGCAGAGGCTCTCTCAGCAGCTCAAAGCCAAGGGATGCCTTGCCCTGACCTATGGCAAGCTCACAGGTGAGCCTAGCAGAGCACAGACAGGGGCAGCACATTTTTATGTACAACAAAGCATCTGCCACTGGAAGGCATGAAAAAAACTGCAACACCATTGAGGGCCCACCAACCTCTTTACCATGCAGAGCCAACACGCACAATGCCAAAAAAATAATAAAACTGAGAAACAAGAGTGCTGAACACTTGTATCAGGTGGTTAACATGTGCACGTGCAAGGACATGAGCTTGTTAAAGGCAATCTAGATCCCCAGCCCTACAAAAATAGACAACAGGAGGGTCTACCAAAGAAACAAATGCTGCTGCATACATTACACAAATTTTAGACTGATTTGTTGCTTACCAAGAGGAACATATGAATCATGAAGGCCCAAATGTAATCAATATCCATTTACTTCTCTCTGCACATCTGCTAGTGTTGAGAGACTGATAATAGATGCCTTCATCTTAGCTGACAACAACAATCTCAATTATTTTTCCTTCTCCTTCCATCCCTCACTTCAATACATGTAGATTTTTGTCTGACACTTACAAAACACTGCCATTAACAACAAAGCTATTCTAGGGTTGGCATCACTAAGAGAGTAATTAGGAGACCTTATAGGAGAACAAACACTTTCTTCTGATAGATAAAAAGCCAAACTAAATTTATCAAATAAATTCCTTTGTATTTCTCTGAGCACAGAAGGGCATCAACACTATCATTTTGCATCAGAGCACTCCTCCCCACAGCCTCACTTCCCCTCAGCAGTGTTCACAGTTCTGTCATGCCCTTTTCTCTGTCACAGCCGGTGCTCTGTCAGGTACCCGAGGTCCCAGCCCACGCACAACCTGGTATTTGCACCATTGATACTCATCCTGATGCTCAGCCCAGGGGATGAGTCACATTTAACAGGGATTCAACAGGCAGACTGGGAGTTCAAAACAAAAACCTAGGTGAGGTGAACTGAATAAAATGGATTTTTAGCCAACAAAACGCAAGTGTGACTACAGTGCATGGGTCATGCCTGGGCAGCACATCTCACACCTGTGTAAAGGTGTGAACCAGGACAACTCACCCCTGGCTACCTATCCTTACCCTCAACCACAGAGGTAATTTTTGCTGGAGATTGTTGTTCTCCCTAGGGGTGGCTCAGAGCAGCTGACCTAGCAGGGAAAGGCACCCCCATCTGTGCTCTGCCCTCTCTAAAGATCTGGTTAAAAAAGATGTCAATATCACCAAAGCCAGATTTTAAATACAGAGAAGCAAACAAAACCTCTGACAAACTGGCAGTTGTTGTTTCTCTCAGAAAATCACAGGGCTTCACAGGGCAGACTTCAGCACCCAGGAGAAAAGGTGCATTTGATTTTAGCTCAGCTGATCTGACAGCCCATAGAGCAAACCCACTGCCTTTGTAACAGGCCAAAGAAGGACTAATTAGGCCTAGAACAAAAGGCCTAATTACGTGAAGTTTTATAATGAAACATCTTTCACTGTGGTTTTTACTTTTGCTTCTTCCTTCCTTCCTCCTCCTCCTCAGGAGTATAATTACTTAGGACAAAATTTACACACAGTAAAAGACATTTCGTTATAAAACTTCATTTAATTAGGCCTTTAGTTCTCCTAGTGGAACACATGCTGAGTTCTAAGTCTAGTGCTCTATATGTGAAATATCATAATTAATTTTAGACATTAAAGGAAAAATAAACCCTGAAGGTCTACACTTCCGAACTGATCACATACACAACAGAAAACACTGAACTTTACTAAAGCTTAAGTTGGTAGGTACACACACACACACTACAGCTGTTAGATTCCTTGTATAAATGCTGTGGTAATCCAGGGCAATGCCCTGGTGAACATTATTGAAAGCAGCATTTTAAGTTTTTTATTGCAACGGCGGCTGACATAACCTTTATGTTGCTTGTGTGATTTTTTGGGTGGTAATTTAGCTTCCCACCATTAAGTAACTTCACAACTCAAGAGAAACCTGCAGTCAGCACAAACTGTCTCTTCACATGTGTTATTACATACTTATGGTTAACCCTTACAGCCTCCCCTCATACTTACCAATTACATAAATATTTATATGTTCCTTACACATAAAAAACCCTACTAACATACCTTTGATTGCAGGTGGGACTGACTTAGTTGTGCAGAAGGTACAGATTTCTGAGAAAGGTCCCTCCCCAGCATCATTGACCGCCTGTATTCTGAACGAGTAGCAGGTGGATTCCGTCAGCCTCTGTATCTTGTACGTGTGACTTGGTCCCCTATAAATTGGGATAAACCTGAAACAATAAAAATGGGAGTATGTAGTCACACTGGACTGGCACTGACATTTCTGGCTATTGCACTTAGCAGCTTGAAGTATCCATCTTGTGAAAACTGGCACCAATGTGCCTGCAGGGCTGTTAAACACTTGTATAAAAATGTCACATTAATAACACACAGATGATGATGAGGAGGTCAGGGAAAGCAGAAGTTCACTGTGCCTTTTGAAGCTACTATTACCTTGCAAAATGATTACATGAGTTATCAGTATCCCTCCTACCATGGAATCCAAATGGATGCAGCCTGTGTCCTGCTACAATACACCATGTGTGCTGCTGGTTTACATGTATGATGAAAACACAATGAATATGACTAATTGATAAAAAATTGACTCTTCAATGGATTTGGACTTTATTTGCACATTAAGACACAAAGATTGTCTTGCAGTCATCTGTGTCATCTTCCAAAACATTCCCACTGAAAGACTAAACAAGAGCACACACAAACTTGTCCAACAATGCAATACTGAACAAAATCAATTGCACTTAAAAAGAAAGTATACAGTTGCTAAAGAGAATCTGACTTCTATTTTCTATTGCTCTGCTCAGATAAATGCTTTTCACTAACAGTTATATGCCAGCCAGCAATTTCTAGCTAAGCCCATGACCCCCAGGAGCTGAGAACAGTGGGGATGAAAGCAAATAAAGAGGAAGCACCCAGACTGTGCATCCATCCACTCAGCCTCCACCAGGGAACAATGTCTTGCACATAATAGTCCTGGCCTTGGAGAACAGAAAATTTGCTGTGTTGGATCACAGGCTTTTTTTTTATTATTTAGTACCCTTACTGAAGTATCTTAACAATTTCAGAAGGTTTTAAATCACCAGGAAGCCAAGAGAGATTTTTCTTTGACCTCCCTATCTAGGTGCTAGCTTTATCCTTTGGCCTTGCATGAGATACAAGGTACAACCAATTTGAACATATCAAAGAAACTGTCACTAGCTCTCAGAGACAGAAATCAATTTGTATTACATTATGATTGCAATCCACATAAGTACAAACAGAGATCAAGAATAATCTGTAATAAAAGGAAATATTCAGGTAATTCAAATTGCTGGAAACGTACTCTGAGGACTAACGTGACTGACTTACTTACCCCATTGAGTTTTAGTGAGACCCAACCTTGACAGGAAACTAAAGATCTGTGCTCACAAGTTTTTAAGAGGAGAGTTTAGAGCCAATTTCCAAAGAACTATTTTCTTAACCTTATGCTTACCCAGTTTAAGAACTCCCTGCTACCCAACATTTCTGAGGCACATAAAGCAGCCACAGAACATTTCAAAAGACTGACACAAACCAATGCTCGTGCAATAAAATTTCCTGAGATTCAACACATGATGAGCAAAGAACATACTCAAGGCTGCATTAAGACTCAAGAGACAAGATCCTCTCCCTCTGCACTTCTTGCAGCTCAATCAACCACTGCAGTACTCACAGGAGTGCAGAGATTTCTCTCTGACCCTGATCCAAGGGCAACAGACAGCAAAAAAGATGCAATGCCTATTTTAGACTAAAGATTTCTTCGCAATTGTCTGTGGAGTTAGGCGAGCAAGGAGGATAAATGTATCTTCCCAACTCACACTCTCACTCCAGGCTGGGCTTTAGGTACATTTCCAACCATTCATATGGCCAGTACTGATGACTCAAATGACTTTTTCACCCTTTGGATATGTCTAAGGTCACTAACACTTCCTAACACTGAAAAAGTGACCTAGAAAAACATTTGAGCTTCATCTGTCATTTGGGAACTGGATTAATACTTTCAGTTCTGTTAATACCAATACTCCCATCCAGTTCCCAGTTCCACTCATTTCTACTTCTCTGTCTCAAAAAACATCTAAGGAAAGCAAGAACTGCTACAGAGAAGCTTACACCACACGACTGTAATGGAAGCACGCTTAAAACTTCTGAGATTTGAGCATCTTTGAAGAAAGAGGGCTTCCAGTTTTGAAAGAAGAAAGGATGATGGCCAAGCCAATCAAAATCAATTGCTGTTGGGCTTTATTGTGACACTAATACTTTGTAATTGTGTTTGAAGATGCAGATGATGTAAGGCACATAATGAAGAGCAAAGACTAACTTCAAAATACTTGTGGTTTTTTGGTAAGGTAGTATTTTTCTCATGTGTAAAGTAGGTGTTTCATCATCCTCCAGGATTATTTCTGTTATTTTTAAAAACACTGTAGTTAATCAATGTAGGTGGCTATAGGTATGGAGCAAAATTTTTTAACTCTCCTGGGCTTTCTGCTGGAAGACCACAATGAACTTAAATTTGAATCAATCAGTGTAACTGCACATTGCTAATGTGAGGTAGCATATTAAAAATTATCTTAACTAAGGTAACATTCATATTACTGCAATTTCATTTTTAAGATCTAAATCTAATCTAAAAAGCCCATCTGAACATGAGCTGTGTAGCTTTGCCTTCTTGGCAAGCCTGTTATTGTTCACCATGCTTCATCCAGGCCTCATTCCATACACTGCCTCAAGAACAAGTCAGCTCTGAGCTTGTTTGAAAGAACAAGCTCTTACGCACTGAAAAGCTGCCTTAACCTGTGCATGGAAACCTTCCCTGTCCTCTGTCTCCCTCTCACCTTCTTCAAAACAAGACAATTTCAAATCTCAGAGGTTGCCCAGATGAATTAAAAAGGCAATAAGCTACATACTTTAACTGGCACCCCTCTTTTGGAAACATTCAGCCTCTGTGGCTACTGGCATTCTCCATACAGCTCTATTTATTTTTTTAAAGTTTGCACCATCCACAATTAAACCTGATTTATTCATGCTGCAGTGTTGCCTCTCCTCTCCACTAAATTAACAGCAGATACCAAAAAGAAAGCAACTTTCTCCAGGGATGGAGACACTCTCCAGAGGCTGATTCTCCCTCAGCTCCCAGAGAGATCCCAATTCTCCCTTCCCAGACATTCTCACATCAGTCACAGATTATTCATTTACCTGCACACAGCAGAGGAGAGAGAACATCATGTCCTACAGCAATTGTTAGGGAGACACCACTGCTGTTAGTTTTTCATCAATACCCTTTTATTCCCAGCAAAGATCATCTTGGAAGTATTTTGCATGTCGCAGCTATTTTGTTTCCTCCACTTCAGTCACTTCCAGTCAAGCAGAAGAATATGAATGTACTTGCTCTACCTCTGCTCATTAATTCCCAGCACATTTTGAGCAGCAGGTTCCCTTTGAATTGCTTGGGTTTTGTTTGTATTTTGGTAACCTGCTGGTTCTTACAAGAATTTCATTTGAAAGAAATTCTACTGTACAGCACTAAGAAAGATGGCAATTTTGGGGGGAGGCACAAAGACTGAAAGAGCCATCTGAATGATTCTGTTGCTGCCTCTCAAAATACATGGTCAGATGTCAGGATTTTGGCTGGAGAACAATCATTAATACAGCACCAGTCCGACCTGGTGATCTGAGACCCGAGGTGTTAGAGGTTAACATCAGCACACAAAGGCAACTGCCCAATTAGAAACTGAAGTACAAGAATTTCACAAACTAATAGCTCTTTCAATATTATTAATGCTACATCACGTTATCTACACATTTACTGCCCCCACCTACTTTCTTAGGCTGTTCCTCTGATTTGGTTACAGAACATTATCAAACACTCACTGATCTATGTGATTTCCTCTCTCCACCTGCAGCTCCCTGTACTGTGGGTGGCAACAAGAAAAGCAAAGCTTCAAGCCAAAACCTAATTCAGAGATGCAGGAGGCAAAGTCAATGCACAATTTTTTAAATTTCTGCTGTATTTGAAAACATTCTATTCAGAGAGAAAAGTTTCACATCTGCAGCATCTCTAATCCCCCCATCCATCACTGTTCCTAGAACCAGTACCAGCGGACCAGTGACCCAATCTTTTCAGCTTTGGGGCACTTTTCCAGGCCATTATTTGGGATCTCCTTCTGCAGGCAGGTACTGAGGGAATGTAAACATATAACAAGAGTTCTCCAAAAGAGTTCTGTGCTCCCACAACCTCTTCCAGCTCTGGCTTCTGGTCCTAAAATGAGGTGTGGACCAAACAGGTGGGATGCACTGGCCCCTTTGACCTGAAGATCTGCTTTCTGGAAGATTCCTTTTGGAAAGTTTTATCTATAATACATATTATATATATTATCTGTATTATAATGTATGCTCATCACTCCAATATTTTTGTTTGTATGAATAATAACAGTAACAACAGGGCCCAGTGAAGGAAACATTTCCTTCCTTATACTTCGAAAAGCAAAACTAAGTGAAGAACAGAAAAAGGCAGGAAGAGAAGTGATAACAGTCAGATGGGAAGAGTTTGGTTTTCTTCCCTGAATTATCTAGCACATCTGCAGGCTAGACAAAGGGCACTTGCTGCCAAAAATTGATTTTTAGCCTGTTTCTACTAGATTACCTTTCATCTGCTGCTGAATTTGAGTTTGTAACCCATATTTACAACAGACAGTCACTTGTCAGATGTCTGGAATTATTGAGAGTTGAAGTATTTCAGCCTACAGAAGCTCCTCCATAGCACATAAAATTGTTTTTTTTGGAAGGAACATCTGGGCACATTCAGGAGGAATGGAAGACAGAACAGCAAAGCGCCTGACTGAAGATTCCTGTGCGTAGCCACATCTGGGGGACAAGGATCAGGCAGGGAGGACAACAGTGAGCACAGTTTAAATGGGAGTTAACAGCATTTGAATGGAAGATGTGGGAGAAATCAAGAAGAGCACCCAGTGGCCTCTTGAAATGATACAGTCAGGAGGAAGTAGATGATGAGGCAGCTACAACACCTTGTCAATAATCAAAGCAGATAAATAAGAGTGAATTTAAAGCTAAAACCAAAAGAGAACAAGCACAGTTCAGAGCAGCAAAACAATATTCTCACAGCCCTACATGTATTTATCTACCCTGTGCAGTATTAGAGCCACTTTCCAGTGTGGCAGAAACTAAGAGTGTTTATGGGCCTTCAAATGATGCTCACTGAGCACATTGTGTCCAAGCTGCTGCTGTGACAGCCCCAGGAACCTGGGCAGAGCTGGAGAAGGGAGCCAAGCTCAGCCTCTGCTTCACCAATGTCAGCAAAGTGAAGCTGGAACCTAAAAAAGTGCACTTGCAAAACTGGCCAGTGTGATCCTGCTGCACTAAGCTGAGCCTCCATTATATTTTAGAGATTAAATATTAGAGCCATTACTCTAATCAAGGTGTTAGTTTTCTTATAAAGTTGTTACAGATGCGCAGAAAATAGTTTTTATTACAGTGACAATTTCGGGTCTAGATGCTGCTCTTATTTATGATCTGCTGTCTGGAATATTCAGTTACCCGTGAAGTCTGAAATACCTGCAGATGTGCACAGATGAAAATAAAGAAGAAAATTTAATTTCTTACCAAAGCAGGGATTTTTTGAATATACTTATGGAGTAGGATCTTACTCTCTGTCCAGCTTCCTAAGAGCTGAAACACCTCATCTCACACATTTAATGGGGTTTTCTCCGGCTTCACTTTATCTCAAATAATGACATAAATACAGTTAACTCACACCTATTACGAGCAGGTTTATTTCTGCTTCCAGGAAAAAGATGAAATGCATTAACAATTTAACTCTCTTACACTTGGGAAGAGTTCTCCCTCTCCTTTTTCATTTGCAAAGCCCCCAGTATCCAATCAGAATGCTGCTAGTATAAATATTACTATTATTAATAGCAATACCCACCTACACAGTGCAGAAATATCAACATGGGTTAGCTTGAAAACTTTCCTGAACATTGACTTTCTATCTAGCCAGGCTTGCAGTGGAAACTGTAGCATGCCATCTGTCTTGGTGCTCATGCTTAATTTCCTTTCATCACTGTTTCACCCAATATGAAAATAATTTTTTCCTGCAGGTTTTTGCAATGATACGTTAACTTATCTGATTTTGTATTTTAATACAATTTCACAAGCCAGTAGGACTGATACATAACAGTAATTGCTGTTAAAATGGGTGTAAATTGTCTTGATCAAATCACGAGTGTAAACAATTTTTTTAATTAGACTGCTTGAAACTTGCAGTAACCAGGGAATGATTATGCAAAAGTCATCAGGCAAAGGCAGCACATTCAGCAACTCGTCCCTCTGTGTTTCAATTCTACCTTCAAGTTAAAGCAGAGCAAACACCCATGTTGAGGCTCATGTGTTCAACCCACCAGCTGAAGACAACAAGTGTGGGACAATTGCCAATGATCCTTACATTGTATTTTTAAAGAGTATGTTTAGGATGTGTCTTACTCAACCTTACCAATAACTCTCCCTTAAGATGTAATTACACATGTATATATTGATTGTGATTCTGCACACACACAAAAAACCACACAATTTACCTCTACTGCAATATACAGTCATCTAAAATAAACACAAGCAACTGATGAATGACCCACTACTAATTTGTTTGCTAATTCTCCCTTTCAGACTGGATATTGTGAACATTTTAAGACACTAAGAGGTATAATTAGTTGTGGGAACAACTCAAGATTAATTACCAGTACAGCAGGAAAAAAATAAAAACCATTAATTAGGTTCGTTTGTTCCACAGAGGGAAAAATCCATAGTATTCTGGAAAGTAGTGCAATTTGATTAACATAAATTTCTTGACATTACCTCAATTAGAAAATGAAGTCACAACTGACTGTTTATTTTAAAAAGAAAGGAATTTCATAGTCCTCCTTACATAAAGGTCACTTACTCTCAACTAACGTTTCTATGTACTGAGCTTTCCAGAAACAGATTTTTCTTCATTTCCACTCAGTGCTACCCATAATTGAAAGGACAAGTGATGCTAATTTCATCTTCCTAAATGTCACACCCCGAAGAGCTAATGGGAGCTAACGCAGGTACATCTCTGATGTGCACACCTCTTCAAGCCCTTACACTAATCAGTGCCAGAAGATTTCCAAGTATTTTGCTTCACAGGTCTTGCAATCAATGAAACATTTGGTCTCCAACAACTGGCCTGTTAAACCTCATTACAGAAAGGAAAAGTTGAAAACAATCCTTAATGACCAGGACACACTGGAGAGCACTGTCTGACTATCATTACATAAAACCAGGGCCCAGGCTTTACCAAAAGGCCATTAAAGCTGCTGGGTCAGGATGGGCCTTGCTGATTATTTCCTTTTCTTAAAAGAACTCGGTTATATTTCTGCTTGTGAAAATGCTTCAAAAGCATTTTAAAGGTAATTTCTATTTTAAACCAAAGAAGGGACAACTGTAATAGTGAATTGAGGGATTTCAATATAAAGCTGTTATCAGTAATTTCAGATGTCTCAGGGAATACAGTAACAATGTCCTCTGAAAGACCAGGGATGAGACAGATCATTTTTCAGTTATCCATGTTTTTAAACCACAACCTTTTTCCCTAAATTAAGTATTATCTCTTCTCCCAACAGAGGGGATAGCATGGCACATTTCTACAACTCTTTCAAACCATAAAATACTCCAGAACATCTTTCTGGATTATTTATTCTGTGTCATTTTTTCACCAGAGACTGGCTTCCCAGAAGGGTGGTCAGTCCTAGACCTGTCAGTGATTCAGAGGCATTTGGACAATGTCCTTAACAACACCCTTTAACTTGGCTAGCACTGAGCTGGCCAGGCAGTCACACTGCAGGGCTGCAGGTCCCTTCCAGCTAAAATATTCTGTTTATTTGCCCCTCACATGTGCACAGTTTACTGTGCAATTGCAGAGGCCAGTGATGCTCAAAGAGCTGTATTCCAGTGTTTTCAACAAGCACACACAGGGCTGAGCAGCCCCTCAATCCCAACAGGGTTTATTTAATGGGAATGATCTCAGAGAGGACTCCTGCCTCTACCAGCCCCTGCTCACCAGGGATGACAGCTCTCCTGCATGGACAGAGCTGCACCTTGCAGGGGCATCTCTCACTGTGATCAATGCACACAATGGAAAGCAAAAGGACACTGCCAGACAGGGAACCAATAAACAGATATTATGGCCAGGACCTGCCAGCACCAGCTGCTCTCAAACACAACAGTGCACCCATCCCACTCCTCAGCCGTGCCCATGCTGGGATGGATTCCTCAGCCCCAGCTCCGGCTCATTTCAGGCATTATCTGGGCTAATTGCTCCAAACCAAAGGGAGTCACTTCGTGGAATGGCTCAATTCAAGCAGGAGGAGACAGCACAATGTAGAGGAGCACTTTCTCTGCATCTCTGGGAGCTCATGTGGACTCTGAGTCAAAGTCACAGCTAAGAAGATCCAGCAGAGAGTATCAAGTTCAAATGGCTCCCAATTAAAAGCTCTAAGAGACCATTTGCAGTGGGAAAAGCTTGTGCAGAAGCAAAGGATTATGCTAAAGCTTTGTGTCACAGCAAAGGAGAAAAACCCTTCCTTGCCTGCTGTGAGGTAACATTTTATTCTTACAAGGAAACTTACTGTTTTCCCCAGTATAAAGACAGGTTAAAAACAATTTACAGTTCTTCACCATCCTACCTGCAGTGCTACATGAAAGCAAAGCAAAGCAGCCTGCTGGATGTGTCTTTGGAGCTGACTGAATCCCAGGGTGCTGCAGGTGATGGGCTCCTGCCAAGCATCACTGCACTCAGGGAACTGTTTTTACCAGTCAGACTTTCAAATGGGTATTTATATTCATTGGACACCTCTCAGGATTAATACAGGGGAGCGTGTACCCTCTCTGCATCAGTACAGTTGAGATACTGGGAGGCATTAAGGCATTATTCATGGTGGGTTTATTACTTTAAATTACAGTTTTTGGGCCAGATCTTCAGCTGGCATAAACTCAGCAAAGCTCTATTTAAATTAAAGGAATTGTGCTAATTTACATCCAATTATGATTTGTGCTGAAAGTCTCTAAGGATTATCTACTCGATAAGTCACTTATTTTAGCTAATTGAAGTAGTTGAGAGTGTTTCTTAGTAAATTATGAACCATCTATGATATTTATTCATTGAAGACCATTGAGACTGTTAGGCATCAATTGCATATTGTCTTTCTTTCCTTCTATATCTCATCACAACTTTGGAGCTACATTAGCAAATCTTCCCAAAAAAAGTACACATGGGAAAATAGTTTTTGCTTAGCACTGACTGTTTAATTTAAACACAGATTTTATTTTTTTTCTTGCACACCTTATTTCAAAATTATTGTGGAGCTACCAAGCTGATGCCAAGCTGATATTTTCAAATGCTCTAAAACATTATAGCTATAAAATCAAGATCATCACACTGCCCAAAAAACATTGTTCTGCTCAGTTTTACCTTACCTAGACCTCTGATTTGTAACCCTTGCCTTTATTAATACACACAGCAAGCTGGGTGCAGTATCTTTGCTTCATATATTCCAAAAGGTAAAGCATTGTGGCCATGAAACTTGATTTTAAATTTGCTGGCAGAGAGGAGAGGGTTTTGCTGTAATTTCACCAGTACAGGATTGATTTCTGCTAGACCTGGCAGCGTTAGGTTAATGGTTGGACTCAACAATTTAGAGGTTTTTTTCCAACCTTAATGATTCCATGATTCTGTATCACTTACAGCTTTGCTGCATTACTTGCTCAGACTACAGGCACAGAATGTCTGTTAAAACAGTATTTTGTACATACTGGTAGGCACGAAGCAATCAGGAAAACAGAATTTTTATTTCACTCACAACTGCACTATGATGAACCAGAATTCTTTTTCATTACTACAAGGAAAAGATTCATCTCTCTTACCTTTTGTTTCTGTCCTCTATCTGCAAGATATAGACCATGTCATCAGCAGAGTGAAGCTTGGAGCTGCTGTCTCCCCACTTCAGCTTCAGGCTCTGAGGCCCTGCTGCAGCACACTCCAGCCGTGGAGGTAAGGGTGGTAATGGCCTGGTTTTTGCTTTAATAAAGTGGCTATAAGGTCCAGCTCCAATTTCATTGACAGCCTGGATCCTGATCCTAAAATGAACAGCAAGAAGAATGTTAAATGAAGTGCTTTCACAAGGTTCTTGATATAAACACATCCCAAGGATCTGGGACTGACTGCTCCATCCCTGCCACAGTGCCCCACCCCAGCTCCCAGGACATTTTGTGGCAAACTGGAAGGTTAACACAAGCAGGATCATCCTGCTTAGGCTGTAAGAGGTGCAGTGAAGGTGTTAGAAATGCAGCAAGGCACAGGGGAAGGTCTCAGGACCTGGTGACAGCCCCTTCAGCCACAGGCACAAGGGGCAGCAGCACAGGACAAGCACAGCCTGGAAAATATGAAGTGCCCAACCATGAGTAAATAAAAAGCAGAAGTGTGTTGTGGTTGTCTAACAAAGATCATGGACTAATTTAGGTGAAATCATTCAGGGAAAGCACTGCCAGGAAACCCATCCCCATGTTGGCAAACACCCCTGAAGACCCAGAGCCCTGCTCTCTCAGAGTCTCACAAAGCTATTTAAGCACTATTTAAACACAGAAAACGCTGCTGAGAGGAACTAATGGAGAAGGTTAAATCCACAAACTCCTACACTCTGCCGCAAACTGCAGAAATGTTAACTGCCAGTGAACTGTCCATTAGGTCAAATAAATGCAAGACCCAAGTCACTCTCACAAGATGTACAAAAGCCCTGGAGCCATTTGAGGACATCAAGAAGAAAAGCAGACTGCCTGCCTGGTCACAGCAGCTTGAATTTGGAAGTGTTCTTAAAACTGAGCCAGTCTTGTAAATTCTATTTCTCTCTTAAGATAACGACTTTCTGCTTTGTTAATTTTCTCTTACCTGTCTGCACCTTAGTCTAACACTGACATGAGTGAGGAGTAGCAGTCTCTGACTATGGTAACATCAACAACACCAGAAGACAAGTGGGAAATTTGCATTTCCAAACAGTTTTGAGGACTGTGTAAACAGAAACATTGGTGCAGATGTGTCTAAAAGGTTTCAAAAGTTTGTTATATCAAAGATTAAATACAAAAGATCTGGATGGAGAAAACTAATTAAGTTTAAGATAGCTCAGCCTAGTTTAGTTAGCTGGAGAGATGCCCTGTACTTTGGAAATCCTGTGCACAGCAGCCTTGTATTTTCTCATGGGTAAAGACTCCTTACCAGGAGCTTTGCTTGGCAAAGCTACTTATTTTGACTGAAGAACATAAAGTGATGCAAGTTCACACAAACAACGTATGAAAAATTACTTTGCTTTGAAGAGCAAGTTTTCAGCTCTACAGTCAGGAAAAGAATATGGTAGAGGGATAGGGAAAAAACTCTCCAGAGAATACAGAATTAGAAGAAATCTCCAAAACTTGATTTTCTGCATTTCAAGAACATGAAAGGTTACATTGTTAATAAACATACTGCAAAATAATGAAGTCTGATCTATTGATTAGTCAGCTAAAGCCACTGCACACTGAGAATGCAGTGTGTGCAGTCATATGCAAATGTGTGCTTAAAACTTTATTTACTGACCCAGCCAAGAACAGGGACAACATATTGCTTGGTGTGGAACTGCATTTTCCCTTTAACCTTCCTTCTGGCTTCAGGAAATGCAACCTGACCACCTTATGACACTACATTCCTCCTCTTCCTCCCTAAGGGTGCATGGCACAAAGATCTTGTGGGTGCCTCCTCTTCAACTGCTGCTTTCACCAAGCATTTCAGATAGAAAGAGCTTTTCCAGTATCTGAAGAAGTGTAATTAATATAACATCAATCTTACTTCATATTACATTACTGGTTTGCTTTAGATTGAAGAGTCATTACATCAATATTTAATGGTATTTCCAATAAAAAAAACGAAGCCTGCCTGTATTTTCACTGGATTCTAGCAAGCCATCAATCAGCTTGTCCACATAAACAGTAACAGCTATACTACAAAATGCTACTACTGCTTTTGTAGATTGATTTCAGCAGCATGCTCTATCGTGTATATCCTTTTGTTCTGTTTGGTATTAAAGTCCCAGGAACAACAAACTCTCCTCGAGCACTGTAACTTCAGCTGGTTTCCAACTGGCAGCTACTACACCTGAAAACCAGCAGTGAAATCAATCTCTCTCCAGTATCACACTTTTTTAGATATATGCATGCACAGAAACCTGCACTTGTCTTGCTTTTGCCAGGTATTTGCACAAGGCAAAAATGTGTCTCTTCATTCATTTTCTTTCTTGCTTTCCTCTGCTGCACAGAGTTCTTGCTCCCCCCTTCTGACACACACAAATATGCACACACCCACCTCCCTTCTGACTCTGGAGCACAGTAAGACTGATGGAAACTCTTAAGGGTTAAAATAGAGACAGGCATCTTTACAAATGAATGATGGCACTGGGAAAGCAGGAATTGATTTATTTGACTCTAACCTGGCTGATGTGGCCACTCTTTTCTGCTGATTGCACCACCATAAAGCTCTGTAAATTGCCACTATCATTCCCAGGGCCTGAGCTTCATCAGACACACACAAACAACTAATTTTGTGTTTCCTGAGCACATGGCAGTGCAAACCAAACCCAGGTGTCACCTTCCTCTGAACCTCAGTGGTGCCTGCTCAATGGGCATCAGGCCTTGGGAAATCCAAAGGGAAGGGGAGAAGGAAGAAGGGAAACAGAAAAGGGAGAAAGGACCATGGGGAGAAGGGGGGAGAGCAGATGGTGGTGGGAGAGCACCTTGTTCTGCACCATCTCAGGTGCTTTTTGGTGTCCCCTGCTCCAGCCTGTGACAGCTTTTCCAGCTGGGTGGCACAGCCAGGGTGGGCAAGAAAACATCCACAATTAAGTGGAAACCAATTACTATTTACAGAACTGGTACTGAGAAAAAAAACCAACCCTTTATCTTCATGTAAAAGTATAGTATATAGACAAGCAGAAATATTTGCAGTAAAAGCACTTCCTGAATTCCTTTAACCTTTTCCACTAATGGTTTCTAAGTGAAAGTACCCCAAACATCCTCTTGGAAAGCAAGATGGGTAAACAGTCTGACAATCACAATTTGACAATGAGTTTTTTGAAAATGTAGACTGTATTTAAGAATAGTGCCTAATTCTGCAGACCCTGGACCAATAATATTTGTATTCATTCTCATGCTTTCCCACTACAACTTTTAAACATTTAGAAAGAAAAAACATAAATCAAACTAGGAAAATTTAGAAACCACAACATGATCTTTAACAGACCATTCTCTCTTAAAAGATTCTTGACCCAGGAAAATAAACACACTAAACAGGATGCTATTTTCAGATTGGTCACAAAATCCTTTGTATAGTATTCCATCAAACTGGAAAATCAACTTTTTAATTAATTTTAGAGTCTGACATGAGAAGACTTTGATTCCCTCGTTCCCATAAGAGGAATGCCACCAGTTGCAATACATGTGCCTGTGGAAACCTGTGGGAGTTAAAATGCCATGGACTTCCAAAGGGGAGGGGAAGCAGCATCCTCCACCATCAGCAGCAGCCTGCACATGGTGAACAGCAATCTCACACTGCCCCACAAATCCCCACTCAAGACTCCTGGAAAGAAGACTGAGCTTTACACTCTGAAATATGTTTTGTTTTATAGCCTGCTTAAACTTTGCTAATTTGAGCACCCACGTGAATTTTTCTCTCCATCTTGGATGATCTTTTACTTGATACGGTTTAAAAATCCAAACTATTTATAGAATTTTTTTCCTAAACCAAAATAAGTGTTGCTATTAACACTTAATAATGTTACTATATATTTCTGTACACTGTGTAACTTCAGAGGAGAAGCAGCATTCGTAAAAATTGGAAGTTGTTTTGCAGTGAAGTATCTCAACAGCAGAACACAATTATCTATGGAATGTGTTAAGTGAAGCTTGGGAACAGAGTGTAATAGAAAATTGGTGTTTCTGTGACTGTTGAATACTTATTTATTGTGGAATATTTATTAACTCACTCCTAGTTACATCAGTTCACAGAAAACCAGGCCAAGTATATTACCCTATAATCTGAGTTTCCAGAGCTTCGTGGCTATGTCAATAAAGCAGAGAGACTGCAGAACTCAGACATATTTCTGCAGCTGCTTGCCAGCCAGGGGGTTCACACAGTGCTTTGGGGAGGCATCTGCTCCCTGCAGCAGCAGAGCTGGGCTGTGTCTGAGCTGGAATCCTCTTGGCTCAGCCCTATGATGGCCACTCACAGAGTGACAGAGGCTTCTTCCAGTTCCTCCTGCCTTAAATGCATTTTAGGATGTAAATCCTTCTCATGGCATGCTGGTTGGATTTGCTGCTGAGACACAAAGCATCCAAGTTCTCAGCTTGGAGCCCATCTCTGCAGAGCCTGGAGCTTCTCTGTGTGTTCTTGGGCTGCTCCTGTTGGATGTGGCCATTCCCACAGAGAAGCTGGAAGCAAAGCCAGACCCAAGCTAACAGCTCCAACAGGGTGGACCCACATGGACAGGCTTTCACAACCACCCCCTATCCAAAACAATTTAAATTTCCAATTTTGGACTTGCTGGATTTCATAATAACCAAGATTTGCTTTCAATTTTGGTTTCCTAAAACCAAAAACATTGACAGTGGAATTCCAACTCAACTGAAACATATAAACCCTTTGCTGATTTACTTCAAATTCTGCTGAAACTTTGGCAAGGGAGTTCAGAGCCTCAAACTCAGTAGTACTTGGCTTGTTTAGTCTAGGAAAAATACCTTCACTGTTTTTAAACACAGCAGGGAATAACACTTGAGAGGGAGAAGAGTAAGTTGTGTTAAACAAAACTGACACGAAATGAAGATTCCTCAGTGAAGAAATGTAGAAAATAGGATCAGTGATGTTCTGAAACATTCTTCTGATTCAGTCAGGGAGGACAGAAAATGCACCAACATTTAGCACACAGCCTGATAATCCTGTCAGGCAGAGATTCCCTGATCAGAGACAGGTGTCAAGCATGCCCTAAGACATGCTTGAAGAAGAAATATCAATGAAAAAGTAAATGATCAAAATACTATGATAAATCTATTTTTGATTAGTAAAATAATACTTCAAACTACTGATGAGGTGCATTTTCAATCCAACTGCTTTCATTTGTCTTCCCTTCCAGGAATGAGATTAAGATTTGGGTTTTTTTTTCTTTGATTTAATTCAACAGAAGAGCTTTCCTACATTATTACTTCTGATCAACCATCCACTGGTCTGTGCTCTTCATGTGGGGTAATTCTGGTAGGAATTTAGCCTTACAACAATATTTAGAACAGTTAATGCTTGTGGCTTTGGCTGTTTCATTTGGACCAAAGACAGGACAAACCCTTGACTAAAGCTATGTGATTTAATATGGTGCTTTTTACAAAATAATGAAATAAGAATGCAAAAAAAAAAAATCATTCCAATCTCCGTTTCTAAGCCTTGAAGAAGACATTTCCCTTAAGGAAGCTGCAGACAATCAAGAACCAGCTAAAAAAGAGACTGAAGAAAGACTTCAGTGAAGAATTTAAATGGCACACTGTCATAAGTGAGTTGAAAAAAGTTCCCTTTTCAGCTTTTTTTTGGGTCTTGGTTGAACAAACATTTGAGGAGAAACCAGGGAATACAAGACTGCCCAAAGAAGATGCATTTCCAGAGCTGGGTGACCAATCCACACACAAACTCTTCAACTTTATAGGAATGATCTGTGAGCAAGAAATGTGTGCTCCTCACTCTAAATAACTTCTAGTGTATGTATTTGTATCCTTGCTACAACAAGTTTCTTCTCTTGGGTACAGGATAAAACTTGAATTATGAACTTATCATTTACAAGACCTGTAGGATTGTGACCTTGAATACAAAGTAAAAAAAAAAGAAATGAAAAATGTTACAGCAAGTCTGTGACATACCTAATTTTAGAACTCTGCGATCAAATTTCAGTCTTTATTAGAACAGTACTTAAAATAGAATTTCTTTTGTCACATATTCTGTTGTATTGCTGTTCATTGCCTGCATGGAACCATTTTTCTTTCTTAATTAGCAATTAGGGAGAAAACATATAAGCCCAAACATTAAACTAATAACGTTTTGGCAATGCCACTTAGCAATTTAGACTCTGAAGCAATATAAATTGGTTTTAAATTCAGATCATCTTTTCATTAATCTCCATATACCAGAGACAAAAAATAGCTGTAGCTATACAAATAAAAGTTCATTGTGTGAAAACTGCTAACCCTGCTCAGGGATCAATAACTTCATTTAATCCCTTGGAACACTTGGCTACTTCTAAGTAGCTGAAAAAACATGAGATATAGCACTGTAATTTTAATTATTTCTTATTTTAAAAATTTATTTATTTTTAAATTTATTATTACTAGTGTAACCTTACCTTAGCAGAGCAACTCAAAAAGGAGGAGAGGTCAGAGATAATGCAAGGAGAGGAGAAAGGAGGAAAAATAGGTGGGAGAAGACAATATTTGAACACAAACTACCACAGTCTATTCCATCAAGGAATGACTGCAGATTCCTGTGCTGCTAGGCTGGCTGTTTGGGTTGTTGGTTTGCATTTTCAGCCACTCTCCATGCCACAAGCATCTCCCGAGGGAAGCTGAGCTGTGCGAGCTCCGTGGCCAGCGCCGCACTCACCGGTACGAGGTCTCGGGCAGCAAACCCTCGATGACGTGACTCGTCACGTTCCCCACGGGGATGCTGATGTCCCCCAGGTCGATGTTGTAGGATGTGATCTCAGCCCCGTTATTGCTGGGCTCTTCCCAGCTCAGTACAAGGCACACAGAGGGTGAGGGCTGGCAGGAACCCACGTGCTCATCCTCCAGCACGGACAGGGTGGAGACGGCATCAGGCACGGACGCGGGGATTCTGCAGGTCACCAGCTCGCTGTAGGGTCCAGCTCCAGCCTGGTTAATGGCCTGGGTGTGAAAACAAAAAATATTTACCAATGCTCTCCCTCACATGTGTATCAAGTTCATAATGATGAGCCTGAAAGAGCTGCATGAATTCTTCAGAGGCTATGCACTGCTGCCTTCCTCTCTAAAGCATGACTCAGACCTCTGCTATCCTAGGGAATTAGCATCTTGTCACTCAGGAATGTCTCGTAAAAACTGGAGAATATTTCTCTTTTCCCTAAGAGATATTTAATAACCTTTTTATCAGTGGCAAACTTTGGTTAGCAAGGGAAAATGTCATAGTCATGCTGCCAGTGGCTGGTGACATCAGCAAACTGGCTACCCAAAATTACTGAGCCGCCCAGTACAAAGTCTCCAGTATACCACAGGAGCATTTTGCTTTATGCAAGCAAAATATTCCTAAAGATAAGGGATATTTGGCTTGTTAAAAACTACCCTGGTTCCTAATTTGGAAAATGGATAATTGATTTCATGCTAAAAAGCTTCTGATGTAAGAATATAGGACCTCAGCATGGCATTAAGCCTATGACTCAACATTTCCCCAGAATCACAGAATCATTAAAGTTGGAAAAGTCATAATTCACTACCAGAACACAACCAAACCACACAGCTCAGTATCTGCCACAAAAAAGGAGAGCAACAATTTATCAAACTTTTCATCTTAAGTGGTAGATCCTGCATCCCAGTGGAAACCAAGTTTCAAAACCTGGCCCTATTCTGCTCATTAATTAGAGGCTGTTGTCTTTGCAAGCCCAAGATTGCACAGTTGTACAGGCCTGGGGTTTTATCAGCTGATGCTCAGCCAGTGGCAAAAGCTGTACCCATTGCACTGGAATTGCCTAGGGAATGACTGATGTAACCTCCTCAGGATTGTTATAAACTCAATCACAGAACCACGCAGGCTGGAAGGGACTGTGGGACTCATCTTCTCCAACTTGCTACTCCAGCCAGGTCAGACAATGCAGATCAGGTTGCTCAGGCTTTTTTTCCAGTTGGATCTTGAAAAATTACAGTTATGTAGATTGCACAGCCCCTCTGGACCACTGTTTGACCCTTAATTGCCTGCACAGTAACATTTTTTTTTCTTTCTATCTCATCTGAACATCCCTATTTACACCTGGAGCAACACCAGATGCAGCATTCCAGGTTGTCAGGAGTGCCATGTAATGGGCAATACCACCTTCCCTGCATCTGCTTGCTGTGCTCCTGACACAGCCCAGCACACAAGGTATGGGGAGACCTTATAGAACACGGTGCAGGAGAAGCTACAGGAGTTCAGAAGGCACAGACCTCCAGAAACAGCTTTGATGCTGCCCAGCACCCTCCACATTTCCCTTACATTTGGAAAAGTCAGCCCAGAGTCTCCCATCAGGTTAGAATTAATTGAAAAATCCAGGCTTACAATGTTGCCAGCAGGACTCTGATGGCAATGACAGGACACATCAAACAACTGTTTGATTTCTAATCTATGCTTAACTGCAGTGAATAACTTATTTCTGCTCTGCATAATACAAACACAAAGCCATGTTCTGTTTTTTCCAGGAGACGCTTTGTTCAATTGAAGAAAGAGATAATAAAGTTACATTTGTCAGCCTTTAAAAAGCCCTTCAAAACAAATCCTGCTCCAGGGAAATCTTCTATTTAGTGCAGCGCTCCTGGAGCTGTTAGAAGTGAGCCCTGTTTTGTGCTCTGCCAATGATATGATTTGTCTTGCCTCTAAACCAGTGTTTGGTCATTTGTATCTTGCTCCAAGCAATTTATTGTCAGTGGTGTTTTTTAACTGCTTTATTGGACAATCTCATCATCATAACTGATGGGGCTTTGCTGCCTAGCTGCTTTCCCTTGCTGCCCCCAAATAACACAATATTTCCCTTTGCAAAAGCCACTATTGTTTTCAGGAATATTCATTACGGGAAAAAAAGTTGAGCAATGGTAAAGACAATTGTCTGCCCTTAGATATGTCTGATTCCTCAATTCTCTTTTTTATTGAGTTACTGTAGATTGAGATAGCAGTACTCTGTGTTTATTAGAAGGCTGAATAAATGTGGTTAGGGGGAATTTTTTTATTTTTAAAAAGGAAATTTTTCTGTTAAAGCTGGTAACAGATAAAATAAACAAATTTCTGACACTATTTAGCTTCCCTTCTTTGTCTGTTATATCTACTTTGTGGGGAGATTTTTGTGTAATTGTTTGAAGATTACAATGTGTCTTGTATGAAATTCTTCTCCACATAATACAGAGGATCAGATCCAGAGGATGAGGCTCTCTAGAAAGTAATACCTGAGTCACTGATGACTTCAATAAAATATCTTCTTCCTGCCATGCCTTTCCTGTGACTTTTGCCTATGGATTAAATTATACTGGCTGCATTAAAAACTGAGTAGATTTCTGCAACATTTTTGTGGCAGGTAGTCTGAAACAAGCACCCACTGGAAATCAAAGATGCCATACAGCTGGCTGTTTCCATTTTTAACACAAAATTTTCCTTGGGTTCCCCACGGCAGTGGTCTCAGAGCCTCCTCCCTGCCCAGCAGATGCTGAATGCTCTCCCTCTTGCAGAAACAAGAGGCACTTTCTGGCTCACACCTCCCAGCCACTCACACATTCCCTCGTTTCTCCTTCCCCCACAGTTCCAGAGCAAGGTACACACCAGCTCTGGCCAAGACACAAAATGCATTTGAGTGCACTTGGAGCTGTGGGGCCTGAGCTCTTGGGCTGCTGGCCAGCTCCTCCAAACCTTCTTCCCGAAAGTATGAAAAAAATTCAATATCCCATTTAAAAAAAAACTTTAAGAAGGAAACACTCGACAGAAGGATGTTGTCCTTGATAAAAGAAATTACCCTGGGTGGTCCATATGTTACCAGCTGGGTGGGTAATTTGGGGTGGATTAGTGGTGGTGTTCTGTCTTCACATGCAAATGTATCTTGTGGAAGAGTATCTTAGGTACTTTTACTTCACTCCCAGTTGCTTTACCTTCCATTTATTTATCAGTAAACGTAAAGGATGAAAAGGCCTGGTTTTTTACTTTCATACAGATATACAAAATGCATTTTAACTGCTACTTTTTACTGAAAATAATAGGAGATAAAGAGATCAAAGAAAAATAAATCATTTAGAGACTCTTTATGAGATCAAATCTCATGAACCTGAGAGACAAAATGGCAAAGATGGGAACTCCCTTTCTGGCAGGTACCATCTCCTGTACACACAGGAATTTATTCAGCTGCTTTGCCTAACTTGATAAATTAACCAGATGCTGGAATTCATTACTTAAGCCAGGGAAATCTTCAATATCCAATTGGGTGGTAGTTATTATTTACCTCTCCTTACCATGAAGAAAATTATTATTTTTTTAAATTTTCTAAACCATTATCACTTTGTTTAGGGGTCAGAGGGCAAGGTGGCTGTTACAAGCATTAGTCACCAAAAGCAACAAAACACAAGAGCAATTTTTAAGTAGCACATCAGTCTGTATTGCTTAAAAAAACCCAAAAAACTTCATTCCTCCTGCCTTAGCACATAACTTCAGAGGGGATGATAAAAATAAGAACAGCAGTGGAAGGAAACTCTGTTTGGATCTGAGAGGGCAATGCATGCAGCCTCGCCGTACCTGCAGCCTGCAGCAGTAATGCGCTGCTGCCGCCAAGTCACTGATTTCAAAGCAGGTTTCTGTGCCACTATATGCAAGCTGTAGAGACTCCTCCTCTTCTCCCCACTCTAATCTGTATTCAGAGATGTCAGTACCAGAACATTCAGGACTCTGCAACACAAATATTTATGTGGTTCAGTTCAGAAATGAGCACTTCGGATCGCTGTGTTTCACTGGGGAGGGAATAAAGTACATGGGAAAAAAACCTAACAACCACCCTTATTTTTAAATTAATACACCATTACTGCTGCAAATGGAAACGTACTGAGTTAATGTTCCCTAAGAGGTTACTGAAACAGGACAATTCTGCACAAAAATTACCTGATTGAAATTCAGAGAAATGAGTGAGTGTACGCAGCTACTTTGCTTTCCATCAGGACACTCAGGAATAAATTGTCTCTCCACTGGCTTGGCAGAAGCGCAACCGTGGAGAACATAAAAACAGCATCAATCTAGTGCAGCCCAGTTGAGAGATCAAAACACAGCTCTGGAAGCACTGGCCCTGGAGCCTGAAGCAATCACTCATGTGCTGAGAAAAGAACCACCTCAGCAAGGGAGGAGCCCTCTGTGGAAGTCACCCATCAGTCCCAGAAGGGGACCTGGGAGTGTGGATCCTGGCACATTCACACCCACAGTGAGATTCCCATGGGATCACGGAATCATCAGATGGTTGGGTTGAAGGGGACCTTAAAGATCACCTCATTCCACCCTCTGCCATGGGCAGGACACCTTCATCAGACCAGGCTGCTCCAAGCCCCATCCAACCTGGCCTTGAGCACTTCCAGGGATGGGGCAGCCACAGCTTCTCTAGGCAAACTGTTTTAGTGCCTCATCACCTTCACAATACAGAATTTATTCCTAATATCTAATATAAACCTGTCCCCTTCCACACATCCCTAGCAATTCCTTTATTTAGGGGAACAAATATTCAATGTCTGAATGTGCTGGAGATGAGCCAATACAGGCAAAACAGCACAGTTCCCAAACCAAAATATTTGGTGTTTTTAACAGAACTACCTAGAGCTGTACTGTGTGGTCTGAAGCACTGCTCTGCCTGGACAAGTGTGGCCAGAAGGACTTTGGGATTTTGACATGCAAGATGCAATTTGCAGTGCATCCAGATGCAATTTCCAGGGATCCAGAGCCTTGCTGCACACCACAGCGACCACCCTGCACAGGGGCTTCTCTGGCCCTGCCCCAGAGCTTCCAGCTGTTTGAGCAGGAACATTCAGAGCTCCTAAGCCAGATTTCAGAACAATGTGTAAAAAAACCCCATCATTAAGCACCACACTGTGCTCTCTAGCCACACTCCACAGTGCTCCACTGTTTTTCCTTCTTATTCATATTAATCAAAAAATGACACTCTTTAAGAAAACATAACCACTGCAAACCACAGCTTCATTTTTAGCCAGAATAAATAAATACATCCTTCAAATAAATAGAGAGCCTACCAGAACCACTGCTTTATGGCTGGGGAGAGTAAATCCCTGACCATTAAAAGGTAACATTTGAAAGTTCAATGCGATTTCTAGTTGCAAAAAATATTAATAGCCCCAAACTTCACCAAATACACCTGTTGGTTATAAAATTAAATGCAGGTTACATTTGTATCTAAATATGTTAGCACAATTTATTTGTGCATCTTGTGAATGCCAGTGACTTCCTTCTCAACAGGGGCATTGTTTTGGAGAGAAGCCTAACAGAAGGTCTGGAATGGCTGCTAGATTTTCACTGAAAACTACAGTCCCACTCAACCACATCACAGTATTATTTATGGTAACATCCTTTCTTTTCTGCCTTAATTACATAACATCTTTAATGGCACCAATCATCCCCACAGCACTTCAGCTAACACTTATCTTGAGCCCAGTGCCTAAGATGCTGGAGAACAGAGGAGGAATGCACACAAGCTAAAATAAAAGTAAATATTTGAGGAAGAGTCAAGTTTTGAAAGGGAAAAAGCCCTACATTGTAAGCATTTATGGAGAGTTAATTTCATGTCAGAGACTCCAGTTTCAGCCAAAATCAAATATTTGTCTTCATAATTCCAACTGAGAACGTGCTGATGTGCTAAAAGCTTGCAGAGAGCACTTCTATCATCTGATGCCAGTGCAGGAGGCCTTGTGTCTGAATCCTGGTCTGGAAGACCCGTGACTAACTTCGTGTAAGCACAAAGCACTTGCTTCAGAGCAAAGTAGAGAAGATAATTTTCTACAATAGAAGAGCTTCTACATAGGGTCTCCTTGCATAAAAAGATAGCCCCAGAGCAGTAAACAGCTCTCAAGCTTGCTTTTGGGTTCTGTGGTGAGCTTACTTGTTAGGGTGAGCAAGGTGGACTCAAGCAGGGCACCTGACTTACCTCCCAGCTGAGCAGGACTCGTGTGTCAGACAGGAAGGACAGGGAAGGTGCTCTGCACTGGCCTGGTGGTCCTGCTGCCGTGGTGACCTCTGTCGCCTCCGAATACGGCCCGTACTAGAGGGGAACAAGGTATTATTATTATTAATAATAATTATATACAGGTGCACATCCATCTCCAAGCCCTTGAGATTGTTTCCAAGAACAGCACATGAAATTTTTCAGCGCACTAAATCTTTTCAAAGACAGACTGGGCTTCCAACACCTGGCACCAAACATCAGAGCTCAGGATGAGGCCACGCAAATGACTCAGAGTTGAAGTGTGAGGTGAGCTCAGGAACAAGCAGAGAGCATGACCATCCTTTGTGCATCCTCCTGTCTGGCAGCAAGTGCTCATGAAAGCAGAAACCACCTCCAATTTGCCCAAAAGTGAGAATGAGCACACAGTAACTGAGGAACAGTTTGTGTCCCTCTGCCTTACCTTAGCACAACATGTTCACATATCATAACCAGCTTCTCATGAATACAAAGAGGAGCACAACAAGAGCAAAGCACCTATTAGAGTCCATTTCCAGCTTCTTTTACATAAAAGTGCCTGCCCCAAGTTACTTGTAAAAGGACAGGATGTGCTGGAGCCCCAGGCTTGTACAACCTGCAGGGACACGCTGCGCACACGCCGTGGACGCTCAGCTCCAGGGCAGCTCAGCTCAGACAACTCCTGAGCCCGTGGTAGGGGAATCATTTAAATGCAGATTAGCAAGAAAAAAGAAAAAAAAAAAAAGAAAAAAAAAAGCCAATTTTCTTGGCAGTCTGGGAACCTGGCTTCAGCCAGCAGAGCGAGGAGACAGCACTGAAACAGCCTTTCTGAGGCCTCCTGAGTGGAAGAGTGAAGTTTGCTCAGTACATCCTCAAGTTAATTAGAAATCGTTCTCCAGAACAAAGGAGCTTCACTTGGAAGCAATTAGAGGAAAAACACTGATATTTAGTTATTTTATAATGCAGTTTTAGTGAATGTGCCAAAAATGAGCCACTACAAAAAGGCACAGAAATGATGAACCCCAGAAAACTTCTCAGCAGATGTGTCAGTATCTGCCATCGAAGAAAGATCAACACTGATTGCTTTGTCTTACAAAGAAAGCACATGCCAAAAAATGTCATTTACTGACTTCTGCTGTTTTCAAGGGAGAATTCGGTACAGGACATCCTCCCCTGTTTTGCACCTGGTTGAAAAAACCCAGCCAAACCAGAACCAGTGCCCTCATTTAACAAAGAGTGGAACCAGAAATACTGTTCTGTCAAAAAATAATAAATTAAATTAAAAAAAAAAAAAAAAAAAAAGGGAAGGCATCATATATTCAAAGCTACCATGTAGGCAGTGGCTTTCAGTCCAGCAAGCAAATCTAATCTTTCCATGTGCATTTAATTTTTCACAAAAACAAAACAGTGGGTATTTTTAAGACAAAACAGTTTAACAGTCTTGCAGATTTTTCCAATACCCAAGTTAAGTTTTAACAGAACTTCTCCCTGTAAGTGAGTAACTTTAAACCTTTGTGTTATGTTTGTCATCAAGATTTCCTGGGGAGAAACAAATCCATGCATGTAGTTTAGCTGGGACTTTATGTAACACCACTGGAATGACACAAAGGCAAGCATAATCAACCCAAACCTCAATGAAAAAGAAAATATCTTTCTGCAGATATCCATGGACATCAGACAGGATTTCTGATGTGTTTGGGAAGGTAGTTCTTCCAAGGAAAACATTTAATGAAAAAATCTCATTGAATTTATAGAGCACACACTTTTTTGAAATTAAAACAAAAAAATCACCAGGAATGTGAGTTTCCCTCAAAACATCCCACCTGGGTCAAACTGCAGTTCTTGTTTTTACACACTTTAGACTTAAATCAAAAAGAAGGAAATGTGACAGAATGAGGATCAAGAGAATCCTCCCTGCAAGCAGCCATGACTTTTATAGCAGGGATGTTGAACATTTGGGAGCAGCTGATTCTGGCCAGTCAAATCCCATCAGTACCCGAATTTTTTTTAAAAAGAGTCACAGGTCTAAAACAGCATCTCTTATTTATCACATGTTTTTTCTTCTGCCCATCTGCCCCTCGTGCTGAGCAGCACTGGCAGCACCCCAGCCCGAAGCTCAGCCCCGGCGGGGCCAGGGCAGCGCACGTACCCCGCCGTCGTTGAGCGCGCGCACTCGGAACCTGTACGAGGCCCCGGGGAGGAGGCTGCTCACGGTGCACTCCAGCTCAGGCCCGTGGTACACCTCAGAAACCACTTCTTCAGGGGCTGTCATCTCCACACTGTACTCAGAGACAGGGCAGCCACTTTCTGACTGAGGGGCATCTGAAAGAAATCACATATTTTGTGATTAATAACAGTAGGGTGTATGCCAGAAGAGCCATTTTTTACTTCATATACCACAGAAATGTATATTTCTGTTTCTGTGTATAGATAACACACACAAATATCTCTCTTTTGTTGTGGGCACCTTTGTTCTTGCCCATGAAAACAATGCATTTGATAATACCTGCATGTTATGTTACAAGCCAGTTCCACAGACTCAAACTGTCTGGGGATCAGAAAAACAGCAGCCACCAAAATGCTTCCAGGAAGTACTTGGATGAATTTTTACACCAGTGTTGAAATATATTTGACAGTTTGAAATTTTACTTATACAGAATTTGGCTTAACAAATGACACCACAAAAATACTTGGATGCTGCAAGATTATCACTGTAAAGAAAACACTCTGTTGGAAACTGGCATGTGCCTTGTATTCTGAAAAATGTGCATTTTTTGACAAGTTGGTGCCATGACTGTAGTCCAACATCTTTGCAAAATCACAGGGGTCCAATAGATTACGTGTGGATCAAGATTTAAATGCCATCCAAACTCCTCAATATGTTCTAACTCAAATTTTGAAAGAAGTTATATATTAGAAGTACCAAAAATGCTTCTGCCAAGCCAACACTGCAAATGAACTAAAAAAAAAATAATATTTTGAGTCACGCTGTTTTTGAAATTAAAGGATAGATATTCTAGTGAAGGTGATACTTAACAGCCCTGAGAGGGACAGGGCTAAAAAAAATAAAATGGGAACAGAGTGTAAGGACAGCTGAGCTCAGAAATCCAACACTGAGCCACCACACCTGATGAGAAGCTGCACTTGTGACTTGCTCAGACTTCACTGGGCTTTGCTGTGCATTTCCCAGTGAACAGGACACAAGCAGTAGAAACAAATGCTCAAGGTCTGCAGCAGAACCAAAGCTTTAGAGCAGCAGGATGCTGCACTGGCTTACCCCACTGCAGCTGCACTTCCCTGTGCCTCGGCTTGCCCAGGAGCCTGGGCGGGCGGCAGGGCCCCGGCGCGACGCTCAGCGTACGGACAGGTAAGCTCTCGGAGCACTGGGGAGAACACAGCTCAGTTACCCCTCTGAACACATCACAGCTCAGTTACCCCTCTGAACACATCACAGCTCAGTTACCCCTCTGAACAGATCACAGCTCAGTTACCCCTCTGAACAGATCACAGCTCAGTCACCCCTCTGAACAGATCACAGCTCAGTCACCCCTCTGAACACATCACAGCTCTGTTACCCCTCTGAACAGATCACAGCTCAGTTACCCCTCTGAACACATCACAGCTCAGTTACCCCTCTGAACACATCACAGCTCAGTTACCCCTCTGAACACATCACAGCTCAGTTACCCCTCTGAACAGATCACAGCTCAGTTACCCCTCTGAACACATCACAGCTCAGTTACCCCTCTGAACACATCACAGCTCAGTTACCCCTCTGAACAGATCACAGCTCAGTTACCCCTCTGAACAGATCACAGCTCAGTTACCCCTCTGAACACATCACAGCTCAGTTACCCCTCTGAACAGATCACAGCTCAGTTACCCCTCTGGGCCAGGATCACAGCTCAGTTACCCCTCTGAACACATCACAGCTCAGTTACCCCTCTGAACACATCACAGCTCAGTTACCCCTCTGAACAGATCACAGCTCAGTTACCCCTCGGAGCACTGGGGAGAACACAGCTCAGTTACCCCTCTGAACACATCACAGCTCAGTTACCCCTCTGAACACATCACAGCTCAGTTACCCCTCTGAACACATCACAGCTCAGTTACCCCTCTGAACAGATCACAGCTCAGTTACCCCTCTGAACAGATCACAGCTCAGTTACCCCTCTGAACACATCACAGCTCAGTTACCCCTCTGAACACATCACAGCTCAGTTACCCCTCTGAACACATCACAGCTCAGTTACCCCTCTGAACACATCACAGCTCAGTTACCCCTCTGAACAGATTACAGCTCAGTTACCCCTCTGGCACAACCACCACTTTTAAAGTGAGCTGTGGCTACAGAGCAGCACAAGAAATTTCTGTACACCCATCGCTTCATGGAAATTTGTATTAACAGTAAAAGAGAGGAGATGCTATCAAGTACATTAGTACAAATACAATTTAAATCAAAGAGGAGAATTACAGGAATCGGGGTCTGAAAAAAGGAACCCAAAAGCTTAAAGGATCCAGCCATATGAAAGATAATTGTTACAACAAACTACCTCTTTCTGCATCTCCAGTCAGTACAGGGTCAAGCACATAAGAGTCTGTGGCCTTTTTCAAGCAAGTGGCCACATCAGATAAACATGGTCTTTTCTAATATAAATATAAACAACTACAGACTGGTTTTGCAGAAACCAAATCTCACTAAATTACAGCTTGCAGAAAAGAAAATTATGTACACATAGAAATCTAAAATTCAGCAACTTGCAGAATGAGATTAACTGCAATCAGTGTAGTTTTACTGTGCTACAGGGAAAACATTTCCCTTCTTTTGAAAGCAGAAGTGTTTTACCAAAATTAGCAGATAAATCTCTGAAAAATATAAACCCAATAGCCCTTATTGTTAGATAATACCCACCTGACTGTGTCCACCAGTGCTGATACAGCATGCCCGGAGTTTATACAAAGTGCCTGGTTTCAAGTGAGTACAGGTGTATTCTGTAGCAGAGCCACTGTAGGCCACTTCCCACTGATTTGCTAAAAATAAGATATATCCAAGTTTAAAGATGTGGAAAGCAACACATTTAGCAGTGTCTAGGAGAAAGGAAAATCCTTAATGTGGTCTTACACAAATTATGTATTTTGGGAAAATAATTACTATTACATGAATAATTACAATTACTATGAATGTTATTTCCCACTTGAAGACATAACACATAGACAGACATGCAAATACATACACTTACAGATCTAAATAAATAAGAGTTTTGCAGATAATGTATAAATGTGCAAATATATGCACACAAATAAAAATATTTCTAGATTTAGCCATATGACCTAAAATTCTGTCATTATTCATAAAAAGAGGATACCTAAAAAACCCACTACAAATCCTTCCCAAAATCCAACCCCAGCTCACCCAGGAATCACTGCAAAGTACAAAACACTGTTTCAATAACATTATTAGTGTATCAATGATAATAACAATAATAACCTAAAGAGTCAGGATTCCATAGAGTAGCCACAGTGTTTTGAAATTGAGACAACTTGACTCAAGTTTACCTTCTGGGCTTCCTTGAGAAATCTCCAGCAGATACTTTAGGATTTCTGAACCACCATTATCCTGTGGAGGGTCTGAAAAAATAAGACAAAAATAGAAGTAAAAGATAACAAAACAATTACCAAACCTGTTTCTGATCCAGCTCCTTCTCCACAAACTCCTCCACATTAACTACACCAGGTTATTTGCAGCAGGAGCGGGTAACAATATTTTCAGCATGAATCAGATTAAGGCTGCTGGATAATGATGATCCAAACAAAATGTGTGGAAAAAGCACTGAAAGAGAAGCTGTGTGGAGGTTTGCCCCATTAATAAAGGAAGCAGCTGGAATGAAGCTGCAATAGGACATGAAATGGAGAGTGAAAAGCTTGAAAATGGTCTTGAGAGCACGAGCTAAAACCAAAACATTTTTGCTTCTGAACACGCAAGAGTCTCTGCACACCTTGTAGAATATTAAAAAAAATTAGGCTTGTCAAGTTCTCTAAACACTTTCAACTTCAGACTGAGAAGGAGCATGAAAAATCTTAAGTTCTTCTTAATAGCATATATTTACACAATTTTACTTCAATTTCTTATGACCCCAAAAAGCTCTGCTACAGCAACCTGAGCTGGCTTACCCCACTTCACACTAAAGCCATGAGATGTTATTGGCCCCTTGATCACAGGTCTGGTTGGAGGTCCTGGCCTGTCTGGGCTGGTTGTGCAGACCAACACTTCACTGGGAGAACTCTTCCCTTCCACGTTGGAAGCAAACAGCTGAAACAAAACCACAACCAGTTTGCCCTTGTTCACTGCAAGTGCTTTTCTGGCAGTTCTGCATGGCACTTCTTTCAGTAATTGCACAAATGTCACCAAACTGGAAAGTATGTCACATCCCAAAGTGTGTGGGATTCTAATAACAGATATTAGATTGTCATGATGTTTCTCTATAAACCACAGAGATTTCTTCCTCTCCTTCCATCAGCAACAGATCATGACATGTTTACAATAGAAGCAGTGCTGGTTTTCTCTTTAAAGAAAAAGTCACCTTTTTTAAATAACTGTGTCAATTTGCAGTATTTTTCTCATAAGATAAAAATAACAAAACTGTAACAATAACTTTGCTGTTTTTGTTTTGAAGGTATTTCTAACTGCTATTTACAACAAAGTAATTCAGAGTATCAGTAATCACACAATCAGAAGTCAGATCAAAGTTGTGCCTGTAGCCAGTGACACCAGGCTACAGATTTGCTCTGGTATCAATGCAGATTTGTAAAATACATGTCTCATCTGAAAGCAGGGCTGCAAAGCAGCACTATGGGTTCTCTTCTCTCACCAGCCACAGCAGCCTTTACAACACTAAAAGGCATCATCTCAGAGCAACAACACAAAAACTTCCCAATTCTTTGGGTAGTTCAGGAAACTTCACAAGGTCTCCTATCCCAGAGAGCAGGAAAAGAGCATTCCCTGTGAGGGTGGTGAGGCCCCAGCACGGGCTGCTCAGAGAGGCTGTGAATGCCCCATGGACAGAAGTGTTCAAGGCCAGGCTGGATGGGGCTTGGAGCGCCCTGGTCTAGTGGAAGGTTTCCCTGTCCACAGCAGGAGGGTTGGAATCAGGTGATTTTCCAACCCAAACCATTCTATGACTCCATGATTTTTTCTTTTTGTTGCTCCTGAATATACCAAGACCTAGAGAAGGCAGGTGTTGGCCTCACACATGGCCTCTGGTGTTCTCCAGAGGGACACCACGCTCTGGGTGGCACATCTTGGAAAAAACCCAAAACAGAAAGCACTACACAATGACAAGAGGAAAAAGACTTTACCCTGAATTTATACTGTGTGCTTCTTCTGAGATTCTTCACAGTACAGGCTTGCTCCTCTCCAGTGTACTTTGGGTGAAACACACTATCCTAAAAAAATACAAAACCAAACAAATTCTCATAACTGAGGAAGCTGAGGAAGTTGTTAGTCTGTACCTACAACACGTTAGAGCAAAGGGGCTTTAGAGGTGAGTGCCTTTTAAAAAAAGAAAAAAAACCAAGAAAAAACCTTATATATTTTATTATAAAATATAATAAGATTATTGTTATACTACTATAATACTACTACTACTATTATTATTATACTACTATACTACTAGTTTTAAACTCAAGGCCATAATACTTTTTCTTTAGAAGAAACAAGTTGCAGCTGCCCTGGATAATGTAATTTTGCTGCAAAATAAGCACAGAACCAATCGTGGCAGTTTAACCTGCTACACAACTGGAAGTGAGAGATGACAGAAGACAAGCCCACCAAGGAGCAGCCAGGAGGACATGGCAGATTGACCTAGCTAAGGACAAGCTGCCCTGTATCTCACAGATTCCTGTGTGGCTTTGTAAGTAATCACAGATGACAGCAGAGATTTTTAGCTAAGGATTCCCAATTCTGCTGTGCAGCGGAGCAAATCACACAGCTCCACCCTGCCAAGTACCCAGTACTCCTGGAAGGCCCTCCAAAGCAGCAGCCCATGCTGCTTCTCAGTCATCTCCAATTAATAAATCAAAACTCAGCTTAAGCAACACAGTACTTACATTATCTTCTTCCTGAATTTCCAGGGTGTAGGAAATCACTTCCTCTGGCGTGCATCCTTCTACTTTATTCCACTGCAATGAGATCCACGTCACGCCAGCTCGAATGAGCCGTGGTGCACAAGGGGTCTGAGGAATATTGCCTGCAGTGTAGCAAACCACCTCCTGGCTGTACCCACTGCTCAGAGACAGAGCAGAGAGAGAGGAGTATTAAAAACCAACAAACAAACCTTCCATCCCCCCCTTCCAAACAAAGAAACAAAGCAAACAAAAAAAAACCCAAAACAAAACATAAACAAACAAAACCCCCAAACAAAAAAACCCCACAAAAACACAAAGCTAAAGAAACCTAAACCTCAATCTACTTAGAGAAATATTTCACATTTTCAAAAGATTTGGACAAAGTTCAAATTTCTCAGGTGGAAAAGATGAACACCCAGTTAGGAAATGCCAGAACTAAGAATAGAAAAAAACGCAGGATAAATGTGTCTCTCAGTCATTTTTACAGATCTCACCACAATAACACTGGAAATATATGAATGCCTAAAATTATTAACATGATATTAACTGTGGAGGAAAACCTCACTTAACAAAGGGGAGCTAAAATATAGGGAATAAAGCCTCAAGTGTTCAACTTTTGGATGGTGAACCTGACATACAGAATACAAGTTCTATAAACTCTGATCAAGCTCTCAATGGAAGGTGACATTCTTGCAATTCCTTTTAAATCTGTTTCCAAAGTACAACACATATTTTGTGCCTTTGTCGTGGTTTTAAAAAAGTCACATCCTGAACTTAACACACAAAAAAAGCTAAATCTCCTTACTCCAAATCTTCTTTCTCAAAAATAAACTATATGGTGAAATACACTTATATTTAAATAAACCACCTAAAACTATAACCCAAACAAGAAAAAAATCAGCATACATGCTAAGTCCACAAGCATTACAACAAACCAAAGCCATCTCATGACATGAGATGTAAGAGTAAGACAAGAGTGACAAGAGTGTAAGAGGACATTATCATGCTTTTATTTTGAGTGCTGTCTATAAAAGTAAGGCACGTGTTGCTGGTGCTTATCTCACAGATTAGCACAGAGCAGATGACCATAAATAGTTTTTAGCTCACTCCTTCCTTAATAGCCTGAAGGGAGAGAAAAAAGGGAGAAAGAACACCAAAAAAAACCCAACAAAAACCCCCCAAAACAGACTAACAAACAAGCAAAAAAAACCCCAACAAAAAAAAAAGAAAAAAAAAAGAGGGGGAGTGGGGGATGAACATATTTTAAAAATCTGGACTCTGACAAAGAAATGAGATGCCAGAACTGAGAGCTCTGCACAAACCCAATTCCCTTCCAGTTACACTCAGCAGCTCCAGCTCAGCCTGCCTTTCTCTCCACACTGAGTATTATTTCAATGGGGAAAGAATTAATCTTGCAAGAAGCTGGGAAAAGGGACTCTGTGCACACATGAGTGATCTCAGTCCATGTCAGGGAAAACACAGAAACATGAATAAAGAAGCTTTCTAAAGCTATAAATTACTGTGAGGCTTGTGTTTTAGAAGAGAGAACAATGCAGGAGTCTCCCTCCACAAAACACATTGTTATATACCACTGGTGTTTCTTTTGTGTCCTTGTAATAATGATTAGATCCTGTTTAGCTAAGAAGGACAATAAAGGAGTACACAAGGGCACTGGATGTTTGGCTTCTTCACAGCTAAACCTTTCCTGGCCTGCTCTGCTTGCCTGAGCATGGGAGCACGCACTGCCCCTGCAGCACAATGTCTCTCTGGGCACACTCTGACCCTCAGCTGCAGAATATTTCATCCCAGTGCTCCCTAGCAGCTCCCAGAGGATTGAACTAAGTCTGATTTCTCACCTATCTTCATGTGAGTGCATCAGTTTGTGTGCAAGGAAAAGCAGAAGCTAAGCCCTATCTTTCAGTGCCTTGGAAGTGCCTGTCCTCTCTCAGCCCTGCCTGTCTCTCCCTTCTTTCCCACCCCATCAGCCAGCCCTGCCAGTCCTGAAGAAGGAAGGGACTGTACTGCTGAAAAGAGACAGAAGGGCTTTGCTTTAAACCAGAAAAATAAATATATCAAGATTCCTTTCAAAATCTGTAACTCAGCTTCCCCTTGCTTGTTTTTCTTGGTTCACAGAGGTCCCTAGTGGGAATTTTACATAACAGATGTATTCTTTCTGTATTAGGAACAGACCACAAAACACCATTTAACACCTCAAAAGAAGCCTATCTGCCTAGGCTGATCTCATCATGCTGAAGGTACACAGCAATTCCCTGGGAGGTGAAGGATATCACCAAGGAAAGCGTGACTTTCCTTGAAGCATTAATAACACAGCAAATGTCAGATATCTAACCCAAAATCATGAAGAGAAAAGAAACAAAAATCCCCCAGGAATTCCTCTTTATGCTAGCATTGATAGGTAAACTTCTCAAGCACCACTTTTTCTCAATAAAGTGTGCACCCTGAGGCACTCACCTAGTACCGATGTCATTCTGGGCCGCCAGCCGGAAGGTGTAACCCAAAGCCGGGCACAGCTTGGTCAGCTTGCAATGTTTCTGGCTCCCAAAGTAACATTCTCTGAAACCACTGTTCCTCTTTCCCTAGAAAGAGAGAAATCTGTAATCAGATCGCCATGAAACAAAACCACGCCAGGCTCATTTTAAAAGGAGCTGCTAAATGATACCAGAATTAGACGTTTTCATAAAGGAAGCTGTGCGAGCACTGACAGCGCTGCTGTGCTCTGAAAATCACACAGATCAGCACAGTCTGCCTGCTGTCAGACCCCTCCTCTTCTCACCTTCTTGGAGTTGTGAGATGTATCTACAGCCCCAGCTCGAAGCGCAATTTATCCCACTCACAACAAAAAAGTGGGAAAATGATGAATGAACTGAATCTCCAAATCTCCCCGAGCACAGGCAAGGTGCAGCCAGCATTCCTCTGCAAGCACTGTCCTCCTCCACACGTGCATCCCTGGCTGGGATTGTTTCAGGAATTCCCTATCCCACAAGAGGGCTCTCTCTCCCCACGGTCCAGCACGGCCAGAGCCAGTGGGACAAGCTGGGTGTGACCTCTCCTGTGCTCTCTGGGGCAAAATTTACTGATCCCAGAGGAACATTCAACGTGCCAGGTTCTGCAGCCACCCCACTGCCCGGAGCACACGGCATGGATGAGTGAACAGGGTTTGCAGCTTTGCTCAGGAAGTTGCTCGCCAGAGGATGGTTTATGGGAGCTTCCCATCACCCTGACCTGGAGCAATGATCCATCCTGGCAAAGACAACACCAGGCAGCAGCCCAGGGGGTATTGAGATGCTTCTGCTGCTCCCAAATACTTCCTCAGGTACTGGCTTGTGCCTCAGCACTGCTGAGCAAAAGGAAGCTCAGAAGTTCTCTCCCCCACCCCACCACATTTAAAACAAAACAAAAGCAAACCCTTATCAATCTACTCGAGCTTGGTACACCCTGGGGTAGAAATAAAGCTGAGCTGCTGCAGGACAGAGACACTAAAGTAACAGGGAATATCTGGTGGAGTCATTCTATGCCACACATGGAAAACATCAGATAGAAATCTTTCAGGAGAAAGGACATGGACTGCTCAGCTCCTCATAAATAATATCTACCATAACTGAAGGACTTGAAAGGAGTTTTAATTTCAGTACTCAAATACAAAATGATTGCACAATTACATTATCAAGTACCCAAAAGCACACCAGAATGGAAGCCTGACAAAGCACATCCACGGGCTCCAGCATGTGCAGAAGACGGGGTTATGCCCATCTCTGCAACTTCTTCTGACTGAAAAGCTCTGCTGAGCCATTTACTAGTTTTGCCACGTGTCTGTACAATTTTTAATTTTCATTTTACTGTTTACAGGGCCAACAGCCTCACCTGCTGTTCCTCCTTGGGCTCACTCTGCCCTCCCACACCCTGCTCCTCCTCCATGCTCAGAACATCACCACTAAAGATCTAAAAACACCTGAGTGGGACATGCATTTTTCACTGGCCCATTCTCCAGCCCCTGCCAATTTCTACTTCTCCCTTGGTCTGTGACACAGAAGGAAAAACTCCCTGAAATGTTTGTAGTGAATCTCCAGAAGGTGTTTATCAGGCTAGAAGCAGCCACATACATCTCCAGCACAGCACAACAATGTGGAGGCACTGAGGGGACATTTAGCACGCTGGCAAACAGCCAGAACTTTTATTTACACAGTGGGAGCCTCCACTTGTTCTAGAACTCCTTTACACACAGTCTCCTTCAACTTCACCCACCTGCTCCAGCTGTAGCATTTCTGCACAGCTCAAATAAATTGAGTGGAATTGGGAAAGAATCACAAAACCCACAGCAGAAATGTTTTGCAAATGAGAAAACCTTTACAGATCTAAAATCCCTAGCCAGAGAGTGCTACCACAGAATTCCTAGCTAGAGTTCTATAATAGAATTTCTTTAGGACAAAAGTAACAGGTGAGCATACTTCTCAGCTCAGCAGTAATATATTTAAAACGCAGACTATACAAAACCTAGTTAGAATTCTTATGTTTTAGTAAAATATCCACTTATCAGTGCAGCACTACTAAAAATAGATTTTTTTCCCCCCATGAAAACTTTTTTTTACAGGTTGAGTTGCCTTAAACTAATTTTTCCTCAACTCTTTAATGACTTCACAGCTTATAAATAATTGAAAACATTTAATTTTTTTTTTGATTTCCGTTTAAGAATGCCTTTTTAAAAAATAATTTTCCTATGCTACTTTTCCAAGAGGACAAAGTGACCAAGCATGTGGTTAATAAAACAATGCTGGCAAAACAGGGAAATCATGGAAAATCTCACCTATAGCACAATTCCTGAACTGAGAGCAATGGGCCAAGCAAACTCTCATTTATCAGCCTAGTTGGTTAAAACTTTGCCAAGATTGCCAAACATTTAAGGTATCCTTAACTTTATAACAGTACAAACCCTGATAGTGTATATATTCCTCTTCTAGAACTGCTATTGTACATTCCCCAGACTCACTCAGAGACCAACTGGTATTCAGATTACTCAGACTGGCTGGTATTTTGGATTCTATTGGCACTAATTGGAGAGGCTGGCCGATATTTCTAATTATCCTGGCATTAATAGCCTGGAAATAGCCTCTCCGCTCCTGCTCTCCCAAGATTTATGAAAGCACTAATGCTGGCATAATTATAGACAGGAACAACTGGCAGGCTGGTACTGGCTGCCACCCAAGAGTCTTACAGCTTTCCCAGAATCCTTCTCCTATTCTTTGTACACTCGGCATCCAAGTTTTTAATCCTTCAAATAATGTTTCGTAAATTGCTTAAAATACACTGTATCATTTCTGCAAGTATTTGTAATCCCCAGATTTCAGAGGGAGAGCGCTGTTGGACTTCCCCAGCCTGGGGATGTCTTCTCCTGCCTTCTCCAGCCTGGGTTCCCCCTTCTTCTCCAGGACAGGCCACCCTGTGATGGACCATCACTGTCTGAGGAAACAAGGACAATTCAGCTCCACACAGCCATTCTAAATTGCACAATGCTCCAACACAGTGTTTAAACACAATTAAGACCTCTGCCTGCTATTTCAGCAATATTTCAAGCTGCACACTCACTTAACACAGGGTGTTTGATTGTCTTTGGAGAGTGTATTTATTGAAGAAGGGATCTGATGTTGGAAATTGGTTTTGTTGACTGAGTTCCCTGCAGCAGATCCAGTAAATAAACACAAAAGGAGGAAGGGGCCACTGCAGGTACAGCAGTGCAGGAATAGAGCAAAGTCCTGCACGAGACCTCCCTGCACAGGACTGAAGCAAAGCTCGGTGCCACATCTGTGAGCAGGATGCAGGACTGACATCTGCTGTGGCCACACCAGCATCAGCTGCTGTGTTTGGGTCGTGTTGGCAATAAAAAGGAACAGACTGAAATTCAATCTGACACAGAGCTGTGGAGCAAACTGTCAACAATTAGTGTAACACACCCTCAGATCTCTGCAAAGCATTTACTGTGCCAGTTACGCAAGGAACTGAATTCTCTCTATACACAAACACTTAGAAGGCAGAAAAGGACTTACAAAACATCCCTAAATTATACACAAACCCCAATTTTATCCAAAGCTCTCCTCTTGCATGTCTCACAAGAGTGGCACAGCCACAGAACAAACTCAGAGGGGCAGGTAAATGAACAAACACAGAGCTCCCTGTACCCAGCTCTGGTGATCACCACTGAGATGCCTGCCTCAGATTATCAGCTGGTATAAACAAGCAAATCTCTGCTACCTCGAGGAATTGAAAACTTTGTGGCTGAACAAAATTATCCCTGTTTATCTCAATGTAAACTTAATAATTAACTACCCATCATCAAATCATTAAATAGTGTGGTATTGTATCAGTCTCTCTCTCAAGTAAATTAAAATGAGCTGCTTACTGGATAAGAATTAAAGCTGCTTTGAGTTCTACACAGAGCAGAGACACACACTTCGTGAGAGGGATGTCCTTGTCTCTGGCTTAGGAACATTCCTGCCCTTTCCCATCCAGAATGAATAGGATCCTCTCGCTATCCATATACACAAGAGAAACATTTATTTACCACCACTTAATCGCACAACGAGCATTTCACATCTAATTAGTAACAAAGGCCTGGTTCTTACAGCAGTGCCAGCAGCATTTTTCAATGCAGTTACAGTTTACTGATTTTCATGAATGCTGGCATCAGGGAAAGCATCACCTCCTTTTCAGTCATGTTTTCTGTTGGTATATTTTTAATGCTGTTTTTTCCCCGATTAGCTTTTTGCTTACCCTGAAAAAATCAATCCTGGCACCGCATCATCAATTGATTAGTTGAAGTTTGTAAGTTCAAAGTTCATAGCAAAAGAGCCAGAAGGTGAAGTTCTCCTTAATTACTAATTTTAACTGATTTTTTTGCCAGACAACTAATGCACCTGTGGTGCAAGCCCACATAGGAACCTGTGGTTCCAATCCAAATAGAGTCAGTGGAAATTTTCCTAGGGTACACCCAGTGTATCTGAGTGACAATTTGCTGATCTTTTACTCTCCTATTAAAGAATTAAGTGTCCTTCATAGTTATATCTATTTTAAGAGATAACAGTTTATTAGCAAGGTATTACAACTCTAATTCAAAGACTTGGATCAGTAGAGCGAAAGCATTTGTGTTTTCTAACTAAACATGTAGCACCAGTTACATTACAAACAGTTTAATCCAAACTGGGATAGAAAAACATAGGATAACTGGAATAGCTTTATGTACTAATAATCTTTAAGAGTCTGCAGGTCAGGAAAAATCCCAAACCTCAGAATTAACTGAAGCAGCAGCTGGGTAGGGCTGGCACAGTAACATATTAAGCAGTATAACCTTCTAGAATTTCCCACCTCTCCTAATCCTGGGGCTGTAAGCACAGAGCTGCTGTTGCTTTACAGCCACAATTTGTTTCTACACACACAAGTGATGCCATCTACACTCCTGGTGGCACTCTGGATGCTATAGACTGCACCTCTGTCCCATAAAAACAGGAGAACCAGGTGAGATTCTGCTGAGCATCTGACACACTCTGAGATCTGAGCTGTCCCACAGACAGACAGACATCAGTGATCCCCCAGCCAGGAGCACAAAGGGGCTGCAGGAGCCCCTCTCTTGGAGGGTAACTCTGCTTGAGCTGGGGGAACACACTGATGACTGGGACACAGCTGGAAGTGTTGGCCTGGACACTTCCACCACTCTCCACACCTCCCATGCCTGATGCCAGCTTTGTTTCCAGAGCCTGAGCTGCAGCCTTTGCACAAGAGCCTTCCAGGACCTGTGTGCCATGAGTGTGGCGAGGGCTTTCCACACCATTCTTTCCTAGGAAGGGGCTCAACTTCCTAGGCAGGCTGCCACTTTAGGGTGTTTTTCCACCTTTATCATCTGACAGATTTCTTGCTCTCTGCTCTTGCAAAGCCCTCTCTGCTTTGCAGCCACAATTTAATTTCCTTCTGATCGCTGATTTCCCCGTGTTTATATTTTATCCTGTGCCTCACAGCTAATGAATGCTGCTCTAGCTGAGATCTGGCAGCGTGTTCAGTGTTGCCTGGCAAGCCTTCTCCCGTGCCTTGATGTATGTATTCCTTGATTTCACCAGGACACAGTGTGGCCTTGTGGGGAAGGCAGTGCTTTTGCTTACGTGGAGTTTACACAACCAAGCGCGAGGCTACGGGGAGCTGCAAGTGAATTCTCTTTTGTACCTGGGTGCCATAATTCCAGGAGCTAAATGCACTTCCCAGAGGCACGATCTGCCACGGCACATGGAAAAGTGAGTGCAGCAGCCTGCCAGCTCACCACTGCATGTGATGAGGCTCCTGCAAACCCAGGCAGAGCCAGCCTGCATCTTCAGACTTCTCCTTTCACTAGCTTTAATAGCGGGATTTAATTTCAGTGGCTTAAAGCTGCATTTCTGTCTCTTATCAGACAAAAAAATTTTTTAGAGAAGCTACACCTGTGGCATTAACTGTCTCAGAACCACAGCTACATTTCAGCCAGGAGTCCTGTCAAACCATTGGAGATGTACCAAATTAATTTGTGCAGGGCCATTATTCTTTCATCTGTGCTGGCTAGCTACCCATTATAATCTCATATTTCTGGGCTGTTACTGAGAAAACAAGGTAATTAAAACAGGTAGACAAAGGGAATCTGGATGCCTTCATTTTTTCCCATTGGTAGCTGAACTACACTAAAACAAACTACTTTTGTTCTGTGAAAAATGGGTGTCATAACCATTCTTTCTAAAGACAAAACTCTTACCAAAGATTTGAAAGTCGGGAGGATTTTAGAATTGTCCTACATATATATATATATCCAAAATTATGATTAAGCTCTATGTAGTCAAAATTAACATTACAGTATTTGCACTCTATTAATTATCTGCTGATGGTCCTTCTTCTGACAGGACCTTCTGTTACCTCCCTTTCCTTTGCAGGCTGGAATCATCCACATTTCCACTGCTTTGTGCTGCTCTGTTCCTTCAGCTCCAAGTTACTGGAAGCTTTGGAAGAAATCACAAGTGCACAATCAAGGTGCCATGGGTCTAACAGGATCATCATGGCCCATCCTTTTGGAGAAATCTCTCTTTATCTCCTTTCACACTCCCCTTTTTCCCTTCTTCAGTGACAACCTTTGGCTTTCTATTATGTGCAGAGGAACAGCAAATCATTCTGAAGTTATTGTTCAACTTCAGGTTCTGAGGGTTTCTCATCATGCAGACCCCACTACCTGTGACAGTGCAAACAATAAATATTTGCACAGTGAGTGGTTCCAAACACCCAACATGTAGCAGAACAAGCAGGGAATGTGTTACTAATGCCATGGTGGAAAACTATTCATAACAGAATACTCCCTTTAGAATATTTTTAGACTACAAAAGTCCTCAAGAGAAGTTTCTCAGACTTTACAACCGAACACCCTTTCACACCCTTCATTTCCCGACTCATGACTTTTATTTACATGTTGTCCAAGCCCTTTCTGTCACCCAGTATTTATTCTTTTCTTTCAGAGATAATACTGACTCATGCTTTCTGCAGAAATACGGCTTGCACAAAGGAAAGGGGGAAGAAATCAGGGGACAGAGGGAGGACACACATGAACACACCTCCAACAAATCCTGCACATCATTTGTCAGGGCACTCTCCCAACAGCCCAGTGCTCACTAACCATGGAAGATATTTAGGAGAAAAAAATATTTCCTTTTGTGTCTGGAAGGGTGCTAATTACCACTACACAAAGGACACGTATTTCAATCCTGAGTACATTCTCTGTAGACAGGTCTACATGACAATAGAAGCTATCATGTTCTATCATGAACAGAACTGTAAGATACATCACAGGTAATTAAATAGTAAGGAATGCTAATTAAGAAATGAAGTACACCAAATGAGTGATAAAAGATTTCAAGGGTACAGAAACAGAACGTTGTCTCTATATAAAATACACTGAATGGAAAGTTTTCCCCCAGCTGCCTTTTTCACCTTTCCAACTCTATACCTAATGCCATCAGGATTTCATTTTCCTTTTTCTACTTTCTCCTGTGTCTAATGACTTTTCTTTACTCAGCAAATCCTTGTAAAGTCTGAGTGCCATTTATTTGTGTATTTATTTCAACTAGTTACTACTTACCTCATCCCATTCCAGAAGGTAGCTGGTGATTTTTGAACCATTATCAATGGGTGCCTATGAACAAAATAAACAAAAGGTGTTTTGGGGAATAAGAGAAAACAGCTTCACCTCCCCCAGGCAAATGACTACAGTTTCAAGTGAAACCAAAGTTCTGCACATGGCTTGGCAACCCCTTAACGAATGCTGGGAAGAAGCTGGACATAATGAAACACATACATTTTAAAAGTCAAGTTGGTGCACAGGAAGGGATTTGTCAGAGTACAGCAAGTTCAAGTCCATTACTGAAAAATGACTGTCTCAGCTTTCAATTATTTCCAACATTTATGCTCACTGTCAGTATTTTTACCCAAACCAAGTGTTACCTACCTTCCACTGTAAGGTTAAGGAGCTTTTGGTCCTGTGCGAGGATTTGGGTGGGAAGGGACACTCTGGTGCTGAGCTGTGAGTGGTGAAGCTTACTGGCTCTGAGCAGGATCCCTTTACTGAGTTGTACATTGCATATACCCTAGAAACAGTATTCAAATGGGTTATAAATGTGCTGACAGTTACAGTGGCACCACCTCAGCCACAGTATTTGACCACCAAAGCACCTGGGCTACCATCCACTAATGACAGACTTATCACAGACCAATGGCTATCCTTCACTTATACAAGAATGCAAAATAAAAAAAGGAATTACAGAAGAAGAGGAACAGTGTTTTGTGCAAATATTCCCACAGACCCCTGAGTTATCTTCATTATCATTTCTTTCCACCATTATTTCCTTGCCTATTGCCAGGCTTCCACACACTGTGGTAAAATCCTCCTTGAAATACAACAAAAAAAAGGTATCAGCTTTAATGCCTGGTTTACACTTGTTCCACATTGAGTGCAGGTGTCTGCTGCTCTCCTTCCATGGCTACAATCTTCTCCCACAGAACTCAGGCATCAACATTTAGTGGCCCTCCATGGACTAGAACTGACACAGGTCAGCAACATTGCTGTGATTAACTAAAAATCTTCAAAGCAGATTTGATCTCAGGCAAATCCTCTATATGTCAGCATAGAACACACAATACCAAGTAATATGGGAAAGCAAATAGGATATAGTTGAGCACTTCCCTCACGAGGTGCTTTTCTCTGAAAAAGTAATGACGTTATTTTTTCCCTTCACATTTTCCATGCAGTAAAAGAAAAGTGCAAATTGGATGTCTTCTACTCAAAAAAAAGTTCAGGCCATGACCAGACAATGACCTCTGAGTTGGCTGTAGCTATTGTGTGCCTGAATGCAGAGCTAAAGAAAGGGCAATTTCTAAATTTGTTTTCAGTAGATAAGAGTAATTTATGTACAATGGCCACCTACGTAGAATCAAACCTTCAGGGGGAGGCAGACAAGAACTGCTCTGGTGCTGCTTTACACATCACCTGTTAGCAGGCAGGAGCAACAAGAAATGCAATTAATTAATTGAGTCTGCATCTGGCAAGTGGCACATGTGTGTGCTGGAAACGAGCGTGGCCCGGCGTCCAACACACACCACAAGGGAAATAAAACTGTGTGAAAACGAGCTCAAGGGGCATCTTCTGCAAGCCACTGAAACACTGAGCACAGAAACAATACACCTGGAGGGAAGCAGGTGGTGCTTCAGAGCAAACCAGGTTGTTCCAGGTTGTCCCAGGGCCCAGCAGGGCAGAAATGAGCACAAGCACCTTGTCCAGTAGAGACAAAGCTCTGAGAGATGCTGCCAAGGTCAAGGAGACCCAAGGCGATCTGCCCAGTAACTGCTGGCCCCATAAATTTCTTTACCCAACAGATTTATTTCTTCACAGCCATTAATACATAATGCAGGTTCAGTGAAGGAAAAAAAACAAACCCAAAACTATGGTGGAAAACAAACAGCCGGTGTTTCAGTGTCAGCTCACTCCACTACAAACAATGCTGCTGCTTTGCAAGTCTGACTTTTGTATTTAATCACACCTTTTCAAACAGAAGTTATTGTTAACTTTTCACAAACAACCTGTATTTTGGCAAACCTGCAAGAAGGTGGAGGGAACTGGAGGTAGGGAGGAAGAAGTCAGCCAAGACCTGGGGCAATTACCCACAACACCCCTAAAAATGACTGAGACCTCAGCTCAGCTGTGCATGCTGACCTGTCTGCTGTTTGAAATTGGCTTCAAAAAAGATGTTCAATGCTCAGAAGGAAGCTCAGCAGTGTTTAACAACATTCTCCTTGTTACAATCCCTTTGCTGCTAAGGCCAAGACTCTGCCCCACTTGGGAGCTGAATCTTTTCCTCATTTATGAAAAGTTCCTTCTGGTCTTGAGCTTCTACTTGAAAAGTTCATTTTAGGGCTCCACTAGAATCAATCCTTAAAAAGGATCTATAGTATCAGAGCTAGATGGACACATTTTGGTGTTGGATTTTTTGTTTTTTAGAGCTCAGAAGCAAGGTATTTGCTCTTTAAAGTTTTACAAACAGGTGCAACCTTGATGTGAAACAGTGTGCCAAACCTAACCCCTGTCTGGAAAAACAGACAGGAGTGAAAGGATGTTTTTTTTTTAAAGAATACAGAGAGTAAGTGAACAGGATGCAAATTCAAATAAATTCATAAATAAAGTCTTTTAAAAATACAACATGAGCAGGTAACACAGTGTTAAAACCACCAGAGAGCAAAACTAGAATGTGTTAATAGTTAATAAATGTGTAAAACACTTTCAGAATCAAAGAGAAATATGTTATGAAAATATCAGCACAGCTAAGTGTTGAGAATCCATTTTTTTTTTGGAATAAATGCTGAAGTGACTATGGTCAGATGGATCTGTATTCAGCAGATTTACTTCCCAAAGCGTGGCCTACTTATGAAAAAAGCATGGAATGCTTTCAGTGTTCATGTTACAAGAGCTGAAGAAACACCAGTTGCTTGAGTCAAATTTTTAAATGACCTCAGATATCCTACTTTCATACATAAGCACTTCCAGGCCTGTTATCCATATAGAAATACAGATACATAAACTTCTTTTGGCCTCTTACAACACAATGACAACAACACAACAGAAGACACTGTTCAAAAAGCACTCTCATAGCCCAAGATAAAATCTGTAATAAAATATTTAGAAACCACTGCAAAACACCTACAGAGGTGACCATTAAATTCTTGAAGTATACTGTATATTTACTTTAAAATCTTTCACATTTATTCCCATATAATTGAAGAGTTTATATTTAAGTGACATTCAAATGATGCTAACTCACCTGACATGATAATCTGTTGCTGGCCTAAGGTCCTTCAGGTGATATTCTAATTCTTCTCCACTATAGGAAAGAAACCCAAACCCAACCAGTTAAAAAATTATGAAAAGCAGTATCACACTTTGCACAGCTAGTGATTTTCTAGTGATATAATTTGAAAGAAGAAAAATAATCCCTCCAAAGAGAAACAGGAGCAAGGCACATACCAACAATTTGTCAACACACTTCATGTTTCTTGAAAACTTCATGAAACTCCATAGGCACAGAAGAAAAGAACTGATCACACCAATTATTAAGTAAATATATGGGTTTATTTCAATGCTATCTTATATTTTGCTGATATTTGTATAAAGCTCATTGTGGTTTTCAACCCTCACAGAGCCAAAAAGAGCAAAACCCAAACATTATTGTTGTAGTTCCTGTATATTCCCTATTCAAAATACTTTATACAAAGTGACCCATTGAACTTCAGAGGGAGAAGCAGAGTTTCTTGCACAACTGTTTCACTTATTGCTTTCTCCTCCAGAACCACGCTCCCTGTGAGGACCACAGCAAGAAGACATTTAATTAACGCCCAAACAGCTGGACCCAGCACTCTTTCAATACCAAGACAACTTAAAGCAAAGTGTTTTAGACATTTTATGAAAAAACCAGCATACAATCTATTAATTTCAAAAGCAGCCAACATAGTTAGGGCTATTCTTTTTCCTTCTGGCTTGTTTGCTGGTAAATGAACACTGGGCTCAGTCATGTGTTGCCAAATCTGTGAAGATTAAGGTACGGGTCAGTGCTTAATAAGTAATAGTCATCTCATGTAAGAGCTTGGCTTATTCATGATTTTATTAAAATATGGGAAACAACAAAGCTCTCAATTTAGCATAAAGAAATATTTCATAGCTAGCTGGACAAATACAGGGAGATGTCTCAAAATCAATAGAAACAAAATCCACCAGAAAGCACATGCCTGCTGGGCTGCCAGAAATCCACCAGAAAGCCTTCTATTTTTTATTTCATATAATACAATGCTCTGCAAATCCAGTTTTTCCCCTCTGAAATGAGTGCACCTCCTTCCAAAGACAATGTATTCAACATATTGCAGACTCTCTTTTGCCTATAGTAATAACAATTACTGCTGCTCCTGATGGAACATACCACATCAAGCTAAAGGCTGCGCTCTGGCCAGCAGCAGGAGACACATCACCACCAGCAGCTTTAAAACAGATGCACAACGTTTCACAACCAGGGGAAAATGTGCAACCATCAAGCACAAGAAGTACTAGAAAGTGTCCTTCCCACTTTAAACGCTCAGCAGAACACACTTGACTATGGAGATGCTCACATTGGCTCACTAACAGCTGCTGTAAATGCCAGAAAGAGTAAAATCAGGCAGCTTTTCCCTGGTTCATACACCCTTTTTGTATTATCCAAGACCTGCCTTCAGCATACCAAGAAGAATACCCTAATTCACAGGACATCTTAAAAAAGGAGATGGCTTGGTCTCAAGAGGTAATTCCTTAAATGCTCTATCACCTGGACTTTATTTAATGAGATTTGGGAAGGATTAGCTATTTCACAATAGCCAAGGTCACATCTCCAAATTCTCTTTCCTAGACGTCATTAGCGGGGAAAAAGAAAGGCATAACACCATATGTACTTGATCACAGAATGAGCTCAGAGGATCACTGCAAGGAGACACAGAGAAATCCCTCAGAACTTTTACTGAAGCCTGCTGAGAGCCAAGTATTCGGGTTTTTCTGGGGAGCCTCTGTAACCTACTGACTGCTGTACTCCCTCCTCTGCTCATCTAAGACACTGCAAAGCAGCAAAGCCCTCACATTTTTCCCATTAGCTGAAATAACAAGATTTTACTCTTCTAAACTCTGTGAGTCTACACAAAACTACCCCATTAGGAAGACAGCTCTCCTGCCTGCACAGTTGTACACAAAAGGTTTTGACATTTAGCGTAGAAGAAAAAGTAACCTTTTCACTGGATCCTTTTCACAGGATCTGCCACGTGCCAGGGACGTGGGATGGGGTGGCAATTAGGGACCTTGGGACATGCACTCCACCAGCTCCCTGCAAGCTCCTCTGGAGAGGAAACAGGATGCTCAAATGTGCCTTTCTTCTGTGACTGATGGCCATGCCAGGATACACCCTGAAAAGCTCAGAGAATTTACTCCTAATTTTAAAAAAAAAGTGTAAAAATGATGGTTTTTACCTGTAAATGGTCTTGTATTTTCCATCCCTCCCTTTATCTGATAAGGCAACCTCGTAGGTACAGGTGTAAGGCAAACCGTTGTTGTGTCTATCTGCATTGAGAAGGCCAGTGGGAGGTGACCAGGAAAGCAAAACCGTTCTTGCTTGGATATTTGTAACCTATAAAAGAAACATCAGTTACTTGAAATCCGAGGAAAAACCACTCTTCTGTAAGCATTCGCTTTTTGCTTGCATCTTCACAATCAATTTCTTGCAAAACAGAAATTCCAGAGCTAGAGTTGGAAAGTAAAGGGTCAGAAATGATTGACAACACAAACAAAAACACAGATTCATGGCAAAAAGTGGTCTCTAACAGATGAGAAATACAGAGAGGTTCCCCTGCAGTGAACTGGCTGGTCACTGTCTCAGCATCCAGCAAAGGATGTCTCTGGAGGTACCTGCTGCTGTGGCCATTCCCAGAAGGGAACTGGAAACTAAGTGGAACAAAGACTTTAACCTACAGATCATTTTATTTGCCATTATTTTTCTAAAGTTTTTGCTGGGGAGCTTTTTTCAATGAAACTCTGATGGCTTTTTCAGTCATCCTGCTCCTTCTTGCCACTTGAAACCACAATAACTCAACAGCAAATAAGTAGAAAAACCCAATTCATCCCAAAAATTTATGCTGGTGCAAAAGCACAAGGGAAAATAATAATAGAAGTCCAACCTGTCAATTAAAAACTACATTGCAAATCAATCACTTTGTGCCCTGATAGAAGGACTGTGTGTGATCTGCAGTCACCACTGAGTGCAACAACTCTGGGGCAGAGGTGTGAGGAATCTTTTCTAATAAAGCATGGAAAAAGTACATCAAACTCCTGCACCAAACCAATTTTATCACCCCATCAATGCCACTGTATTCTTCTGGAGAGCCAGGTTCATGCAGCTTACAGAACTAGCATCACCTTGCTCACCAGGAGAGCCACTGGCACATCAGCTGCACACAGCCAACAGCAGCTTCCCAGAGAGCAGCCTTCTCTTACCAGGCCAAGAAAGAAGAATAAAAAAAATCCCCCCTGCCACTGTGTCAAAAGAAAAAGAAATAAAAAGCAATAGCTGCACTGGTTATCTGGTAAAGGCAGCATATTTTCACACAAGCCTGCTGAAATATCCCAGAGAAACCTCAAAGCCTCCAGAGCCTCAAATGCTCTGCCACCAACTCTCCACTTTCCATCATGAAAATAAAAGGTGTTTTCCTTCTTAATTGCAGTGAAATTTGTTGCATAGGAAAAATACAGAATATAAACTCTCAGTGTTTGATTGCTCCATATGGAGGCTAACAAAAAATATTCTTTATATATTCACTACATCTATAATTTTGACAGATTTTTGCAACACAAAGAGCAAGATGTTGTTATTTCAGAAGGTGTAACATGAATGCTGCAGGTGCTCAGTTACACATTTCCTAACTTTTGTTGAGAAAAGTGAAACCCCTTCCCCACAAATTACTTGGGAATGAAGTACTAGCAGTCAGCTTTCAGGGACTGCCTGTTTACAAATCCAGCTTCTGGATAACTTTAGATATTGGAGAATATTTACCTTCTCATGTGGAAACACGTTGCTTCCAGCTGATGAGCATTGCAACTGTTGTGTCTGATACCCATATATCAACCAGATTCTTTCTGAGCAAGTCATAAATCTGTTTTTAACAGCCTGACAAGTAGGTGACACCATGAAATGTCTCATCATAAACACCATGATCTCAAAAGTTAGAGATTTTAATTTATAGCAGCACATTTAAGTCTTGCCAAAAGAGGAAAATTTTTGTTCAACCTAATGTGAAAAATAAGTTTTAAGGAAAGAAGGTTTAAGTAGCATCAAGCTTTCTTTGTAAAAAAACATGGATGTGCAAACTATTTTCTGAATTTTCATGGCATTTCTTGCTTTCATGGCATTTTCTTATCGTATTTTTCTGACGCTATGAAATCAGTGTTTATTTTAAAATCTTGGAGCAGTTAACCCAGATACTGGATAAAATACCTTATAAGAATCTTGAATGATTCAAGTGTGACAAGTAAGTTAATTTTTTTGAGATATACATGTATATGTATATACACACATGTATGTAAATGAAACTGCAGTAAAGATACTTAAGAGCTAAAAATCTGCATTTAAAATAATATTTTGATCAAAAAACTGATTAACAAGATCCAAATACATTTTAGGGGTTTTTTTAACAGACATTACTACTATGCCAGCTCAGCCCATCAACATGCAGTTTCTTTTATTATGGAAATATGCTTGCATAATTGTTTTTCATAAATTCAGACAGACTTGGAGTTGGAGGCATGATATCCTGCCAATGTTCTATTGAAATGTTTTTCTCTATGACTACTCCCAAGGACACACGTATATATTCCACATACGGCAAAACTCTGGCCCTCCACGAACTTCAGCAATCTGTAAAAAGTTAGATCTTGGGTTTCTTAAAAGAAGAGAAAGTATCTTGTGGGCTAGCTGCTAGAAACTGTCAGACTATTATTCTGAAGCCAGCACACAGAGGATAAAAGTCCAAACCCAGTTGCTAAGCTGCCCCAGCTACACCATTAATCTCAGAGGGAAGGAGCACCCGGAGTGGCTGCTGGCTGCCTTGGAGCTCGTAGGTACACAGCAACTGCTGCTGGAGGTTTAAAAATAAACACCAGAAAGTGTTAAATACCAGTCTTAGCTGCACTGAGCACACACAGCAAATGTAGGAAAGCAAGTGAGGGGTCACTGTCTGCGAGATAAGTCAGAAAAGGCAAATCTATTCCCTCCCTGGGCTGTGCACGTCAGCTGGGAATGGATTTATTTGTGTGGCTGGAGATAAACCTACCTGCTGCTCCCTGACCAACAGGCTGATACCATATCACAGTTACCTGCCAATATCTCCTTTCATGACCAAAGCCACCACTTCATTTACCAAGGAACTCCTACCTGGAGCACGAAGCACTAGCTTTGCTGTGAAAAAAGCTAAGTTAAATAAATGGGGTTACGATATGTTGAGAATAACAAGCAGGGATTTGTAAAACAGTTCAGTACCTTTACCTCCAACTTTTCTAACTTACACAAACACCTTTCCAAAGGTACAGACCTGGACCAGCCCTCTCCATGCTGTGAGGAACAGCCCAGGTACCACCACAATGGTGGGCTTAATGGCCCTTCTGAACTGGCAGAGAGAAATACTTCACCATCAGCAAAAAACAGCTTATTTTTCATTAATGGTGCACTAGTTCCATCTGACAAAATATAAGCAGCCAGAGCATCTCCTCCCAGGCTGGGCAGGTAAACCTTGGTGCTGCCTCTGAGCTCCCCCAGCCTGTCTCATCTGTCCCCAAAATCACTGTGCTTGATTTGAAGAGGGCTGGCTTGGCCTTTTAGCTGAGACCTAACAAAAGATTCTCCCACAAGGAGTTCTGTACGTCTGGTGAAAAGCACAGTTAATTAGTTTCTGAAAACTTCTCAGTTTACACAGTAAATGCCTCCTTTCTGCTCTATCAAAACTCGGTGGTGTAAATAATTATTCCATAAAAGCCCCTGGGAAAGAATCCAACTCCTGCACCACTTCAATAAGGTTACAAGACTGATGAGTATCGGTCCTTCCCGTCTTTCAGGTAATGAAAAATGTTTCTGTACAACTTTCATTATCTTTCAAATTCCGGGTTAGCATTCACAGGCATCGTGTGGTTCGGGGGCTCATTGTATGTGTGAGAACTACACTGCAAGCAACATTCATTTACTCCCTCGAGGGCACGCTTTGAAAGGCTTGGGGGTCAAATGAATTCACAGTTATTACTGGGTTGAGATTCTGCTTTTAAATTATGGCTGTAATCCTGCAATTTTAGGCAAAAACCCCAGTGATTAAATATGAGTTTCGCAGCAGAGCAAGTCAGCGGGAGCAGGCTGCCTTTTGGAAAGCCAGGCTGATGTTTGAGCTGTGGTTTGACAGAGCCCTGGTGATCCCCCATGGGTGGTGATGTCCCCCCGAGCCCCTTGGCTGTCGGATGCAGCCATTTCAGAAACCCAGAGTCAAGTTTCCCTCCCCTCACTGAGGTATTTGTTTCAGAGAATGCTTACTTTGTCCATGATAATGTGAATTAAAAACATATTTTAGCTGACACAAAACCATGGGGGATTAAAAGCAAAGGGTGCCCTTTAAAATTCTGGCTGTTAAAGGGACAAAGCTCTGATTAAATTTACAGCTTGGCTGCACATCTCTCAAACAGGTAACAATATCTATTATTGAAAACAGACCTTTCATGAAGTAATAATTTTCAAAGTGTATTTTGTACTCAGAGAGGTACCTGTATGATCCAGACCCCTCCCAGTGACAGCTCTCCTGCAGCAGCTGCTCACAAGGCTAATCCCTTTGGATGGCTTCATCACCCCATGGATGGAGGGAGCTGCCCACTTGGAGAAATCAAATCCTTGTGCTGCAGACACAGCATCACCCCCTTGCCACTGACTCACCACTCTGCTCTCTTGCTTTGCAGAATTTCTTTCTTCACTGCTGTTTTCCTGTACATTGTTTTATTTTTCACTTGTAAATGCATAAGATTTGCCAAGAAACATGACCAAGATGACTATGCATAATATGATATATTTCTATCAGATGTAATACTGACTACACACAGACAGAATCATTCAAAGAAATTCATGATTTGTGAGAGTCCTGTGAGTTCAATTACTCACAAATGTCAAAGTTACAGAGAGAGAATAATAGATAATCTCCAACATCACCTCAGTAAATGTCATTATTATTGAACCAGTATTTGCCATGGTTTAGATTTTTTTTTTAATCTTATTTTTGGTATGATTAAAGGAAGACTATTTTTGTCTTATTTTTTTTGGTTTTTGCTTCTTTCTGCTTTAAAGGTTCTGGTTACCATAAATCTAATTGTACAGATCTCAGAATCCTGCAAATTGCTCTAATAGCTTCTCTTCCTATCTCTAAAGATAAAAGTATGAAACAACACATTTTCCTTGCCAGCTCTCTGGATCTTTGCAAAAGCACCTGGCTGTGGCTATTGACCAAATGAGTAACATTCAGGTGGTCCCTGGTATGAAAATATTGACTCCCTCTGTACAACAAATGAGCTTAATTCTGTGCTAAGTGCACTTAACCAGCTCCTGCCCATGGCAGGACACCTGCACCTGCTGATGGAGCAATTTAAGACTAAACACCTTTTGTATTTATTCAGAACAAAAGCACCCATCAGAATAGAGTCCAAAAAATAAAACTCAGCCTGACTTTCCCTGAGCTCTGCCTCTTCTGCAGCCAAGGCTCCCACTGCAGAATGTCTCTGTACCAGCCTCTATCAGCTGAACCAAATCTTCCCATGAGCCTCCCACCATTACTTTTTATTTAATTGCTTACTTGTGCCCTGTCTCTCCAGCTGGACAGAGAAAGGCCTGAGCTCTGGAGAGCAAAGGAGAGTGCTTTGGGATTTCTGTCTCTCCCTGCCTCATGACTGCTTCTTCCAGTGCTGGCTTGGACCATTCATTCAGACCTACAGTGCCCTTCTGGCTTTCATTTGACACACCAAACTAGAAAAGAGCTTACAAGCAGATTTCTTAATAACCTCACCTGACTGCAGTCACACTCAGCATTAGGGTTATTTACAGGGTGATTCAATTCCATCATAATTTACAGGCTTTTATGGCTCAGACAAACACAGACTATAGTAATTTGCCATTGAATAATAGAATTAGCTTAATTTAATCATGATTAAAGACATAAATTGCTCATGACAAAATTAAACCCAGGGGAGGTGGGGGGTAAGAACTGTGCAAGTCACCCCAGTGCATTGAGTTCCCCATTACAGTATGAATACTGGGAACTGTCCTCTGGAAACAGACAACTGGTGCAATTCCTGGAGTGGGTAGGGCCCTGAAACACCCATGAGCACAAATGATCCTTCAGATTTAACCCCAGTAAAATGAGTTAGTGGTAACAATCTACTAAGGGGAAAAAAATCCAAGGTGCTCCCCTGTGAAATCACCAGTATTTTGTGACACAATCTACTTTTCATATTTGCTATTGTACATTTGTGTGGCAATTTGGGTTCACATACCTGTGGTTTCTCCATTCCAGAAAGAATGTCTTGAACCCTTTTTGTTTCTGAATCAAATTCTGTAAAATAGAGAATGTGGAAAGAGGAAGAGAAATAAATTACCAAAATTAAACAAAAAATTCAGTTACATCAATAATTCTTTTGGAATTTCTAAACAGGGGAGGGAGACAGACATTACCTGCATATGAGCATCAGCTGCCTTGTGAATTTAAGGCATGCAGTTACATGGATTAGTATTATAAAAAATTAAAAGAGAAAAAGGAGGGAATGAAACTTCCAGTAATTGCAGATACTCAGAAATGTGAGACTGTTTGTAGAGGTGTCCTCCACAAGCAGTGCCATTAATTGTGATCTGCATTCAGAGAGTAAAACCACTCTGTTTCCAGAACTCAGCTGTGAAAGAAGCCCAGGAGTTTCTCAGTTCCTGCTGAACCTAACCCTGGTTTGTTAACCAAGCCCACCCTCACTCCAGACTCAGACTGGGCTGCCCACCAGGGCTCTGGAGAGGACAAATGTCCTTGTCCCATGCAGGGAAAACCCAGGGGAGCCACACAGGCACCTGCCCTGAGTCCCAGCACCCACCTGTCCTTAAACTGGGTAATGCCCAAAGCTCTTTTACAGCCACCTTCCAACTGTGGAGGCAATAAAGTGATGCCAGGCAAATTCCAAAGTCTGTCCAGCAGCAATCCATCCTCCCTGCCTGAGCCCTGTGCCTGGTACAGCAGCTCTTGCAGGGGCTACACAGAGGTACCCACAGGCTGTGAAATGCTCCCCCTAAATCAGAGGGATAATTGTGCAGAAGGTGCTGCAGAGGCCATCCTCTGAGCAGTGGAATCAGCCTTTCCCTCATCCTCCCCCCCTCAAAACAATCTTGAGGTAAAACACCAGCTTAGAGTAATGAGGTGACACAAAGCAGCTTTATTCCTTTTGGACGACAGCACAGAGAGGCCTCACTTTCCACTACAGTATTCTCTAATGGAAAACTAGGAACATATTTTCCTGTTTTTTGGATTTTTCTTTTTTAAAATGTTAATGCAAAAAGTTTGCTCCCCAAAGCAGAAGAACGTATCTCACCTAAAGCAAAATGAGCCAGATGTGCTTGGCATAGGAAGCAAAAAACATTAATAAACAGGTGGGATCAGATCAACAGCTTTCACTAATGATTCCCCCAAAACCTGACCTACTTCTCGGAGCCCAAGAATGTGTCTTTATTTTTGTCTGTGACCTGCTTTAAAAAAAGTAGATCTTCTTTTTAAAAATTCCATGTGCTTGACTGCCAAAAAATAGAACTGGCTGAATGCTGATGGCAGAATTCCAGTGTAAATGCCCATCTCTCCCTACAAGAATGCACCTTGGTGTGGACTGGGAATGACAGATCTCCTGCTGCACACATTCCTGGATTCCTTTTAGTCTCAGCCACTTGGAAAAGAAAGGAGTAGTAATATTTCAGGAGAAGTTGAGGATAGCAAGGTTGGTTTTTTTCCATAGCAGATAACCCTCAGAGTGTATTATAAAGAGCGTTAACCAGCAGGATTGAGCCAGAATTTGATAATACTGATTTCAAAATTTCACAGATGGACTAAAATGGCTAAGGAAAAGGCTGAGATGCTGATCCAAGTGAACATGTCAGAATTTCAGGTGTTTCAGAATGCAGGGCTCCTTTCAGCTTCAGTAAAGAAGTTGAACTGTGCCACAAAAGCCTGGAGCCAGATCTGCACACTGTGGAGATCCTGCAGGCTTATCTCGAAGGGATGCTAATCAGAAGCAGCTTCTGCAGCTCTGAGTGTAACAAAAAAGCTGCTACTATTTTATCAAAAGTTTATGGTTATTATGTCACCCCTAATTACAACCCCCAGAAGCTGAGCGTGAATCACTCTCAACCTTAAATCCCAAACATGTGGACTGAATTTTCTTTCCTCTCTCTGCTTTCTAGCAAAGATGCTCTGTCACACTGAGAAGGAGAAAAAAAACAAACCCTGAAGCCCAAAGAAATCTTATTTCCCTCTCCCATGAAAGGTGATTGCTTTGTACAGTTACTGAGTCCTCCCACCCTCTGCAGGTCAGGGCTGTGGGCTCAAACTGCTCCAGGCACAGGAACTGACTCCAAGGCTTAAGGGAGGTGGGTATGCCCAGCAAATAAATAATAATTTAATTACTTCAACCAAACTTCTCAATGAAGTGTCCTACTCAGGGAATTTTTTACATTATTATCCCAACTATGTATCTTGTTCACACAGAGAAGGCTCTGGGTACCAGATACAGAAGCCCTGGGTTATTACAGACACGTGGACATTCATGTGGTCAATATGGACATTTGTGTGGTCAATATGGACATTTTTGTCACCAAGTGTTTATACAGATTAGCTGGAGATGGAAGACAATTCATCTTCAAAGACTTTGGGTAGAGGGAGAGAGGGAATGGGATACATGTAACAAATAATGCCCTGTGAAAATAAAGCAAATATCAATGGCAGAAAGCAATAAACACCCACAAGCAATGTCTGTAACAGCATCAGAGAACACTGCAGGTTCAAAGGGGACCTCAGGGGTGGTTATCAAGAATTACAGTATTTCAAATACTTAGTTTCTCATTTCAAGAGCCATAAAAAAAATATCTTGGGCTTCTATGGATGGCTGACTTCCTTTCTGTAATAAATATGATTATTCACAGTCTCCTGAGCTAGACTAAGCTAAGGAGAACGAAACCTGTCCCAAATCCCTCTCTCAGTAGGGAAGTTGCTCTGACCTGCCAATCTCTCTGAGTATCAAGCTCTACATCTTCCTTCCAAGCCAACAAAGAGTAGAAAGCCTTCTGAACTAGAAGACAATAGAGAAGGAAAGAAACCATCTGATATGCTCTCTCTGATAACACAGAGCTGCTGGAAGGCTTTTCCTCCTGGCTCTCTGTTGTTACTCAGCAGCCACCAAGGACTACACCTCAGATTAGTTCACTGGAGCATTTAGGGACAAGGAGCATGAGCATCTGCTGGACATCACAGATGCAGTGGTGGGAGAGTGGGCAAGAACAGTAGCAAGAAATGGGCAAGTCTTGATGTGTAACAGGAAGTTCAAAAAAACTTCCTAGAACTGCTCAGGAAAGGTAGTGGGTGGCATGGTTCACCTACCTGGGACTAATTGTCCCTGAATAACAGACAGTTATACATTTCAATCCTTGCCCCTTCCTCTCCCTGAGCTGACTGAGCACTGAGTATCTGCCAGGAAGACAGAAAATCTCTATGTCAACCCCCCAAACTCTGGGGCTTGCAGAGGCAGGCACCAGGAGCTGCTTTCCTCTGTTGCCATCGGGAACAGAAGCTCAGTCACATCAAGAGCCCAACTAACACTTCAGGTCGTTGTCCCATTTTAACTTTTCCTCTCAACATCTGTTCTCCACATCTGTCATGGCAAAGCTCTTCCTCCTAGGAGGAAGCTGGGGGTGGGGATGAATTCCTTGTGAAAGCTCAATGGGGTCCTCTGAGGGACAGCACAAAAATCTGATTTACCCTGCTAATCTCACTGTCTGAGAGATATTACAGCACTCCCAAACTACAGCATTAGGTTCTAATTCCCAGGCTGTGGGTTCTTAAGCTTCAGACTAATCTTTTATTGCAGAAAAACCAGATGAAAGACCTGGACCACATCAAGTCCTCTCTTCTTCCAGAGTTTTGAATCATAAACAAAACTCTATAGATACAACCAGGAGTAAATGCCCCTAAAAATTAAACACTTTCTCAGCAGCTGTTTGGTGCTAACAGGGCTTCAGTGTCAAGTCTTGCTGAACTAAAGCCTTTTATTCTATGCTTCTGTTAGCCTGTGTCTATGTTCCTTTCTGCACGTACAGCACAAATATAATTTTCAGACCTTTCCAACCATACTTTTAAACACCAAGCACAGCTTTAAAAAACAGGGGAAAAAATGTCAGTTCAAGGTAAGTTTGAAGTTTCCATCAATAGTTTACATGTTTGCATGAACAGCAGCTGTGTATGTAAATGGTTTGAAATAGCTAAAAGCTCTAAACTAATTAAGATTTTCCCATTGCAAATACACATTTTAGGTTTGTTCTGCATTCTTTCCTTCGAAGAGAGGAAAAGGTCCAGCTCAAGACTTAGCTTCTGGCCACAGAAAGTATTTACTGTTTCAACAGCCTTTCCATTCCAAGGGAATGACATCAGCACTAGCACTTTGCAAACTCTAATTCTCAAGCAGAGCCCCATGCTCACAGATATGCCAGTCATAACATGACATGCTTTCTCAGAATTTGTTCCAGATTTATCGGGGCTGTGACCAGCTTTAATGCTGGGAAAGATCTTTCATCAGTCACGTACAGCACAACCTACAGCCCCCGAGAAAATGAACTCTTCAAAACACAGCCCAGCTCCTTTGTGAGCTGCCTGCCGATGTCAAAGCTTAAGATACCAAGAAGAACACATACAGACTTTCAGGGAGTTACAGAAATATAAGTTAATGAGCTCCTTGTACAAGAACAAACCTAAAGCTGCAGATGTCACGCAGCAGCTGAGTCACAGGAGCAGAGGGGATGTGACACAGTCACCGAGTCCATCCTCCTACACTGAAACATGATCATCTACACCCAAATCATTTCTCTGAGATGGCTCCCGACCCAATTTTCCAAAATAAATGACAATTAAATAAATGACCTCCTGCCCCATGATCATGGCAATCTCAGCTAGGCAAACTACCACAGCATCTAACGCCTCATGACAGGGAAGATCATCTGAACTCTCCCTGCTGCATCTGAAACTTACTCCTTCCCTCCTGCACATCTGCCCCAGGAGAGTTCATCACCCCTTTCTTTGTTGCCACCTTTCATGTAATTGCAGGGATTTCTTCCTTGAACAAAACAAGGTCATTTCTCCATATCTGTCTTTACTCTGCCATGATTTTGGAATTGGTCTCCATCCTTCTGGAGATGTGGCACAGCCCTGCCCACCACGTTCCAGCTGAGGTCCTGGCAGCACCAACACTAAGGACCCACTTACAGAGCTTGCTTAGAAGTTTCCTCTTCTCTTTGTCTACAAAATAACTTGACTCTTGGGGTTTGTAATCTCCTATTCCTCGCTGAACTACCACCTAATTAAAAAAACCAGCAGTTTGAGAACAACTAGCTGCAGTGCAGTGCATGGCTCTTGCCTTGACCAAACCTTTCCTTTGAAGGCCATTACAGAGCTCTCCTGTCTTGTCCTCCTTCCCTGACCCATCAAGCACTCTCAACCCTATCAGATCCCGATATGGACTATAATTTAATAAGCCTCAATCCTTATTCCATCCTTCAAGCCCTTAATGAAAATATTGAATAAAATTAGACCTAGGACAAATTCCTGTCTAATCCAGTTTGATGCAGCTCTCCAGTCTGTCAGAGAGGCAGCCCAGGACAGGGCAGGGTCATGGATAAACTGCCAGGCTACTGCTGGCTGACAGATGTGACACTGGCAAGGGCAAATCCAGTGTCACACTGAAAACACAGGACTTTCAAAACTCTTCCCAGCACCACTTCCCTGCTGGGCACAACAGGGAGCCCTGCAGAATAAAAAACTCATGAAAAAAAAATTATATTCAAAACAGTCAATCACATCAGGTGAACCTGTAATACACCAAGGAAAATTATTAATTAAGCCTGGACAAGATTTCTAAATGTTAAATATTTCCAATTTCTGTTCATTACATGAAAGCTAATAAAAAACACCAATGATAAAACACAGCTATGGCTCCTCTGACAAAGGTAGAGAGATTGATGCTATCCAACTTTAGACACAATTGTTAAAACATGTTCTAATTCTTTAAAAAATGCTGTGCATGAGCATATCACAATTTTTTCATTTCTAAGTGCCTTCCCACTGTTGCCATCTGATTTCTCCTGCTAGCATACTTCAATTAATGTCTAGGAGCTTATCCTTCATTATTTATCCTTAAAGACCTAACCATATATAGACAGTAGAGAAAACCCAAAAAACAAACAAAAAAACCAACCAAAAAAAAAAACAACAAAACAACCCCAAGTCACTCCCTGAATAATTGAATGCCAATAGAACAAAACCCCTGTATAAAATCCAGAAAGGCATATTTTCAGATCTAAAATCAGAAAAATCAGCTCTCTAGTCATCCTGATTCACTGGGACAATAAAGCAAAGGATAACTGAAGTGCTTTGCCTCAACACCCCTGTGATTTAGGCATGAATTTAATCCCACGCTTCAGAGATGTCCTGGCCACAGTTCACATCTACTGACCTGCTAGTTTCACCTTGACTGCTTCAGTATCCTATTGTCCATGGGACAGAATACTCCAAAATACCAAGAGTGCAAATTCACAACTCATCCTTCTTTAACCAAAGGCTGTCACATGGATCAGGTCAGACATGAAAGCACCCAGATGTACATATTGAAGTCACCTGGGCTAAAAAGTGTTTTAAAAATAAATGTAAGGCTATCCAATCCTCCCTGCCCCCCCTTATTGTCTGTGTTTTTCATTGGGATGAAGGAAAATAAGATCAGTAGCAACCAGCAAGGGAAATAAAAGCCTGGATGCAAGGGACAAATGGAGGGTAAGCGATGTGTTGGGTTTGTTTTTCTCTGCTTCTTCGCTGCTACTGCTGGAAGACAGCAAAAACAACTCCTACTTTACTGGCTGGAGATCTGAGCGAATTCCTACTGTGAACAGGCAGTTGGTCCATTAGAAGGCAGAAAAGGGCTTTCTTAGTAAAATACAGCAACCCCCCATCTCCATCACATACATTTGACATCTCAAGCAAGCGCTTTGTACGTCTCCCAAAGCAGATAACAGAGGCAGTGCACTGTGGATGGCTGCAGCTGGCTGGGTTTGAAGGAACACCAAATCAAACAATGACATAACCCACAGAAACAGAGGAAGCCCAAGCTGAATCTGCTGGAACAACAAACCACTTACACACAGGACCTCCTCTTGGAGTGCTCTCTTTTCATCATTTCGACCTGCTTTAGCTTATTTTCTGTGTCAAAATATTTTTCTTTTTATTTTCAGCAGCTTCCCTTTGCTATTCTGTTACAGCAGCTCACGCATGTGGGCTTGGGAAGACAGTAAAGGCTTTGCAGATAAACCAAGCAGTGTCCATCCCTCCATCTTTTGGTCAAGTATTTGACAAAGAGACTGAAAGTCCCTCCTAAAACTTTCGAGGAGCTCCTGACTCCCACTTTCCAGGTAGAAGGCTAATGTTTTGTTCTCACCACCAACTTTACCAACAAACACTATCATTTTCCCAGGAACAATGACCTTCACACTCCTCGGAATTTTGTACAATAGTTGGGATGCATGGAATTTCCTTACACTTAGTTCCTTCCATTTATTTCTGTGCTGCTTCATGCTTTGTCCCTCTCATTTCTCCTCATTCCCCATGACTGTCTGTCCCGCCTTTGCCACACTCAGGGGTTGTTCTCCAGGCTGAGGAACCCAGTGGTTATTCAGGAGGGGACGTAAGTTCTGCAGAGCTGCACCTTGCCGTCACCAGTACCCCAGGCTGCCCCAGGTGACATGGCCATAAAAACTCCACAGGCTTCCCCAGCTCAAAGCAGGAGCAGGGGATGGTCAGCAGCATGGCTGAGATACCCATGCTTCTTAAAATGTGACACTGGCTCAAAAGGATGTCTGGCAGCAGCCATGAAATTACACCATCAGGCATTTAGAGAGATTTCCTCTCCATAAGAAAAGGTTCTCCTCAGTCCTGGCACCTGACTGTCACAGCCAGGCAAAGCAGGAGCCTGAGCATCATGAACACACAGTGAAAGGAGGCTCACAGCTCCTCCCTGCACTGAGAAAAGCACAGGTTTGGCAGCACCAAGGATTGGTCTTCTCTTCCCAAGTGGGTCACTGACAGTTCTACTGCATCCCATCACAGGCGTGGCTTTGTCTCTGTCACTCCTGAGTGTCCCTGCTGGGACAGAGTCCTGTACTCTCCAAGAACTGAGGTGGAAAGCACAATTCCTAATGAACACAGAGTGACAAGTCTCCAGCACCAGTCTGGTCTTTAAAATCCTGTATCTGCTGCCCCATGCCAATGAGGAAATATTTTTCTCTGAACTACCATCCCCAGTGTAGGGGGACAACGGCACCAGTATTGAACACAAAATAAAACTTACTTCTTCTTGATGTTCAAAAATAGGACCATAGGCAATTCTGGCCATAAAACCCTTTGCTAATCTGCCTATTACACAATAAGAGCATTTTCCTGATCAAACACAAAACTAGCAAAATAACCTGCAGAACTGCATATCTGCACAGAAAAACAATCACACAGCACAGCCAAAACAGACTCCACAGGAGTTCCAAACTTGCTGGGGATTAAACAGAACACTTCAGCCAAAATTAACAACTTCCTTGGCAGTGAACCTCATAAAGCCACTGAGTTTGCTACAACAATAGGAAGGCAGCAGAGCACTTCTCCAATGCAGAGGCACAGCAGAACCCATCAAGAACTAAAAAAATTGTAAGAAGGTAACTGCAGGCCAAATTTTGCCCTCAGTCACAACTCCTCAGCCTTGCTCGAAACAAAGAAGAAATGCCTTCTTTAGATTTCATGGTGGGCAATGCAAAGTGCTTTGGGATGCTGGGTTTTAGCAATAACCCCTATTTCAGTCTCAAGAACAGAGTCAGAGCACAGCAAGCTATTCATCCCCCATGAGAAAGTAAGCAAGGAAAAGTTGCCCTAAAACAGATAAAAGTAGAAAATGCGTCATCTTTTTACTGTTTTTGATTTTTGTCTAAGCATTTACATTAACACAGAAATTGTATTTCTGTGCACTACTTACATTGTTTTCATGTCTTTAAAAGACGTTCGATTTCAGAGGAAAAAAACATTTGGGTTTGTTTTTTTTATTTTAATACAACCATTCCAAATCATGGTGCTAGAAAGGCAAAGGTTTTTCCTGAAGCCTGCACTGGGATTTTTCAATGGCAAGCCAGTGAGGGGCTGCAGTTACAACATTCCTTGAATGAACACTAACCTAAACTCTTCTGTTACCAATGGAAATTACTGACCTATTTTTCCAGATTAAACATATGATACAATGTAATTGCAATGAGTGGTAGAGGAGATCACAACAATCACAGAAAACAAACATTTTTCTCTTTCAACTCAGCCCAGGCACCGCAGCTCAGAGATGGGGGAAAGGCAAAGAGCTTTCCCTCCCTTCTTTAAATCAACCCAAACACCTCCAGATTGACAGCAGAACAGAAATAAATTATCTCCTTCATGACAGATGACAATCAACTGACTCAAGCAATCCCAGCCTAAACTGTTTTGCAGTCATGTCTGAAGGATGAACTATGACTATATGAGCTAGAAGGATATTAAACGGAACATTTAATAAAGACTGGGGGCTAAATTTCTAAAATGCAGAAGTCAAAAAGGCTGATGTAATCTTATCTGTGCCCTCTCATGCCTGAGATGGGAAGAATGAGCTCAAGAATGTTTAAAAAAACTCATCTATAATGTCTGTACCAACTTCCTACTTGTGAGCAGAAAGAAGTGCATGGGCAATTAGCAGTCCTGTGTGGGATGAGGGCAAAATGTGATCTTGGATATTGGCACAACCAGTTTCACCACTAAGAAACCTTCCAAATATTTAAAATATTTCACAGAAATATCCACCTGATTTTTGCTTGCTGGGAAGGATTCAACAAAGCTACAGGAATTTCAGCTCATTCTGGATTTCATTGCCAAGATGAAATTCAGGCACAAGTCACATGAATCACAGTAAATCAAAGCAGCTGCTTCTAAGCACTGCTCCTTAGAGGGGGAAAAATAAAAAACAAGGCAAAAAAACCAACACAAAAACCAAACTCAAGCTTCAGGACAAAATCTTTTATAACAAACCTTGGAGAAAATTGAAATGGCTGCTTCATTTTAAAACAGTGTTTATCCTTTCTGTTAACTGCAACACTCAAAGCATCACCCTGCATTATGATTCTTTCTCCCCTTAAAAGCATATACACTGAAGGTCACAAAAACTTTAGAAATCAAATTCCACCCTTCCTCAGAAAAGGAAGAATAACCTATGGGGTTTGAAGCACAGCCTAAGGGAGTTGAATAAACAAATCCCATTAACTTCAGGGGGACATCAAATTTCATTTCACCACCTTTGCAAATCCAGCTGGAAATACAGATGGACATTGTTCAGAACATCTGGCTATACAAATAAGTGTTGTTCATTAAATCATTAGACTTAAACCCATTTTATTTTTTACAGTCTGGAGGGAGGAAATGTTCTACCTCTTCCCTATAAATTCCCTCTCTCTTTTGGCTCAATGTCCCAGATATTGCCAAATAAGGGAAACACGGTTCCCTTCCTTTGTCGGTGGTCCATGTTATCTCCTCCTAACTGGTGAGGATACACTGCTTATCTTGCTCTGAAGCACTGAGATCTTGGTGTAACTCTTCTCCCCATCACAGGCATTTAATCAGTGAGCATTTAAGCAGGATAAAAATGCACTTTGTATGATTTATTTTTTTTTCTGTTGGGTGTGTACCCATAAATTATGTAAATTCCTAGGAAAAAGGTTCAGATTTCAGTCTTCTGGATTTGACTGTCCATTGCAGCAGAAGCTGCAAATTCTTGAGATAATATGAAGATCCTCTGGGGGAAGAGGTTGTGCCTTACGTCATTTAGCACTGACTTCCTGATAAATGATGGAGCAGACAGCTTATCCAGCTCACCCTGCCAAGGAGATCCTGCTGGCAAAATGAGGCAAGGCAGGAATAAAGCAGATGAGAATAAAAATATAAGAGCCTGCAGAAACTGATCAGGACTGGGAAAAACAGCTTTGAGGTAAAACACCAGCTGCCAAATGGGTTTCTAAGTCCTATTAAGGTCAAACACAAGCCCTGGAGCCAGACTCCCCCACTCTTTACCAGATATGCCCTGCATGTTCCTTGGTGGACTTTGAGCTGTGTTTCCTGTAGTTAGCACACTTAGAAAGATTAGGGAGCTTCTACTGAGATTTAGTTTGTCATGGATGCTGTGATGAGACTGAAAAATGTAACCAGAACTGTGGTGACCCCTTGTGTCCCACGGATGGCTCAGAGCCATGGATGCCCAGAAACACCAATTCTCAAAGCACCTCATAACCACACTGCATCATTTGTATCCACACTGCCCTGTTCTCTCTGCATTTTCAGGCACAAAAGATTTGAACAAAACCAAGTTTGAGGCATTTCCATTCACCTTTTAAAACAGCTGACATTGAAGATGGGAGAATAATGTGCAATTAAATTATTAAATGCTCCCACTTAGCTGATGAAGAGAATCTCTTATCTACAACTTCTGGTGCTCAAGTTATGAAGCTGGTACTTTAGTCTTTCAAGGTATAAGTGTATAAAAATAGAGCATATCTCCTCTCTCCCTGCATCAGCCCTTCCCAGCTTGTAGAACTCCATGCTAACAAAGCAGAGTAGTGTGAAAGAAGGTGGGACTGCCATGGCATTCAAGGCTTCCTATAAACTTTGGGTTTGTTCCTGCAGCATGGACACAGCAAGAGAATACCTCCCTGTTTGTCACAGGTCACATGTGACAAGATTTCGCAGGCTTGCAAATTCCTGGAAATTATCTGCACACAGGCAACTTCTGGGAAAGAGTTGGTCAAGATGTCTGAGAATAAAGTACCCACAGGCAGCTGAAAGCAAAACACTGCTGGGTTTGGAACTGGGCAAAGCTATGGCAGAGGCAGGGAGTGCACTAGGCATGGTCTTGCTTTCCAGCACCATTTGTGATATTCAGCCTTCACCTTCCTCCATCAAAGCCCCCACAATGTAAGGTAAGCTTCAAGGCAGCAGAGGAAACAGATTTGTTTCTTTCCCTTAACGGAGTGCATTTCAGTGATGCTGGATAAACATTTCAGCCATTCTTTTTGCTGAAGAAAAGTAACAAATTAAGCCTGATCTAGATAAATTCTTGCAGGCACACAGACTAACAGGAACTTGGGAATGTACTCTACCTGAACCCTGCAATATGTTTCTAATACAGCCATCAGTCTATATAAAGCTCACTTAAGTGGTTACTTTCCATGACTATTAGGCAAAAATATAATTTGGTGAGAATCTGTGTGGCCCAGCTAATGGAGTTCAAGCTGGTAGACAAAGGTGTATTTGACACTTAAAACCACTTTGTTTACAGCCCAAATGAGCAATTTTCAGGCTATTATTTTAGAGAAAATACTAAATATAGAGACTGTTGAAGGAGCAGGCATATTTCCAAACAGAAAAAAAACAAAAGCAGAAGCTCAGTCATTATGTGGGAGATAAGGTCAAGGCACGAGAATATCACACTGGAAATTCTGGGTGTTGCAAATGAACACAGGTTTCTCAAGTTCAGACTATGCCCTAATTAATGCATCCTATTTCCTCTCATGTATTAAAACTTACAGGAAAACAGCACAGAGCACACAAAACCTATTTCTAATGAGATATAAGTCTGAAGAATTCAGACAAGTAGTATTACTGGCTAAAACTATTAAAAATGCAGTAGGAACAGTAACACCATTTAGATTTCATGTATGATGCTGATCTGTGCTCTCAAGATTCAACACCTCTGGTTTCAGTAAATGTTATGCTTCTTGTTGCATTATTTAGTATAATACTAAAATTCACTTAACCTGACAGATGCATTTTACTCTTCCATGTTTTTTTTCCCAGTGTTATTAATAAAATCACTATGTCAGTTTTGACAGGCTGTTTTCAGGAGACAATCTTATTGAAACTCCTTATTTTATAGAAGCAAATACATTTAGGGATACCAGAGAAGCTGCACTGAACATAGGGGTATTTTGTATGGCAGCAGAAAAAACATTTATGACCAATTTTGTCTGCAGAACATTTCCACATTAGTATAACAAATGTCTATTAGCATGTACCAAACCATCAGTTCCTGGCTAAAAGAACATAAAATTCACATGTATTGTCTGTGTTTCTCAGCCTCTTTGCTTACATGGACCAAAAGTGATGAAACTACTCTTTTAAGCTTTTAAATCTATAGGATATACAGGCACAGATAAACGTATGACTCAATAACCAAAATGGATTCAGGACCAAAATAGAAAAGAATTGACAGGATCTAGAATGAGTAAGAAGAGGAACTTCGCCTGGTTCCTGTCTGCACTGAATCACAGCTACAATTTTCCTTTAATTCACAGGCTCTGGATTAAAACAACAACCTGATACAGTTAAACTAAAATAGAAAAAAACCCCACGTTTTTCCTAAGTATATTTAAATGTTACGTGGAAGACTCAGAGAGAACAGAATGGGGCTGTACCAAGAACGCCTCAGCTCTGGTTTTTCATACATCATCCACTCTGCATCACTTACTAGCAGCTTGCAGAGCACATCCCACCCCACTCAGGAATACCTGAACATACTTCTTCACCTCAGAACTTCTGCTCTGCCAAGTTAAATACTTATTTTAAAATGTTTTCAAATTAAAACCACCATCATCAGGAAGTTCTCTTGCCAAGCCCATTTTCTGTGCATTCCCAATGCATGCCCCTCAAAGAAACGAGCACACAGATCTTCTCAAAGGAGGACAGAAACTTCTTTAGGAACACTTTCACAAAGGCACACACCTCCCTGCCCAGGCTGGGTCTGTTTGTTCTGGCTCCCAGCTCCGGCACAGGACGCACGCAACAACCCATTGCCTGCTCCTCACTTTTACCCATTTGAAGTGGTTTAGTTTTGGCTGTCTTAAGCTCTTCAAACTTCAATAAGGATTAAAAAAAAAAAATTAAAAAAAAAATAGAAAGATTTTATCGCATTTGAAGACAGAAAAAAAAAGTTGTTTTATAAGGAAATAGGCAAAAGCATTGTCAGAATGCTCCAAACCACTTATGTTCCCACAGTACTTGCAGCCACACACACTTCTTGAACTACCAGATCACTGCATGACCAAGAAGGGAGCCACTGAGTGCATGAGAAGGAAGTGACTCAGACTGAAATTCATAAAGGACAGCATGAATGGGACAGGATTTCCGCTTACAGCTCTTTTTACATGGCAAGGCTCTTTTACACAAAAAAAACAACAAAAAACAATCCAACCCACAAGAAACCCAACCCTGCTCCCTCCTCTCCCATTCAGTTTTTAAAACAGCTCTGTGGAAAAGCTCCAATACGGATTTTAAATCAGAATCCCAGTATCATAACTCCAAGCCTTCCACCTGTACAAGGCACCATCCATCATCCTACCAGAAACACTCAGAAGAATTACTACATTTTCAGCCAATTATAAGCAGTTTCCTTTTGTTTTTGCCTTCAAACAGCCTGTTTCCAACATAACTAAAAATCTTTATTTACAAGTGCACCGCCCAACACAGCAGATGCAGTCCATGGAAAAGGTCAGAACTGCACTTATATCCCCACTCTGAAACCATGAATTTCCTAGTAAAAAGAGGATGTTGCTGTTACAGAACCACCCTGGGATAAGGGTGCATCATTGAAGAACCAACTTATTTTTAATGTACCATGATGCTGTACAGAGCAGAGGTGCACAGGCTGGATCCACAACTGGAGAGGTGACTGAACAGAAGTACTCCAGAGTAATTTACTTAATTTCAGTACTGATCCCATTCAGAATTGACGATCTATAACCCATTTCTTCTACCAGTGGTGAAGCAGATTTTTGGGGAATGTTTCCTTCTTTTAATGTTGGAATGAAGCTGAAAGTTATTGACACATGGCAGAATTTTCCTTGAGCACTTGCTCAAATTTCACAGGCATAATAGATGAAATAAGAATAGATTTGGATGGAAAAGTACATTTTTAAGTTAAATATCACACGTACTGAAATTTTTAGGGAAAAGAGTCAAGTTGTCCTTGCACTGTACCCTGGACATTCTCTTCAATATTATTCACATGATCACAGAATGGTTTGGGTTGGACCTTAAAGATCCTCTCATTCCCCCCCTGCCCCCTGTGCAGAGACACCTCCACTGCCCCAGGCTGATCCCAGTCCCATCCAACCTGGCCTTGGACACTCCCAGGGATGGGGCAGCCACAGCTGCTCTGGCACTCTGTGCCAGGGCCTCACCACCAACACAGGGAAGAATTCCTTCCCAATATCCCATCTAACCCTGTCCTCACTCAGCTTAAAGCAGTTCTTTCTGTCCTGTCACTCCATGCCCTTGTTAAAAGCCCCTCTCCTCTCTCTTGTAACCTCTTTAGGGGCTCTAAGGTCTCCCCCTTGTCCAGGCTCATCCCTCTCAGTCTGTATTAGCCAGGAAGGTGTCCCAGCCCCCTTACTGCTCCTGCAGCACTACAATAACCTCAGCCACAGCACAGTGGGTGTGCTAGGAAGGAGCAACACACCCCTCAGAGAAATCACTGCCAAGAAACAAGGAGCAGGACATGCATCAGCTTAAGCACAGGGGCAGCAGATCCAAGAAGAGAAACTCCCATCCCCCCGTCACAAATGTCCCTGTGTGGATCATCTTTCCCTGCTGATCAAAGCAGACACTCCAATTGCCTCTCTGAGCATCAGCTCAGGAGCAGCTGGCACTGCTGGGAGAGATGTCCCTGGTGAGCTGCCACCCACGCTTCCAGCTCCCAAACTGTGCTCCAGGCAGCCCAATCCCCAAGGACAGCAATCTCTGCCAGGCTGCAGCGCTGTGCACCGACACAGGCTGCTCTCTGCAGAGCTGAGGCTGTGCAAGTGCCTGCTCCAGCTGTGTCCGGGGCTCCTAAAGCCCCCTCCCCTGCCAGCAGCTGGATCCCGGGATTGCTCCATCATCCAAACACCCAAAAGAAGCCAGTTCCACTGCAGGAGCACACACACCCCGCAGCCAGATAGGAAATGATAGGCTATCGAGCATACCACGTATCCAGTTTAAAAATTCACACAAAGCCCTCAGCTCCAGCTCTCCTTCACCTTACTCCAAGTTTTACTGCAAATTCATACATTCCTACTTCCCTCCTAAAGAGTTTTTTTTGGTTAAGTGGTTTTCTAAATAAAGATTTCTCCACAAGTTTTACACATATATATACACATTCTTATATATTTATGTATCTAAAAATAGGTTTTCCAGGCTATTCTGCAATTTTGGAAGAAGCCACACAGCACCATAAAGTTTTTAACTATCAGCAGGCTTGAACACACATCCACAAAATCTGTAATTTTAAACCCCTTTGCTACTTGTTGCTTCTGCCATATGCATTTTTTCTGGCTATTCCAAAACCTGTCATCAGCATAAATCAAATTAGCAACTGTGTCCAGACTGCTGTTAACTCTCACCCTAATTACCTGTATGCCAGGTTAGTCAGGTATTCACCAATAAATCCCCAAATAATTAAAGAAGAAACAAAGAAGGTAAGTATAAAATGACAGATATGATTAGAAGCTTGTAAATATCAAGCGGGAACTTATTTCAGGGAGTTGCTTGATGAGAGCCTTTAAGAAACCTCTGTGATCTTTCTGCAGAAGTCTACATGGAAGTTTACATGTATGACTATAACAATATATTGATGTCTAAAACCTCACATTTGAGCCCACAGTATATTTTTTTTTTATTTTTACTATGAAAAATATTCTCCTGTTCCTGTTTTGGCCATGGATGTGCTGCAGAGTAATTGATGCGACTCCAGGGCTGCCACTTCTGGGTGCAGATAACAGAACCTAATTTTAAAAGGCAGGAGGGTGGGACAAGGGATGTTTATTTGCACAGCCTTCTATTAGGGACTTTTCCACAGCTGGGGGAGGGCTCCATCCCTTGCTGTTCCCAGTCTGAAGGCACTCTGGGTGACCAGACTGGATGTGCTGGAGCCTTGACTCCACTGATTTTCTTGGCATTTTAAAAGCACTCGTTCTCTTCAGATACAGCACAGCAGACCAGGCCAAGGCAAGGAATTAGACAAACTCAAGGGTTGCAGGAAACCCTAAGACAAGATGCTTTAAAACGATTTCTAGATTATTTCAGAAGTGATCTGCTGGACTGACTCAATACCCACTGAACTGATAGTGTAAGGCAAGACTCTAATGCAGATCTTTCACACACATGCCTCAAACACCTCATGTATTCCACCTCAAATAAACACTTAAACATAAATAAGAATACTAAAGTTTGCATAAGCTGATTGGCAAGAAATAACTACGAAGTCTAATGCAGTGATTCATTTTCTTGGATTACAGCATTCCCAAATACAGCTCCTTGCTAATTCTAAAGACCCTGAAGCACGTCTGCAAATCCTCATTCCTTACTATGCCAGCAGCATTTTTTCCCCCCTCTTTGGCTATTGACACAGTTAATTTTCATAACTATTTCTTTCAGTTATGTCTCACATGTGAAAGTAGAGAGCCATATAAATACACACTCTGTAGATAAATAATGGAAAACCTATGTTTTACACATAAATTTACTCAAGATATTTCAATGTGTGCTACATTATGAGTATCTCGGACATGCTGCTTTGGTTACTACATCAAAGTTTGTTCAGGCAGCTGCTGCTGTAGCAGTCAGCAAAGAGACAAGCAGAGAGGTGAAAGGCAGGTAAGTATAAGGGATTAAAACAAGTTACTAAACTCAATTTAGGTAGAACTGGCTGTGTGCAGAATGGCTTGTGATAAAGGAGACTTGATTACAGTAAAGCATTGGATCGTTCATCTAAAGTTTGAAATTTTTAAATGACTAGTCTCTGAAAAAGCTCAAGAAAATTATTTCAAAAGTAGCCAGACTTATTTGACCACTATATCCAATGCCTAACATTAATAAATTTCTTCTCAGTTTTGTTTTCAACTAATCTTACTTTCACTGAATTTTCACATTAAAAAAAAACCTTGGTTTTTCAGTCATCACCTCTAAACTTTCTAATAACTTTACGAGGTTAAGCTAGGATATGCAAAATAGTGGTTCCTAGCAGTCAGACTTTAGTTACAGCTTAATTGTCCATGAAGATTTTTGTGACGTGCCAAGATGCCTCTCCGAAAAGCAAAATAAAACCAAGACCCCGCCCATAAAATGCATTTCTGCTTCCAACAGATAGAAAGAGAATGATGCTGCATCGACCAAGGGAGCAGTCACAAAAGATGGGGAGGCTCAGGGTTCACCTTACAAAACAAATACAGCCCAGCAAGCCCAGCGTTCGTATTTAAGTTCACACCGTATTAACGCGTGGGTGGGAGTGTTTCTTGGCACGGCCACTGGATCCATACAGAGGAGGTCACAAGCCGGAAAGGTGCAATAAAAAGGAATTAAAAATAAATAAAACCCTTGTTTTACCATGTGGGTCTTGTTCATTTGACTTTGGGCTGCTCCTTGCTCTGCGCTCCGGTTTCTTCAGGGCCGGGGCTCCCCCGCCGCCGCTGCTGGCCCCGTTGTGGCTCTTGGCATAACCATTGTACACCGTGGTGCAGCTGCCTATATGGCTCTTGTAGATGGAGGAAGGAGGGCTGTTCAGGCGGTTCTGGCGGTCAATCTGCCTGTCTTTGAGTTTTTTGTGCTGTGGTTTGCTGTACTGATCTTCCCTGGTGATGTAGCTGGACATCCCATATAGTGGTATGATTTCTGAAATGGAACGGTTCACCCACGTTAACTCGGAATAACAAAAATCACTGAGGTTTGTTTGGGGTTTTTTTCCCCAGAAAACCAAATTCCTGGCCATCTCCAAATGAAATTACTCCAGCTGTTCCTGGAGATTTTTAAAAGAAAACCCTTTTTTGCAATTATTTTGTATTAACTGTGCTCCTTTGATGACAGAATTTTACTTTGGATAAGTGTGCAAAATACTGCTATTAGGATGATGTTTTTCCCCTCCTTTTCAGTACTTATGTTTCAGGGACACAGATTTCAAGCAAAAATCCAGACAGAACTGATCTTTTGGAAAAAGCCTTCAGAAGTTCAGAGCAATTTAGCATTTTCTTCCTCAGGGGCTGACTGGACAGAACAAGCTGAGATGTGCTGGTTTCAAGCTGCCAACCCTAGATTACAAGCAATTTAATTTCCCAGTATAAATAGACTTTACAATCGTGTCAGCTGTGCTGCCTAAGGAGAGAAGTGCAACACGAAGTAGAACCTTTGGAAATTAAAACTACTTAAAAAAAAGTTTAACCATTATCATAAATATCATGTACACTCTTCAGATACACTTCATTAAATACAATCCCCACTTCTCCCTCCAAGGATGACTCTTTCTTAACCTAAGGCAGGTCGGCTTGAAGGAATTATAGTATTTCCTGATTTTTTCTATAATTCAATCCTCCTCTTTGTGCTTCACTTTGAGTGTGAATCTTGAAACTATCATGCCCAAAACAGTCTTTTCTTTGTTGGCAAAATAAAAATGGATACTCTGGGTAGCTACAGCCCCCCCATGTCAGGTTATTAAAGGAGGCTCCATCCATGTAAGAAAGGCACTCTCTAAGTTCTCCATTCCTACTCTTGGTTCTCCCAGCCCTTAAACCTTGCTGAACACAGGTGTGAAAGGCCATTTCCAGTCCCTTCCTCCCAGCTCACCTTGCTCTCCATATATTGTTGGGGGAAGATGATGCTGTGGGAAGAACTGTGGTGGCATGTCCCCAGGTCCAGTGACAGGAGGGTAAAACGCTGTGTGGGAGTTGTGGATGAAATGAGGATGGTGTGCCAGGTAGGGGGGGAGGTGATGGGTTGGCGAGATGGCCGAGGGGTAGCTGGGAGGGAAACACTCCGGAGACTGCGGCGTCACCACCACCCTCCGCACGCCCGTGCTGTCTTCTATCACCTGCAGGGAAAGGAGCACGTCAGGCACCGTCAGAAACAGGCACACCTCTAAAACAGCATTGTTTACAGCTTGTCCTCCCACTGGGAAACAGCTGGGCCTTGGGTTTAGCTTCATGAATAAACAAAATTCTAAAATTAATATCAGCAGAAATAACCACGGTGGTGATGTGGCTTTTCCTGGAGACTCAGATATCCACACTAATCACTGGGAGCTGTACTGCTGCTAGTGATAACTATGTGGGTTAAGGGACAGAATAAATAACCTGCATTTAGGGAGGAAAACAATTGAAAAAGGAACACAAAGCACCAAAATAAACGCACTCATTGGGACTGACCTTATATTCTGCCCATAAAATTTCTACCACGGATTTTGACAGCGCCCTGAGAACAGAGTTAGTAACACTTTGGAAAGCAGCTGGCACTGCTCTTATGCAGAGGATGAACACAGACTTGTACTCTGCAGGAAGCTGCTGTGCTGGCCTACATTTGCAAAGGAGCTGCTCTGTTTGTAGCAGGTAGCTGCTCAGGATAAATCAAAGGGCAGAGGGTTTGTTTCTGTTACAGAGCTGGTCTATACATCCACACAAATCAGCTCTGGGATATGCATAACTTGGCCCCTAACGCCATAGTCAAAGCACGTAAAAACAGATGTAGGAAGGTGGAAATGTGCTTAGGCTGAAAAATGGTTTTCAGGCTATAATTTTTCCAGAGTTGTATTTCTGGAGAACAGTCAACCAGCCAAATTTCAATCCAGACTTAGGAATCAAGCGTTTCTTGAAGCTCATTCAACAAAATTCTGCCATTTCTTAAACTAAAAAATACAACCAATGTAAGAACAATTACTATCCCTTTGAATCTGTATGCTGGCATGCATGAGGTAGAAAAGCATGAAAGAAGCCTAATTTAATTTCATACAACAAACAGGTTGTTAAAACCCCCATTTTCTCTGAACTGACTGATGGCACACAGATGGAGCAGTATCTGTGACGAGAATGTTGTATGAGATAAGTGACCCTGCACCAAAGGCACCTGCTGCAAGATGCTGCCACTCTCAGCTGATCATCACACCATCAGCTGGAGCTATCCATCCCTTAGCAGCACCAGCAGAAGAGACTCTGCTGTGGATTGCCCACACTCCAGTGGCTCTCATCACATCTTTTTCTTTAGTGTCTTTACTCTAAACCACACAAAAAATAAAAAAAGTGTATCCTGGAGCAGAGGAATGGCACAGCAGCTGTTTGTGCCACACAGGACCAGCCCTGCCCAGGGGCAGTGCCCACAGCCCTGAGCAGAACTGCTCCAGCAAACGGCTCCTGCCTCAGGCATCAGCTGAGCAAGGTATCACAAGAGGGGAAAACTCACCCAGGAGCAAATGCTGACCCAATTCCTGCCCCAGGCCACGTGTGCCCTCAGGTTATGCACATTTACGCCTGTTAGCTACGGGCTGTGACCACGGACACACAATTTCTGTGGCTTGGCTGGCCTCTACAGAAGACAATTTTCTATAGAAAGTTAATTCATTCACTTGTAACACTTCACATTAAAAATGTGTTGCTCGCTGAGTAACCATTACAGTAATTGTTTGGCTTAACATACTTGATTCTACCCTCAAAATTTACGACTTCCACTAGCAATTTGTCAGCTGCCAGCTTTAAATTTCAAAGACTTTACAGAGTCCTCAAAAGACAGCTGAACCTCAGAGATTTAGACTATCACATCCTTTCAACTGCTGCATTTTCAGGCTTCCCAATTCTGCTCCACAGCATCTCTTATCCTGCTGCCAGGTCTCAAACCTGCACTCTGAAACCTGGAAAAGAGGGAAATCCTTTTCTGATTAGCACACATTTGGAAAACAGAACTACTTAGCTAGGACTGTGCACAAAAATGCTGAATTTAACTCCCAGACTCAGATTATGCTGTAACTTAATTGAGAGAGCAAGTTCCTACATCCTGATGTGAGAGGTTTTCATCGTGGCTTTAACTAGTCCAAGCCTCAAAGCCACCTCCAAGCTCTTATCTCTGCATCTAGACCAGCTACATGTGCCTTTTGTGCTCTGGTGAAAGATGAATATATTAAGGAACAGATTTAGACAGAAAGCTTGTACACTGAGCAGCACATAATGTAAACCATATTTAAAATTATTAGGATTCAGCTTCCTGAACTATCATTTATAAAGCAGGGAGGAAAGCTCAGAGTCCTGTCAAAGACTTTCTGATGAAATTACCCTGATAGATGAAGCTATAAAATATCAACAGGACTGAGAGAAGCCAAATATGAGGGGATAGAACAGCAAATTTCAGTTGGGAGGAATCTACAACCACCAACTAGTCCAACTCAGAGAATGAGCCAGCCTTCCAAATTACTTTAGTTGAAAAGCCAAGACACTAATATCTTTTATTTGTTTCCTCCCAGGCCATGAATGCAGACAGCATTATTGTTATTCTGTGTGCATACATTACAAATGAACACAAAAACACAGGGGACCTTGCAAAACCCACTTTATTTCCCAATCCTACAGGGCATTTTCTCTCTAAACTAGGAATTATTGGTATACATGTACATTTCTGAAGCGGCACATTCAATCTTTAAATATTCTGTCCTTAACAAATCAAAGTTGGTAATCTGATTAATGTGTTTTATGCATTAGGTAGCTATAAAGACTGCAGATATCCCTTGATCTGTAAAACCTGCAGTGAGTAGATTGTAGTAGTGCCACTCTGGGAGACAACACTCAGTTCATCAAAGATAGATAAAATCAGAATTGATCCATTCATGAATAAAAAGCATAACTTAGCAGAGAGGTTCAACTTTGCTATTTTAAGAAGAAATCTGCAATTCTTTGCATTTGCTTAAAACCATTTCTCACAAAGATCCTAAGTTCATCTGGAAACACTGCTAAACAGTCTCCACTTCATTGCCAAGAATCAACAAAATCCTAATCCTTGTTGAGGTCTCTAGATGCAACTGGAATATTAAAAGTAATTACTATTACTAATTTTAGCACTTTATATTGCAAGAAAACAAATATCTCTTGTCATTTGGCACCTAGAGATAAACTTCCATTATTTTGTGGGATTTCTTTCAAACAGTTAGTAGGTAAATTGTCTTTTGCTGGTATTTTTTGTGCTTGCTGGTGTAAGTGGCATGCCACCTCAATAACAATACTATTATAGCATAGTTCTGTGTGGGTTTTTTCCCATATTTTAGGGAGCTTAATTGCTATGTGAGGTAGGTGATGATCTTTCAGGGCAGTCTGGGTTAACATTACTCACAGACAATAAAACTGCCTCCCCCATTGGTTGCCACATTTTGGGAATGCCATTTCAAATGTTATTTGTTTTCCGGTGCAGATATTACTGTAGTAACTAGAGATAATTCATGGATTCAAAGTACATCACACTGCCCCATGTTGTCTTATTTTTCTCCACTGAAATTTAGTATTATACTCTAAGGAAAAAGGTACAGCAATTGTGCACAGCTAAGTTGTACCTGTATTTTTTGAGTCCCAGTTAAAAAAATAACCACCTTCATTCTGTAACATGCCTTTACTCTATGAGTTTATATAGCAATATGCAAGTAATTTCCACTTACTTTCAAAAAAAAACCCAAACAACCCTTATTTTGCTTAAATTTAATGTGCTAGATTCAGCAAAGACATTTGGAGCTCAGCCACTGGGTGGACCACAACCAGTACTTTGTGAATTTCATAAACTAATTTGAAACTTCATTCATCTGTACCCAAAACCAGTACAGAATGAGCTCATCCACGAGGCACTTGGATGTCAACATTTTATTTATTCATTTAATTTCTTAAAGATGCCAATCCGAGTTCACGCCAGTCACGGCAAGTTTGCATCACTATCTTTAGAATCCATCAGTATTAAATCAAACACAAAATTAAATCTATGCCTTCAGTGTGGAAAATAGACAGATAAATATCTAGAATGCTGGCAAGCATCAACATTTGGGTACTTCAAATCTGCAATGATCCAGTTCTTCAGGACCAGTGCCCATGAACTCAAAAGGATCACCACTTCATGGCTTGCTCCATATGAGATCTGCACAACCTTCCTTGTGCTCAAAGCTTTAATGAGGATCACCCTTGTTAAAGGATGCCTTGATTGACTGCAGTCCACAGAACACCCAGATCGGCTCTGTGAGCAGAAAGCCACACAAAAAGGAGATTTTCAGCAAAACCTGATGCTAGCCAAACATGCTTTTGGAGAAGAACACCTCTCTTAGGGGAGAGAACGTATCCAGGACCAAAATCCTGATTTTCAAAGATGGGATAAATTTTCTACCATTTTAAATGTCATTTAAAGACATTGCTCTTTCCAGAAGTTATGCTTTAGTTCTGTCAAATGCCATGTGCTTGGTGCAGGAATATTGAACTGCAGGACCACGGCACAAATTGAACATTTCAGCCCACAGAAGACCAATGGCCAAAGAAGGTTTTTCAACACATGTGCACCTCATGGTCCAACCAGTAAATTTGTCCTTTAGTCTTAAAATATCTGTGGCAGAGAGCTCATATTAACAAACCTGTAAATAAAATCAAAAGTGGAGTTTCATGCCAAATTTTTATGTCCAACTACACACAAATAACCTCTCAAATTCAAGTGGAATTGCTCCAGATTTATTTCAGAGAGAGCAGTCCTAAGCCAGTATCACTAAACAAGCAAGTTAATGATCCTGCTTTTTGATATTTTCGTTTTTCTAGCTCTCCTAATCAGAATACTTCAAGCCTTCCTCCTCTACTACCAGACATACACTGTAAAGCAGGAAGCACAACTCATGAGGATGTCCCCAAATTTAATACCTTAGCCTTCAAATCCTTAATCTCACTTAAAAGTTGCAGATAAAGAAGCTGACATCACACCCATTTAATGCAGATTTCTCTGCCATGTCACCTTCCACAACCAACTTTTGCAGCAGAGATATTGTCCACCAAGAGCACAGCAAGGAACTTCTCTTGTCTATATTTAACCAACCCTTAGCCCACAAAGAGTTGCAGGGACATGAACCCTGATCTGATAGCCCATATCTGCCAGAGGTGCACAGAGGTTTGTCTGCTGAAAAAGATAATGCAAAATACTGGCTCTTCAAAGAGCTGGACTTTTGAGAGCAAAACCACAGCATGAAAGATTTGAACTGGTGGTGTGTATTTGTTTTCTGCTATTTTCCTGGATCATTTCCTGCCCTGGCTAAGCCTCATCATTGGGAACATCTCCTTAACATCAACAAACCCAGCTTCTAGTCACAATTATTAACATGGTCCTTGAAGTGCAGAAACTGAGTGTGTGTTTGTGCTGCTTCCAGTGGGGCTGACCTTGCAGGGCTCACGTCCTCCTGCCAATTGTTCCAAAGAGGTGATGAAGCACCACGTTAATCCCGCGTTGCAACCATTCAATAACTCATGTAATATTCAGGGCTAACACAGGCTTGGCATAACAAAATGGAAATAAGATTTCATGCCCTTTTTTAATAGGCACTGTTGCTTCTCTGCAGGGGTATTGCTTTCTGCCTGACTCCTAGATTTACACTTTAGGGAGAAATCAAACCAGAAATCAAACCAGAAATCAAGTCTATTTTGATTCATATCCAGAGTGCATTAATTTGCTTTATGGCCTTTCCCTTGCCATGTCAAATTTAAGTTGTGTTCTAATTGTTTATCATAAAAGACTGGGTTTAACTATGAAGCAATAGACAAAAGCAAGAGCAAATAAGGCAGAGACATTTATTACAACAAAGAACTAATTTCATTACTACAGACTTTCAACTACTATTTAATATGAAGCAGTCTGAAAGACAAGAGGCTCACTCACCACAGAACAGAACACACATTCCGCTGCAGAAAAGTGCCGAACACAGAGTTTCCCCCTAAAACTTTACAACATATTTCCAGCTCCTTGGAAAAACTGCTTCAGAAGAGGGTTTTTGGTTGGATTTTTTCTGGTTAAGAAACTACTTAAAGGCTTCTTTAGTGGAATTATTATGGTGCCCCACAAAAAGCTTTACAGAAGAACTGGGCTCAGAGATACAGCTGGAAGACTTTCATCCCTCTGGTTTGGAAAGCATTCCAATTATACCCAACCATTTATCTCAGCACAGAGGTAGAGAGGTATAAACATTTTAATATTAAAAAGGTGTTAAAGTTATTTCAGAGGAAGAATAAATCTTTAGATAAACCTCTGCATGATACAGGCAAGTTTATTAAATTAGGTGAGCCCATGAGGAGCATTAAGCAGCAAAAGCTGTCTCAAAACTCCAACCAGTCCCCTTGGGAGGACTGAGGAGCAGAAGGACCACCCTGACATCCTACCCTCTTCTCCTAGGCTGGCTAACAAATTCCTTCTTACTTGAAGTATGTTTTCACTCTGTTCAGAAGTCAAAATACCACAGAGTGATTGCAGTATTTTGTGGGATTTAAGTATGACGCCATCCACAATTTTTCAGAATTACACAAGCTCACATGTTTCCTGGGGAGGAGAAGAGACTCCAGGACATCATCTATTTTCTGCTTAACAAGATGCCAAGCTGTATCTATCAAAAAGTTTTATGATATTCATAAGGATATCTGAAATACTTTGTGTACTTTTAAGGAAGCTTTTGGTCCAGGTCTCAATGAAAATGGTAAAATTATTGGATTTATTGTATTGTTCACAGCTGTTATGCCTTATATCAATCTTTTGGTTTGGTTTTTTTCCTTACCTCAGAAAGAGTCTAAGCTTTGCAGAAGATGGAAGGAACACACTGGTAATCTGGGGTTATTTACACAGAAGAGCAGTAGCTGTTCAAGAGTTCCAAAACCTAACAGCTTTGTGAAACCTTTTCCATTTTTTCCATAAATAGATAGTTAAATCACATTTATTCTTGAAAACACACCAAAACCCTCAGCTCTTGGTATGCTGTAGAATTTCTGCTGGAAAGATACTGAGGATCAATAGCATATTTTACAGCTACAGTGGCTCCTTCTCTCACTTCCATGGTCCCCTACCCCTTCTGACTGTCACACAAGGACTTGAGGCATTACCCAACATCAAGGACTTCTCCCCTGATCACAAACAATACAAGTTGCATTTATAGGCTCAGTCTGTGTGCAGAGCTTTTGCTGGTGCTCAAATCCCAAATCTATTACAAATACCAGGGTGTGAAGGTGCACATCCCTGCTCACTTGTGCAAAAGTGGGCATACTATCAGTACAGGGCACAAGCATGAAAATGTGCATTACCATTTTCATTAAAACCCCTAAATTAAACTTCAACCAAGTAGATTTCTCTATCTGGATCAATGCTTTTGCTTTTACATTTTATATTTTTTATTATTTTAATAATAGAAATTTTAATTCTTCAAGAAGCATACCTGTGAGATATAACCAGGAGGCACATGAATAGGGGGAATGGATCCATTGGGTGACATCATGGGAACCTCTGCTGGTCCTAATAAAAAGAGAGTAATAAGATATCAGTTTTTCAAAAAAATAGCATAATTGCTTAGAAAAGGTTAAAAATAGCTTTATTTTTGAAGCCTGCAATAACAAAATGAGCAGCTCCACTAATTTCTGGTATATGGAAAATGCCTTGTGCCATCATTCTGAGAATAAGATCGTTGTTCAATGACTTTACCATATATTCTGCTGAAATAATATTTTCATCATAAAACAGCTAGAACACAGACTTTATATTACCCACTGATCAACTTATACAGCATTAAGCAGTAACACAATATGTCCTTTAGCAGCCCACAATTCCTATACTGAACTCTGGTTAAGTTATTCTTGTTGAAGGCATAGGAGCAGGGAACAAAGCAGAAACTGTGCAGCCTGGAATTAGGCAGCTTCCAAGGAAAGCGTCCAATTGTAGCAAAAAAAAAAAAGTCACATATGTGAAAAACTATCTATCTATTTAAGAATGCACAAAGACCAAATTCATTATCTCAGCTATTCAGACTAACCTTGGAATGTGGTTATACAAGCAAGAAGCTTATGGTTTCCACTCTGAAATCCAGCTCTGAACATGCAAGTTCCATTTTGAGGCACTGAGTACAAGTACAACAAAGCAAGTGCCATAACCACTGTGCTTCTGGAAATGGAGCCTCATAGCTAAAAGAAAGTGTCTAGATAAAATGGAAATAGTTCTCTCAACTGTTCATTGATTCACCCATTAACTTTGGGAACATCACATGGTGCAGCCAGTAAAACAAATCCCCCAAACATCAGACAGATGTTTGCAATCAGAGTTTGCTACTTGGAAAAGAAAAATTAATTTCATTCCTTCCTTACTGCATATTAAAATCTAACACTGAACTGTTAATTAGCCCATTTGCCCCCATGGTCAAACTCTTGAGAGGTGCTCAGCAGGAATCTGCTCCTTGTCACTGCAAACTGAATTTCAGCTTTGACTGACAACACCATCACCTTCTCTGATGGAGAAGCCATCCTGCATCTCCAAACCACATCACATTCTAGGGAAGGAAGCTGAACACTAAAACATATGAAGCACTTCAGGCACAGATGGGATGCAATGGCCTGTGGGAGTGACTGCTCCTAAAACTTAAACTAATCTAATGAAATCTCCAACAACAAACTGAGTCACAGTCTGCTATCTGATATCAGCAAAACCAGTCCACATTAAATTAGCAGTCATTCCCTAGCCATCTGCATTTTTATACTCCTGCTGCTTCTGGTATAATCAGCAAAACTTCCCCCCTCCCAAAATCCAAGTTACACACAGGAATCCATCTGAGTTATTTTTACCTCCTCTTATCTCGGTTTGTTTTCTCTATCCAGTTATTTACAGTCTAACCAGCCCCTGCAGCTTTTACTACTCACATCTAGATTTGAAATACAGCAAACCATCATCAAGTGTATAAGGCAAATGGGAACTCTGAAGCTTAAATTTAAATATTTTGGATCTGGATTTGCTGGACTTCATACTTTCCTACACTTAACTATAAGGGGAATTTTACCTACAGTACAAGCCCAGTAAGGAAAAAAAAAAGCTAATACTTATTATTCAGTTCATATGGATTTCTCTCTTACCCTATGGCCCTCATAACAATATTTGTCTCCCCAGACAGCCAACAATTTTAGTGTCAATGGAAAAACTTCAGGCTGAACAGTAAGTGATTATTGGGAAGGAGCTGCCATGTAAATGGCTTTATTTAAATCCATCAAAAATATGAAGTGACAATTGCTTCAGAACAGAAATATTGTTTGAATAAATGTGCCTTTCCAATCAAAAAAAACCTCCACAAACTTCTTTTGAGTTTTTTATTTCTCTCTGAATCCACTTTGGTCTGTACACACTGCCAAGTTTTGTTCCACAGTAAGCTGGGCAGTACATAAAAGGCAAAGGCTGATATTGTGAACATGCAATGATGTTTTTCTCAGGATTTAATCCACACTGGATTATCAAGAGCTGTTCAGTTTTTCAGGACAGAACATGCTTGAAAATCTGTAAAATGAATAGTTAACAGTTATGTGGCACATTCCTTGTCAATGATTTCTCAAAAACAACTGCAAGAAAAACTGTTGATATAAACCAAAAAATCCCAAGTTCACCATTTAAATAGACAATAATTTAAATATTGCACAGAAATGTTGCTCAGTAGAATGAAGCATTATGCATAAACTCTTTCAGCCCTTCAACAAAACTTCTTATAATTGTACTGGCCAGTTGTTCTAAAAAATAGCTACTCTGACTAGGAAATAAACTCAAAAATGGAACAGTTTTGGAGTTTCTACACAGAGAGCAGACATATACAACAAACAAGCAGCATTTTTCTCAGCATGCTTCATATCTGCCCTTCCAAACCTTGTGCCAACTGCTCATATGGAGTAGTGATCTACTTGCAGGAAGAAATCAAACTCCCACACTGATACTGTTGACTATAACACTTCCACTCCAATAAAAAAGAAAAAAAGTAATATTGTGTTTTATCATCAAAACGTGCACCGTGCAAGATGAGTCTTAACCTTGCATATGACCCACAAACTGTTAAAGTCATTTGGATAACAGGTTTTAAAAGACTGACAGCCTGGTGATTTGCAGCTAGATTTTGTTTCCACTGCTTTGATTTCAGGGTTAGCCAAATGACTTTAGCACACATTATTGCATTCCTCTCATCAACAGTATCAAAACAACTTCAAGTGGTAATAAAATAAAGACCCCCGCCTCCACAGCTCAATGAGTCCCAGCAATTATTAAAGATTCTTCTTGTTGTCCAACCAATATGGTTAACACTGAAACAAAACTGTACCTTTTGTTTAGCTTGACTTTTGGTTGGTTGTTTTTGGGGTTGTTTGTTTGGGGGATTTTTTTAGTATTTTTTATTATTTCTAAAAAAGCAGAACATTAGAGGAGGATGTTTCTCAGCTGCTTGTATTCCCAAGATGGACCTAAGTACTGTATACTCTCAGGAATCACAACTTTGCAAGTTTAAAGAAGCTTGTGGCTCAATACAAAGTTTACCCTAAATGAGAAAACGTCTGTCCATTCTACCAGAGATGCTGCACACTGAAGTGAGCTCGCTGGAGCACTTTTCAAAGCTGTTAAGAAAATGCAGATTGGCTGCTGAGTTCCTAATGAAACTGAGCCAGCAGCACTTGGCCACCTCTGCTGACAAAGCCAGTGGCCAAATTCCACCCCAAACTCCTTTCCTGGGAACACAACACATCTCTGGCTCCTGGAGGGCTGCCCTGTCCAAAATGCAGGTGCAAGGAAATTATTCCCCCTCCTCTGAAAGAAAAGCTGGAACCACCAGGCTGGAGGCACCAATGTCCACCTTGGCAGTCAGGAGACAGACCCCACTTGTCCCCTGCTGGCAGAGCACAGTTTTCCTATTTTTAACACATTAATATTTAACAGAATAAAACTTCGAATAAGTAAAAGAAGCAACTCAGTCTCACATAGTGGCAGAACTAATTAACACCTTGACACCCCAGTCTCAGCCTTTCCTCCTCTTCCCAAACACCTGCTCCCTTGTCCCACCCTGTCACCCTTCTGATGACATTAAAGCTGAATATTTTAACCATTTCAGATAACCAACAAGGTTTCGTAAATCTATTGCCTTTTTAAAAAACCACCTGCATGCTCAGTCTAACAAAAATGACAACAATTATTCTTTTCCTTCTTGTGCCATGTTTTATTGGGTGATTTTACCGCACATCAAAACAGGGCTCCCTTCCACCTCTTGTCTCCCACTTGCCCAGCCAGAGGATGTTCCTGTCAAGCAGAGATTGACAGTTCTTCTGGTCATTTTTATTCCTTCTGGAATAATGTCACAGTGTACTTGAGAAACTTCTGTCCCAAGATTTTCAAGGCTAATTATAGCCTGGGTTGAAACCCATGACACTTTCAAAATTCTTGTACAAAACCAGTTTTGGAATAAGTATGTGCTTTTTTTCCTGTTCCCTAGTGACCTTTAATGTATGCATTAAAGATCACTTTAATCAATTTTCTTGCCGTAAATTATAAAAGTCAGAATCTGGCATTTCAGTTCCTCGAGCTACAGCAACTTCTTTCCTATTTCCTTCCTTCCACAGGGCAAAGAAGTCATTTTACCACACCATTTTCATGAATGCTTAGAGAGCGCTGCTTTTCTTTATTATGTCCCCTGTAGAATATTTTTCACATCCAGCTCCAGCACATGGGCATGTTTTACACAGAGTTTCTAGTGACTGTTTTGCAACTACCAAACTACCAGGTTTCGTTATTTAGTTCCCATTCTGAGAGCAGTTACTGGAAATTTCCTGAAGTTCAGGAATTTCTCAGCCCTGTTTCCAGCAAACACATACCAATTTACCATTTCACACCACAATACTCTCACCTGCAGAGAAACAACATGAAATCTAGTGATTTTGCAATTTGAGTTTCAAAGTTAAGAATCCCGTACATTTTAATAACAAGAACTTACTGAACTAGCTATGTGAAAAATTAAATTCAGGGAGGAAAATGCATTAAATTTTATAAAGCTTAACAGTTAAAATTAACCCATGGAAAAACATTCTGCCATTCCCTGATCCACAACAAAACTGGTATCACATCTTTCACATGTAACCCTTCTCAGGAAGTAAATCTATGGAGCAAGAGGTGTGACGGAATGAAAAGGAGAGATAATTAAAGGGCAAATTGGTCTGCTTTGCTAAAACAAATGACCCAGGGCTTGCTGACCTTGGCTGGGACCCAAGGGTTTGCATTTTCACATGGATGAGCAGCTGTTCCGGAACAATTTCCTCAATGAAACAAGCACAAACAGGCTCCCTGTCAGGCACACGTGTCTTCTCCCTCCACTTGGTTATTCTCAAAGCAGCTTACGAACTAAACAAGGTGATGACAAGGAAAAGAAAAAAAAAAAAAACACCCTTCCAGAAGATCCTTCCATTCATCTTCTTCCCTCCACAGCAGAGCTGTGGTGAACATTTTTCCCAGCCTTTTGGCCACAGCCTAGAACTCTTTGTTAGCACCAAGACAACATGACCTATCAGAGCATTTTGTATAAACCTTCAAACCAGGATGTAAAGAGCACTCACATACCAGTATCACCACAATTTTGAACCACACTCTTTCCTAGACAAGAGCTAATTCAGCCCCTAACTTACCTCTGCTCACATACAGTACAAGGCAGAGTCAACTCCCAGGTGTCTGTTCAAGTTCCTAGGTCTTAAATCTGCTGCTGATCAAGATCTAAATACTTTGTCCTTAGAGCAGTGTGAATTTGTAGATTAAAGCAGCTCCACATTAGAGAGAAAAGGAGTAGCTTTAACAGTATTAAGTGCTTGAAGGGTTGACAGCTATAAAAAAAATACCTTTGGAGAAATCTGAAATGGCAGAAAAAAGTCCCACTCATGCTGCCTTCAACCTGCCAATGGCAGGGTTGTGACAGGTGCTATAATAAAGTTACCTGTGCTTTGATAGAAAAAATGTCCAGCACTTGGTCATCCCCATGGCACCATCTCATGCCTGAGATAGGCAGCAGGCAGAGTTTTATCCTGCCACATGCCCATTCACATTCTGGCACCTCGACTGCTTATTTTCTATTCACATCACAGCTAAGTAGTATGAAGTGATTCCTTCACCTTTGAAGAGTGCAAAAACACTACCAAAACCTTCAAGTTTAACAGAAATGGCTCCATGAATTTCAGATTATCTTGGATCCTGCAACAAATTACTATTTAAATGGAAATGGAACAGCTAAAAGAAAAAGGATAGAAAAAAAAGAGAAGAAAAAAATCAGCTTGAGAAATCCTGCAGGTGTATGGTTTAACCAGTGAGCACAGTCACCTCTGTACGTGCAAACACAGGGTTTGACAGTGGAGACTGAAGCACTTCTGACGTAGGTAACACATTTCTTGAACTCCTTGTGACTTCTATGACCACTCCATGTTTTTTTCTAAATCCCCAGACTACAAATATAACAGTTCTTTACTCACTCTCACAATTGTGAGTTGATTGTCCATTTGCCATAAATATAATTCAAAATAAGATGCCAAACAATGCCAAAAAAAAATAAGATGCAAGTTATAAAAAAACCCACTGGTGCCTTGGAGTTTCAGTACATGATCATTATTAAGACCAAACTGCAAACCCCAAACGCTTGAATGACACGTTCAGCCCTTGGACTCTGCAGCCACAGACCCGACAGGACCAGCCACGCTCCAGTCTGGGTTTGACTGATGCTTTCAACATGTGCAAACGAACTCACTCAACCAAACATCCAATCAAACTGCTCAGAAATCCGTGCCAAACGCATCCAGCTGACAGTTCCTGGAGCATTTTCTGGCTTATTTACACGACAGCACCTTTGCTGTTTACACTGGAGCCTCTTGAAAGCCGTTTGCGTTACGGCGTTTGCTGCTTGACCTGCTGCACGCAGCGGGAGGCTCCAGCACGCCCAACCTGGAGTTAAACAACAGCACCCCACGCTTTCATGTCAGAACCACAAGATTCCTACTCAGCAGCGTGCTGGTTTGCAATGTGTGTCTCCCAGATGTTGTATTCTGGTTTGGGGCATATTCTAGAAATAATGCAGTAACCTGCAAAAACAGGAAATTAACTAAAAGCTATCGGTTGCCCCGAACATGCCCTGTCCAAAACTACCACAGTACTACAGCAGTCACACAGCAGCACAATCTCAGCCGAATTCTGAGAGGAAGTCAGGTTAAATGCTCACTCCTGTCCACCACAGAACTATGAATTAATAACTTTTCAAGCATCAAACGTTTGTTGTTTCAAACATGAAGTGGTTTGAATTTGGAGAGACTCCAAAAATTTGGATCCTGAGAGCATAGAGCTGTCCCGCTCCTCACCTGCCATCCTGCACCTTGGTTTGGGGTTCACCACACTTCACTAATTTAACAAGCAGAGATAGGTCCAGACAAGATCCACAGGCTGTTTAACAGCCTGGAACATCCTCTCCTGGTGCATCTAAAACTTCTCCTCCTGCCGTGGGGCTGGAAGGAAAGGGAAAAGCACGTGGGGACAAGGACCCGGTCCCAGAGCATATGGCTACCCCACCCCAGTGACAAAGTATCAGTGACCACACTCTGCAGTGATGACATTTAAATTTACACATTATGAGAACCTTGGACAATCTAAAGCTCACTTAAGTCTTTCAAAAAGGTTGGACAAGTAAACTTGTTCAGCCACAGAGAATGGAGCTGGATAAGGGGGATTCTTCAGATCTCTTGCTGTTCCTTCAACATTCCCAGGTGAGTTTTGTTTCTTTTTTAACTAGACCCATATATCTTTCACTCTAGAGCTTCAATTTACAGGCAACATTTTGGAGTGGAACACTTTTTGTTGTTGTTTTGAACAGAAATGGAGTATTTTCCTGTCCTAATCCGAACAAACAAGTTGGAGTCTTTTGCTAAAATAAACCCTTTCTGATGGTTGGCTCACCAGTTGCTACTGCAAAAACACTTGCAAAGAGTATGTTGCAATACTTCAAGCATTGAAAATAAGCATATTCCCATGGCAATTCACCAGATGGGCTACAGATTGTAAATCATAAATGTCTAGACTGAAACACAAGAGACAAACATCTGTCTAAAATCAGTTGACTTGAATGGCAAATACTGTTAAATAAATTAGGACTACTTTGGAAACAAAGAGAACAACCAACTACTTGAAAACATCTGAAATTAATCCATTAGCACACAAGCCACAACACAATAACCTGAAACTGGAGAGACATTCATTTCGTGAGGAATATTAGCCCAAGATATGACATCCTGACATCTGAGGCAGGAGCACAAAAGCGTTTCTGTGACCCAGCACCACGTTACCCCACGAGGACTCACGAATCCATCCCCAGAACATCTGGCTGGAGCACGGTTGTTATTCCCCTCGCTTCACCAGTGAAACTGTGGGACAGAGTAATGAAATGCCTGATGCAGGGTCACACAGGAAGTTTGTGGGAACGTAACTGGACACAAACCCAGAATAGGATTTAGGTCATAAAGCAACACTTAAGCCTGACTATCACTTCAGACTGCAAAAAAAAAAAAAAAAAATAGGGTATTGCAGAAAAAGTACTCTGTTTCGGAGAAAAAAGTAAGTCTTCCTCATAGCTATCTTCTTTTCCCTTAGTACAACCTTTTGTTTTATGACAGAAATATGCCAGAATGTCCATGGATGAACAGAGAGAACAGCACTACCAAGAAATGTGAGAGAGAAGAGACTTTGCACAGAAAACTGAGCCTGGCCCCTGCACGAGGCTGCAAGAGAGAAAAGAAGACCACAAAGCTGAATTCAGAAATGGGGAAAACCCATCAAGTATCTACTGCCAAGCCACACAAATGATGGGAGATCTCTGTCAGCATCAGGCTTCACTTTAGCATTAAAAAAAATCTCATTTATTAAGTTTTTACACTGCTAAAGCTATGAACAGCTAAAGGAGGATTAGGACCCTCTAGATCAGCTTCCCACCAGACCTATATAACCAGTGGACTAACTTTTAACCAGAACTCAGTTGCAAAGGAAACAGATGTCCTGAGATGAGAATTATTTTACTTCTGTACCAGCTATCAACAGCATTTCCATTTGCACACAGTATGACACTATTCACTTGAATGACAAACAAACCATGAGAACATCACTAAAAATGTTATTTTTCCCTTTTCAATTTTGAGACAGCTCTTCAACACATTCTAGTGATATAAATGTTTTTTGGGGAGTGTGTGTGTGTGTGTGTCAGCTTTCAGCCACATTTATAAAAGGGCACTCACTTGCAGAAAGTTCTGTTCTCTGCAACAGGTTTATACAAATACTGAACACTCAGCTCTGAGCACAATCTCCATCAAAGGCATCAATAATTATACAACACCACTTTCCTGCAACAGTAGAAGAAAATGCTCCAATTATTCACAATATAATTATTTCATTCCCATGGCAACACCAAAAGAACTGTACAATCAGCAACAGACCCAAACCTGGGCAACAATGAAGTTACACAGAACGTTCTCTTCCACCTGCCCCAAACAAGGCAGCTATTAGGTGATGGCTATTCTTCACCTGTCCACCCACAGGGAGAAACATCAGCCAGCCAGTGAAAACTGAACTGAACCAAGCCTCCAACCCTCCCTCCCCATCCAGCACTGCCACAGTGCCACCCATCACCATCACAGGGCTGACGAGTTTTATTTGTGACATGTTTGGATCCTGAACTTCAGTGAATCATCTGAAAGTCTCTGTTTGAATGTGCTCATCAAAAACACAGCAATTAACATCCACCTGCCACAAACAAGCACTCTATCCTGTGAGGGTGGAGAGGGAATGAGAATCATCAACCCTGGTGGTGTTGGGCTATTCTGTGAGGCTGTGGTGAACTGCCATCTCCCTGGAGTAAAAGCACATTTCATGTATACACAAGATAAACATTTTTTTCATTCGTGCATATATATTCAGTAAGTATTGAAACAAAATTTCACTATGTATTAATATTCTCTGTCCCTCTGTTGGGAGTTTTATTACAGTACTGCACTTATACCAGAATTAACGTAGAAAAAAGTGCAAGCTAAAATGTAAAGTATGACATTGAGCACAGGGCTTGGAGATGCTGTTGGTGAGTCCAGGGCTTTCCCAGCTGAGGTTTGCTCACCAGAGGCAGATCCATCTCCTTCCTGCCTTCACAGGGGTTTCACAATTTAATTTCCAGTAAGAATTAAAAAATTAAAAGCTGCATCTTAAGTGGAGAAGTCTCAACCAGAGCACTGTTCTCCTGGACCAGAGAGTGCAGCAGTCAAGTATTTCCCTGAAACAGGGAGCTGCCAGAGCACCAGCTGTACCCGAGTCTCTCCTGACTGATGCTGCTGCTTCAGCACCTCCAGTGACTGAAGCTCCATGAAAACCCCACCTGTGTCTTCCATTGCCTACCTGCCTTTGCACTGAAATGAACTTGCACTTCTTTCCTTTACCACTTTTGCTTCATCACTCTCCAGAGGAGCTTTCTGTTATTTCCATTCCAACAGCCATTCCTGAAATCCCTCACTGCGCCATCACCTTCAAGCCTGCCCTTCCATAGCCCAAACAAAACCCATTTTCCAAGCTTTTCTCACAGCTCATGTTCACAGAGCTCCAATTCTCTTGGCTGCTGCTCTCTGAACATCCTGTAGTCACTCCAGGCCTAAAGGAAGGTGCTCCAATCCCACCTGAACCCCAGCAAGGCACAGAAAGCTGGTTGTGCTGACTCTGGTTCCTCCTCACAGCTTCAACTCCAGCAGACTCTTCCTCTGCTACCCAGTGGCTATCCCAGAAAGGCACTAACTCGCTTTTCCACATCCTGCTGTCGTTTATAAACATTCAAGGTGAGGAGGAAGGCTGTGAGTCACCAGGTTATGCTTGAAGGGCCCTGTCATCCTCCCCTTGTTTTCACTTCATCTCTCATGTTTCTAAGCTGAGCCTTTGCACGGAGCACGTTAGTTGAGTAGTGTTTAAAACATGCCTCTGGGCTACTGACAGCATTGCATCCTTCAAAAAATAAGCCACAAATTCTTATTTTCCCATGTCCCCAGATAAAAAAATCCTAGCACACAGCGTGATGTAGTAGGAGAGTGAGACTCTGCCCTTTCTAAATAAATTAACTGTCAATGAGAACCAAATATCATGCAATTAACTAAATTATTCTAATTATTCAAATAACACTTCTAACTGGAACATTTCTAGGCCAGCTTCTCCATAGCACGTTTGAAATACTCTGAATTATCAGGTGCAATAAAAGGAGTTTCTTGTTGACCATAGCAACTGCAAAACTAATTTACTACCCAAAACATTCATCCTGCAGCTTGATAGAGACTAAAAGCCCCCTGTCCTCCAGGGAGTGAGCATTTCAGCTGGCCATCACTCTTCAGAGCTTATTAAAAAGTTTTCAAACATGTGAGTGAAACATTTTTCTTTCAGCGCTCGCAGGTCTTCGGCATCTCTGTTCCAGTGGAGGAAGAAAAGCCGCGCCTTGCCAGGGGCTGCCTCCACTCAGGAGGCTCCATGGGCGCAGTTGTGTTGGAATAATCCCATTTCTGGGGCCCTTCCCAGGCTGGAGAGGTTCACAGAGGAATTACCCACACAGCACAGGAGCCCGCCATGACAACTCCACCCGCAGGGCCTGGAATTTGCAGAAAGGAGTGGGGCTGGGGAGAAGGGATTTAGCCACTTCACAACTATTCAAGGAATGCTCTTGATTTCCTCTTAACAACCTTAGGTTGAAAAACTGTGCTCTGAATTATTTGAATTTCTACTTCAGCTCTGTTGTTGGGATCTAACATCTGAGTTAGTAAAGGAAGTGAAGAGTCCAATGGGAAGGGAGGGGAAAGGGCAGCTAAGAAAACATGGGTAGTGTGCTATTTAAAAAAGAAAATCCTACAATTTTCAAAAGGTAAAATTCTAAAAGGTATCTTTGGTCGTTGTGGTTTGCCCATGCAAACAAGTGCAAGGACTGTGTGTGCCCTGACAGAAATGGGGAGAACAGCAGCCTTAATTTCATCTTAGAATCCCAGAATGGTTTGGGATGGAAGGGACCTTTAAAGCTCATCCAGTTCCACCCCCTGCCATGGGCAGGGACAGCTTCTACTAGACCAGGTTGCTCCAAGTCCATTCCATCCTGGTCTTGAACATTTCCAGGGCTGGGATAAACTGACTGATTAAAAATCTCACCCACCTTGTTTAATTTAATTTATTTTTAAGCAATAAAAGAAAATCCTTCTTCCTAGAATTTCTGCACCTAAACAACTATCTACCTTTGATGTACGTAGAAACAATAAATTCTGATCAAAACCTCTCAAGTTTGAACAGTGTTTCTAACTCCCCAAAACTTCATATGGGTATAACTGTGCAACTTGAGCAATGTACCAACAACCAAAGTGCTTCACTCTCAAAAGAGGGAAGATTCTACAGGTGTGTTCTTCCTTTTCTTTCTCCTCACTTCCACTGAAGCAGTGAACAGCATTTACTTGTTTCTAAACCACTGCTGTGACCAGGCAGCACTGCCATCAACAGCAGTGCTGACGAAGGGACAGGAATACCTGGAGTCAGAATTGCTGCACATCCAACAGCATCTAACAGCGAGCAAAACAACTCACTGGGTCACAGGAGTTTGTGCATTAGCCCTCCCAGCACACAATTAAAAAAAAATAAAATAACAAAAACAATTTGTCCTGGTGACTCAGAGTCTCCATGGCTCGAAGAAAGCCCTGTTTCTGTAACACTGCATCATGCTGGCTTCTGATCTATTCTCATGGGGCTCAGGCTCGTGACTCAACTGTTTTCCCCTGTATTTGCTCATGCAGCTGCCCATCAAGAAGTTACTGAAATCTGCACGCACCATAAGGTTTGGCTAAGAAGAACATAGCCTAGAAAAATCAGTATCACTGGAAAATAATAAAAAAAACCCAATATTGTTATTTTCTTTGGAAGTCCAGAAATTAACACTCATCAATCTTTCTGGTTAAAGACTGCCTCGTTTACCACAAGCCTTTCTGATGTTAAGATTGCAATGATGTTCAGCAACTGAGTTGGAAAATATCAGAAAAAAGCATTCTGGAGAAACACACCGTATGCACTGTCTGCTTTATTTGCTGGGAGTGCTTAATAGGCTCATTTCATTGTGTTAAACTCAGTTTTTTAAAGAGCAGTTTTACTCAACTTCTAAGTCTGCTGTGCTTTTATTTCAGACCTAGAAATGGCATGCTGGCCAAGAAAGATGATGCATTCAGAAAGAACTTCTTCATGCCACGGATATGTATTTCTCCAACAAGCTTCTTGTCTTTATTTTCAGCATCCCCAAAGACCTAATACAGTGATTTTTTCCAAAGCAAAGAGTTCAAGTTTTGACCGTGAGCTTCTCATCTCTTTTTCTTTCTGTGCACACTCTCTCACACTCCTGATGCTGCATTTCATGTCCAGGTTACCCTAGCTTTGGAAATCAAATGAGCCTTTGGTTTGTAGGCAGCTATGCTGTCCACCAGAGAATTTAACATAAGACATTAAATATTTTCTGCTGAACCCCAGACACGAGCTGGCAGAACAGCCTGGCACAACAGAATCACAGTCACATTTATTCACCAAGAGAAAGCTGAGAAACAAAAATTACCCCTTGCACAAAACAGCATTAAAGCACCTCTAAACCCCATCACACATCACCTTGTAAGTTCTAATACTCCCTTTATCAGAGAGCAAAGCAAAGAAGAGAAACTATCAGATAGCAAGAGAAAGAATTAGGGAAATAACTAAGTTGTAGTGATGCTCTGCTCTCTAACTACTAAATCACTCTCCCTCAATACCTAAGATTTAATAGGTCATATAACAACCCAGAGCCATGGTGAAAGAAAACAACAAAAAATTCTCTCAAAAATGTGGTTTGTCACTTCACATATTGCCCTGCATCTGAGTTACATTAAATCAATATCGTTTGCATTAGGGAAAATATCTTTTCTAAAAACTTTGCTGTGTCAGTGCAATAGAAATATTGTTCCACACCACCTGTTTTAGATATTCCCCTCTTTTCTTTCTCTAATTTCTACATGTTTGTGCACAGTTATACACGTACTTGTCATAGATGAACTAATTCTGGAAGTTACAGTCAAATTTATAGTAAACATTTATGCTTCCATACATGTAATAATTCTGAAAACAATAAGAATAGTGAAATTTTAACCCATAAGTTTGTGCTCATAGATAAATTTCATCTATCCACTTCCTAAGTGAAATCCCAGAGAATGCAAAATGTCCTACAATGATCCACTTAGAAAAATGTTTACAGTGACTGGATTCACAGCAAAATGTTCACTTTTCCAGCATTCATCCAAACCCAAGGATATCATCACTATGCCAAATCAGTACGCAGCAACTTCCAAGAAAGTTGAGATCATTCTCCAACTGAGCTTTTCTTAAACAAATTTTCCAAAATTAAACTGTATTTAATGGAAAACTTCAGTACCATGCTGATGAGAGCTGGGCAAGCTTTTCAAGTGACATTCAGTGGCTGCTGTGGAATCTCCCACTATCCACCAGGAATCCAAAAAGACCTGACAAGCTGAAGATGCTTTCAGGATCCTCCTGCACCTACTAGAAAGCAAACCTGTGGCCAGCTGGGGGTTAGTCTGGGCTGCCCTGCCCCAGATTCAAGTCTTCTGGTAAAAATTCATTACGCTTTTGTACGTCAAACGGAGAAAGTCAGAGCTTGGCACAGTATGTGGTACCACAGTTTTTACAGCTGGTATCACAGCCAGGCAAGGCAGCAGCCACAGCTGGAGCCCACCAGTCTGATCCTGTGTTTGCTGGTGCTGCAACATCTCTGGGGATAATTCCTACCCTGGCACGCTCAGGTTTCAAGCTTAGCCCATTCTTCCTGCAAAGGCCAGGTCCAAATGAGATTCTGGTGGGATGAGGCCATAACTAAACGCTTCCTTATAGGTTGTTCTGCTTTAGGATTTAGCTTCTGACTATCAAGCCATATATGATAAAAGATAAGGGAACATCTGGTAAAAATTGCTGTTGCAATTTAACTTTGCCTGCTTTAAGATAAATTTCTGACCATCATGCACTCCCAGATATTTTACAACGCAATACACCATACTGAATCCATTAGCCAGAGCCATTTACAGGTATTTCATAAAAATGTGCACCACATCCGGATATTTTATCAGCATCTCATAGTACAGCAAACTGCACAAACCTCAGACAGTGAATAACTTCCACATACAATTTATAATATACTGAGAAGAGCTTATAAGCACTCTTAGGTGGTTAATTTTTTTCTTTACATTTTCTTGCTATAAATGATTGACTATAGTTTATGTCAATACTGCCTGGAGAATGAGCTGTCACTATAGAAACACTGACAGCAGTGAAGTCCTTCCTCCCTCTCCTGCACACAGAAGTCCCAGAACAAACACATTCTTGTTATTTCTTAGATAATGTGTGCACACTGTCAAGTCCTGAGAAAAACTCAGGATTTTTCACTTGGTTTTGAAGAGCATTTTTTATTTCCAGGCTTCACAACAGCTTTTCCTCCCATGTAGAATGCTCCTGCACTTTGGAATTGCAAAATTGCTTGTGAAGCATTCTGAAAACAAAAATAGATGAGCACTGCACTTAAAGGAATTATAATCCATGTTTATTTAAGTTAGATACAAATATAGTTCAGGAATGGGAGAATGCTGCTTGGGGGAGGGAAGGGAGCAAGGGTAAAATTTTGCTTATGCTGCAAAGAGCCTCAAGTTACTTCACTACGTATTATAATTTTCAAATCAATTCACCAAAATCATATCAAGTTATCTACAACCAAATATCACAAGAATTAAGCTTGTATAAAATCCTTTGACTCCAGATAAGCTTGCACAGGTAACGGATCAATTAATGCATACGCTGCTGCGGAATCAGGCCTTACTATGGTAATTTTCCAAAACACAAGTATGTTTACAAACTACAGCTGAAGGCTTAGAAGATGAAAAGAATTATTTTACAAGCTGTATAATAGTCTCCTAGAAAAGAGCTGGGATGAACTTGCTAGTGGCAGCAAACATTTTTTCAAAATAAACAGAATGGTATGTTAAAAATGTGCATTTATAATTTTTTTTTCCAAGAAATAGCAGATACAGCAACATTTTAATGTGAAGAAAAGTTTAAATCTAAAAATATAGCAACAAATGGTAAAAATCCCATCCCTTCTTAACTTCCTTCCCTTTCTGAACCCCTGCATTAAGGCAATGCTCTCATAGAGTCACTAAAGGTTTTTTTGACATTGCAGAAGGCTGAAAGGAATATTTTTCTCTCTCTCTCTCTCGCATTCAGAGCGCCTGAGCACAAGAGGAGCTATTCAAGCCGTGATGGAGTGCCTCACAGAGACTGCAATATGTTCCCAGTTGGCAAGCAGAGATCTGTTTGGACAGTGAGCCCAGCCATCCCCTCGGCAAACACCAGCATTCCTGGGACGCGGCGCGAGGAGCACTGCGGGCCCTTGTCGGGGCTCCCGCAGCCCATCAGCTCCAGGCTCCAGAACAAACACCCCTTTGTGCCCCACTCACAATTCAACGGGCTTCACAAGAAAAAAGCTGTCTCTCTCCACTCAGCCTTAGGTTGGGATCCAAAAAAATATTCTGAAGCCGCAAAACGGGGAGGAAATACACTAAAGTGTAATTCTGCAGTATCTTTAGTAGCTTAAACTTCTGGACAATATTACAAATCTGCCTTTGGATATTTATCTGGCTCCTAATGCTATGGCTTTTTGAGTGTTTCTAAAACAACTAATCACAATCACAAACAGGCTGCAAGTTAGCAGTGGGCATTAAAACTAAAATACACCCTTGGGCCAAGGAAGAGCAAACTGCAGCTTCTATCCAGTATCAGCAGTGGGAGCCTTCCCTGGAAATGCAAGGAGAGGTTCTGCCTCTCCTGAGCACATCTGCCTCTCAGGTGGGCACAGAGATGCTCACACACCCTTGCCAGCCTCCTGTGTCCCATTCTGGCAGAGGTGAGGGCAGGGGAATTGCGGGTTCATGTCTGCACTGCCTCCCCTCACTGCATCCCCGCAGGAGCGAGCCAAGGCTTCATCCCTGTCTGTGTCATAGCATCAGCTCCCGCCGCAGGAAGCTGAGGAGGCTCTGCAACACCGAGAGAAACTCTGACACACGGCACCAGGCCTCCCAGCAATCAATGGAAGTAATTAGCTTTTCTCTGCCCAACGTGTGTTCCATCTCAGCTATTGCTATTTTGAACTTGTGGAATTCATTAACTCAGCCCTAATCGAGAGACCCACAACTTCTACATCCTTAATCAAACATCCTGCTTCAAACAGATTCATGGAGTGGCAGATTCTGAGAAAAAACCCTCAAAACTGCAAAAATCCATGAGAACAGCCCTGCTTGAACTCACTAATGCTACAAAGGGGCAGAGTCTTTGCCTAAGCACAATCCCACGTCCTCTTCTGAATTTGATGTTTGACCCCATTTCAGTCAGAATTTGGGCTGCAGGTGAGTTTTTTGGTTTGTCTGTTGGGATTTTAGGAAGGGAGAAGCACAGAGTGAAAGCAGGAACAGTTTCATACTCTGATACACCCCAGTTCAAGAATTACCTTTCCACAAGCTCCTTGAAACATTCAGTGAAGAGGGGTAAATTCCTTCTCTGAAGCTTCAAAAGGCATTTTACAAAGGAGAAGCAGGAGGAAAAGGGTGAAAGTAGGAACCCTGAAACCCATGGGATGTTTTTTTCATTTGCCTCCCAGCTTCCAAGGCTGCCTGCTGAAAGCACCACGTCTCTCAGGTACTGCCCTGCAGCCCTCAGCAGAGCTCCATAAACGTTAGGAGAGCTTGTACGTATGGAAAAAGTCTGTATTTACACAGCAATAATACACCACTCACCATAAGCCTAAACATGAATCCCAACCAAAGGGCTTTCCCCTAAATGAAGGGGATGGGGGTCTCTTTAAACATTAAGTGCAACAAAATTATACCATGGAAACTCTGGGACATTATTCAAATCATCCACATGAATAAAACATCACACTTTTGCCAAGTTTTGTTCAAGCTGACTTCAGCTTTCTGCTTAAACAAACCTCAGGCAATACTGACATCATTTGTAGCAAAGGCAGCATTTTATTTAAGCTTGAAATCTGAGGGTGTTGGGTAGATTACCAAATAAAGAGTTGATTTTTCATCTAAAGAATCTCAAATGACCTGACTTCAAAGGCTGGATTTAGACTTACTAAGCCAATGGAAAACAAACATCTTTAATCTCCACACTGACATTAAACTCAAACAGAAAATAACTCTGGGAAAAGCCCTTTATCATCAGGCTACTACACAGAAATCGGGAAAAGGTGGGGGGGAAAAAAATCCAGATTATTCTACATGAATAGCCTGCCTCACAGGCAAAATTACATAGTTCCTCTCTTCCTGTTATATTTTTCCAGCCCATTTTACTCCCCTCTTCTTCAAATGTTGAATTAGGCCAGGCACTGAGCCTCAATTAACACACCTGAACACTGAGAACTTACTCCAGGGCAAATCCAGGCATTTACACACGTATGCAAACACCTAAATTATCCATCCTTTGCATTTAGATACTACTGCACTTTAGCTAAGAACTAAGTTGCACATGAAAGAAGATAGATCTGAGCACCAAGTGATCATTTTTTGGTCATGGAGATAACGAAGTTATTAGACCTGAAGCTTTATTTCAGTATAGGATTCAACTCTGCCTGTTCCTCATCTTTGAGGACTAGAAACCCTGTGCCTGGCTAAAAACCAGACACACTAAAATCAATTATCTTCTTCCCCTTCTCAAAAACAAAATGTATTCAAAAATGCTCAGAAACACAAAATACACAATATTCCCCCCAAAAGAATAGAGTGGGTAGGGAAGGAAACCATCTCCTTTACCACAGCCACCAAATGATGTGCAGCCCAGGCACACAGAGGTGACAATCTGACACTGAGATGAAACACACTCTGGGTTTGAAGGCAGGAACAGTTTAACAATGAACAATGGAAAACAATATTCAAAGAAGACACCACAAATTGTTTGAAATTACGAGATGAAATCTGTTTGGGGGAATTCCAAGGCAGCACATCTATCCTTTATTCAGGCACGAGAAGGTACGTGATCTGCTGAGAGCTGTTGCAAGCCTCACGACTCAGACTTATAACAACACATCCACAAGTAATAACATGCCATCACATTTCTTTTTTAAATAACAGCATTGCCCTTCTTTTGAAAAGGAATATCAAGTTTCCTGCTGAATAAATTGAGGGAGCCTCATTATTTTTAGCACGCTAAGCGAGCCTGTCAATCACTTACATAAATACATACAATTAGTTTGATCCAGCAAGATCCTGAACACATGTAATTCTCAGACTTTAGAAACCTGACCGACCCCCAAGGCACACACAGTATCTCACAAGTATGGAATTACATGTACTGTGTGTAGCTTAAAAATACAGAGTGGTAGAGATACGGCACTAAATGGAGAAGTGCTCGCATTGCACCGAGGCTCTGAAGCATCCATCCAAGTTTTTTTGGATTAATTTTATCATTCCAGTGTTGTCAGGTGGCACACAGAGCTGAACTCCACCCCATCTTTGAGGTGTAAACAAAAAATGAATGCAGTTTGGTTAAAAGAACAGCACACTCTTGAAAAGCACGTGATCTTCAGTGAAGTTTTGGAAACTTTCCTCCAATTCCCCTTGCAGTTTTTACAACACAGAATCCCAGTCTGCATGGGGCAGAACAACACAGAGAACCCATCAGTTAGCAAATCCAACTGGCACTGGGCAGATGCCCCAGCAGGAGCTTCTGCCAGGTCATTACACCTCCTTTAATCTGCAGCCTTGCCACAGTTCTGAGTAGGTATCTCAATCTGACTTGCCAAATTAGAAGTTTTGAGAACACAAAATGCACAATGCTGATAAGTGGAGAGCATTTTGAAAATATTCTTGAGTGGAATTGTTGAATATTTATGGACAGAGGCAGATCAGCTGTAACTGGAATGGAAAACCACCCACATTCCAACCCCCACCTTCAAAACATCAAGCTGGGAATTTGTGATGTGTAATTTCAGAAAGGTCTTCAAGGAAATACAGCCCAGGGTTTAACTAGCAATTCTGCTTTTGTCCAGATGGAGAAAATAGTTTTTGTAACTAAAGGAAAACCCATTACTACTGAGGATATGGAGTAGATGGAGCCAGACTCTTTTCCAAAGTGCACAGGACTATGATGAGAGGCAACAGACACTCAAACACATGAAATTCCAATCACATATAATGAGGCCTTGGTTGTTTTTTGGGGTTTTTTAATTCGCTCACCATGACTGTAATCAAATGGTAGGTTGCCCAAAGAGGCTGTGGAATCCCCCATCCTTGGAGATGTTCAAGACTCAGCTGGAGAAGTCCTTGGGCAACCTGCTCTGTGGATGGCTTTTGGAGATCCACCTAAGCTAAGTAATTCTGATTTAATTCTGCAGCAAAAAGCTTTAATGCTGCACATAAGCCTGGAGAGTGCTGCCTACAAAGGCTTCTTAAAAATACAAGCATTAAAAAACAAAGACATGCAAACAGCATGAAATGTGCCATAATAATGAGGAAAGTTTACACAATACAAGGTTTCTACTCATGTCTGTTAAGTGAGTTATGGTCTGTTAATTACTCCATGGCAGCCAGTTTCTTATGAACCCACCAGGCATGAAAAGAATGTGAAGAATATCAGGTAGAAAACACCTGGAAATTTCTTCTGCCACAATTTGTTTCAACACTTACTAATACTGTGTGAATTATTTAGACAAAAGGACAGGAATTCGCCAGAGTACCAAGGAAAGTCTAAGAATCTTTGAGACATTTCATTTTTGTAATTTTAATCCTGCTGCCTTCTCAGTTTTCCTCTGATGTAGCATAAACAGTGTGGCCAAAGCAACTTTTCTCTTGAAAGCATTGTTTCTAAATAATTCCTAGCATTATCAAGAGCTCCTAAACCTGGCAGGTCACTGTTGATATGATCAAACAGCACACAGTTATTTAATGAAGTCCACTGGATAAAAATTACCCAGCCTGGATTCATTTTTGAACAGTGAAACTGTTTTTACTTTATTTGATTTTAAGACTGCCAGTAAGAAAGCCTATTAAGTAAGATCTTTTTAAGCTCTCAAAAGTATAGCTGGATACTTTGTACCACTGCTACCCATGATCAGCATTAAAAGCATTATAATCAGATAATTTCAGGGCTTTAGGGAACCATGCTCTACCATCTAGGGACTGACCACGCTGCAGGAAATCAGGTACAAATCTACAGATGGTGAAGGAATTTGTATTATATAATTATCAAAACTAATCTTACAGGCATGTTTTGCCATGTACCAATTTGAGTAACAAGTAGGGTATAAATGATAAAAAAGCTCTTAACAAATAGTATCTCATAGCCAGGAGCAGTTTGCAGGTTGCAGGAGAACACCACCAGGAGTGGGACCCACATGGCACAGGCTGAAAACCTCCATCCAAGAACTGTGTCCATCCTCTTCCACCTGAGCATCACTGGAGCACTCACAGCTCAGGAAACAGCTGGAGAAACCATCCTGCAGGGCTGAGGAGGAGTGGGCTTTGCTAAGAGTAAAGCAACCACTAAAGAAAGGGGATTTTCTCCATCACTGTCACACAAATATTTCTTCTTCCCCAGAAATACTTCACTGGTTATTAAGGTCCTCAGCAACTGCATCAACCAAAAAAGTCTGTACTACAGCGTGAATGTTGTACATAAATGTTATGTACTACAATATAAATGAGATTTCACATGATGGGGTAGAGATCAGACTAAGAAGACCCAGAGGGTTTAAGAGTTTGGCATTAAATATGTGAAAAACCAACCACCTTGAGACTGATGCCAGTAACATTTGTTCAATTACTCTTGTATATAAAGATGCATTTTTTCTATACCCAGGTTTCTTAATGCTTGGAAATGTTTCCAACACAAGCAGTGCAAGCTCATCCTAGTGGAATAATGCATAAATAACCCTCAACTTAAACTTCTGAAAATTTACTTCCATCATAATTCTGTGAGGACTCAACTTTAGGAGAAGAGGTAACAAAAAACCTCCTCCAGACTTGGGAGGTGTTCTGACTGCACTGAAGCATCATCTAGTCCAAAGAAAATGTTCCCAGCCCTGTGGTACAAGGTTCCCCTTGCACACACAGGTGCACCAGAACAGGCATCTGCTTCATCTGACCACTGGGAATGTTTCCTGGGTCAGTAGTTACTAAATAAACCAGGCATTCAGACTTCCAGTCACTCCAAGAAACCAACCCCCTTCTCAAGTGTCACGAGACAAGCACAGTGCAAACAAATTTGGAAATGAGTCTTTGATCAGCAGTTTCTCCAAGTTCAAGATTCTGCTGGTTTGTGTCTCTGACAAGGCGTAAGATGATGATTTTTGGTTTTGTTAAGCAGATATTCCATCAGAGCGCTGTTTCAAAAGGTAATGCTCTATCTTTTAATCATAAAAAGTATCAAGTTACCAACAGCTGTCTATCCTGGGTGAGCACAAACCTGTGACATCCATGTGCATCCCTCTTCCAGCTGGGAGAGCCCTGTAAAGGACAGTTACTTTGCTTGGCAATAATACTTAACTTGTGTAAAAAACATTCAATTTTTAATTATAAAACCCTTCTGTTATGTTTCCTGTTTTTCCTGGGACAGGGGACAGAATGAGTGATTTGCAAAAATCCTGCACATGCAGCAGCAGGAAGATTTCCAAAGCAACCTGGTAAAAGCATGACATGGGAGGACAGGCAAATCCCAGAAGCTGCTGGATGTCAGAGTCATCTCTGTGACAAAGCTGCCTGCAAAGGGCAAAACACCAGGGCCAAAAAGTCCCCCAGGTACTGTTTTATGGCATCTCTGTGGGATGTCTCCATCCTGCATCAGGCCCCTGGGACAGGCATCTTTGGAGGGGGAGAAATGCAAACAAACAATAAGATCACCCAAGGAGCTGCCCACAAAAAGTAGTTAAAACTGATGATGCTTTTTTCGAACATTAAGAACACCCTCAAAAAAAAAAAAAAAACACCACACAACAAAAAACCCCAAAAAAACAGAACAAAAAAAACAGCTGAATTTTCAGCCCTCTCCTCCTTAGTAGTACTCTTCCTACAAGGAGAAGCAAAGAATATATAAACGTGTTTTCATACAGGAAAATAATTGAAAGTTAAATTATTCTCCCTAAATTCTATTTATATTAAATCATTTTTACTTCATAAAAATGGAAATAAGTATGCAAACACCTTTTGAGGACGCCCACTTACTTCTGCATAATACCCACCAAGGAGATAATTGTCTACCTATTTTTTTAAAAGAACAAAAGACTTCACCTCTGGTAAATAAATAATTAATTTAAAAATTAATCTTGTTTATTAATTGTTGCCTTTTGAATGAGCAAAGCTTTTAGTTGTATCAAGGCTATTAACAGTGGCAGTTGTACATTAAGCAAATTAAATATTCAGTAGCCTCACTTCAGTGCCCTTTTATAATTGCAGATTGGTAACCAAACACCTCATCTTTTTGGTAAATAAAAGGATATTTCTGCATTTATTTTAAAAGCTGATTTCAGAATTCATAAGAGATTTTATGCAAATTATGATGCCAATTATGTAAATAACTAAGGAATTTTTGCTTTAACAGAATATCATAGCAAATGTGCTTTTCCAAGGAACTGTCCCCACTCAATGTTTAGAATTCCTTGGATGCTTGAGCACTATCATTTCAGCATCAGGGCAAAAGTAACTGCAAGAATAATGATATGAGTCTGTGTAGATAACATATTGTGAAATAAGGATGGTCTGAAAGGTTTTGAAATCAACATATTCCATTTCACAGCAAAATAACAGCACACGAAGTGGAAAGGTCTGCTCTATTAATAAAAGCTTGAATGTGCACTAATTCCCACAATTGCTATTAACTGGGGGAAAAGACTCCGTGCATCGTGTATTCCACTGTGACCAGTGACCCAACTGGACAAAGAAACCAGGAACAATTTTTGTGCCTTTGACTTTCTTGCTAGGGCAGAGCATTCTCTCTGATCAGCCACCAGCTGCACCAATTTCACCTGTGTTCTTGAATAAAGGTGCCTCAGTCACTACAGAGCTTCTCCCAGGCAGAAGGAAGGTGGTACCAGCACCTTCTTCTCAAGTTATTTGAGATTTCCCTCGGGAAGTGAAACATTTGAGGTCTGCACCAGGAGGGACCAAGAGCTCCATCACCTCTCACCCGTGTTGCACACAAGCCCTCACCTTGAGATTAGCGCCCAAATATCACACCAGGCAGAACAATTTCTGTCTCTAAATTATATTCAAAAGGTCTGTGGGATACAGGGAAAGTTAAAATACAGAAATCAAGGGAGGGGCTGCTCTGGACACAAGTGGGCATAATCTTGTGTAGAACCAGAAACCGATCAATTCCCATATCACAACCACTGCGGGTGTCATGTCTCACTGGAGAGCAATGGAAACAGACTGGTCCAGGTTTGGATTCGGTGTGAACTGTCTGCAAGTGTGGTTTAACAAAATCCACACACTCAAGCTGTTCTAAGGCACAATACATTATATTTTGCACATTATTACTTACATGGAGAGGTGTTTAATGGAAGAGAAAAACCTTAAGTCTCAGAAACCTGAGTTCAATAGGTATTCGAGCTCCCTTCTGTTTTAATTAACATAACATTATTTTCATGGCAATCTATATATTCCATACTGTGTGCAAACTGGAAAAAATTAAAAGCACAGTCCCAAAATCCAAACTGTGATGAGTGAAATGAAAGCTAAACAGACAATGCTACATGCAGGATTACAAAGACATGGAAGAGCATCAAGAGGTTGAGATTTTAGAAGGCCTTTCTGGGTCACTCACTGTTACAGCAGCAGCTAAAATTATACTTTAACTTGGCTTGTGTTGCAGTATCTAATAATCAGCTCAGATTTCAGGTAATGTGAAGCCGCCTGCTAGGATACCTTTGCAATATGTCATCCCAGATAACACACCCAGTGAAACAGGTGCAGTTAAGGCACAGCTTTATGTTTGGTTTCATAAAGCTCACAAAATAGGAGCTACAAGTCCAATTTCAAGTAGTCTGCAGCATCTCCTACACTGCCAGGGCACAGACAGATAACTGGGTCCACTGGCACACAGGATGTGCTATTTTTGGAGTCACCCTAAGCAGATACAAAACATTTCTAAGAATTTTATAAACCATCTCCCCACACACATGAACCGATATCCTTCATTTTCACTGCTCACCCAAAGAAAATGGGAAGTGAGAACACAATTCTACACAGCGCTGTCACAAAACTCAACCTGAGGTTGGAAGCAGATTTGAAGACTGAAAACAGCATTAACACACAAAGGAAGTAGAGAAGAAGCCTTAACACTTTTTGTACTATTTCTAAATTTTTGTTATAGAAGGATGAATATTATTACTGACTATCAAAGAGCTTGCACACAAATCAACTTCTCATTCAACTGAACTGATTGCTGAAGACAGAATTGTTTCATACACAACTAATATTTGTAAGTTTTTACTTCCACAAATAAAGGATACAAAAACTTGCTCTTCCCCCATCACCAGGAGGGTGAATCCCCACAGGTATCAAAACCATCTGAGAATCTGAGCAAACAAGTGACGTTTTTTAGATGCAGTGATTAGGGTCTATGACACTGAAATCACCATCATCATAATATATAATCTGTTACAGTAAATACATAACATTGTGTGATAGAAAGATACCTTTCTCTTGGCTTAGACATTACACAGTACCTTTAGTGGGTGGTGAGGCACTGCAACAGCCCAGAGCAGCTGTGGCTGCCCCTGGATCCCTGGAACTGCCCAAGGCCAGGCTGGACAGGGCTTGGAGCAACCTGGGATAGTGGAAGGTGTCCCTGCCCATGGCAGGGGCTGGAATGAGATCATCTTTAAGATCCCTTCCATCCCAAAACCATTTAATGGTCAAGACAACACCCATTTACTGCATTATTAAGATAAATGGAGCTCTCACCCACAATCTCTTGCAAGGCTGTTACATAGACTGGCTCAGTATAGTTGAAATATTTTATGTATTTTTATACTATATATAGTATGTAACCCACCTTGTGGCATGCTCATCCACCCCCATATGGCATATAAAACATTACAAATGTTGATACATTCTCTCTTTTCAGCTTTCCCTCACAAAACACAAGAAATCTTGAACCAACAAGACAAACTGAGGTGCTCAGCCAAAAAGTTCATTTTCTACTCCCTTGGTCTAATGATTTAGGTCTGTCTCTAGCAAAGTATTTCTTGGCACACAGTTATAAAAATTTTCATTTTTTTTAAGGTTATAACAAGCTGCTGAAGGAAAAGGAAAATCAAAGGTGTAAATAAACCCAGAAATCTTAAGTGAATGTCTGGTATTCTGATGTTGGACTTAGCAGATGCATTTTTCCTTCAATGCAAACCACAACCCTTGATTTTTAATACTTGCATGAATCTATAAGCATGCATTTCAATCTTCTACTTTGTGTTTTGAACCAGAGATACAGATCATGATCCATTAGCAGCTTATAGACTCAACATGATGTGAAGGAGTTGTGGAAATCAACTTCACTTTGAAAGAAGAAAGTTGTTTCAGAGGTTTATTTAAGGAACCCCATGTCCTTAACACAAGAAAACACCAGACAAGTAATAAAAGGAGTTAATTGGTGCAGTCTAACTTCCTTACTTTTAATGTCCTGTCATTAACAATCTCATTACCAGCTTATGCCCCAAGTCAAGCAACTGTTACTGTTTGAATTCTTACACTTTAAAAGGAAACACACATAACATTTGGCAGAATAATAAAGGAAAATATTGATTTTTCTGGTTCATGTCTGTATATGTTAAACTTTTTAGGGTTTGTTTTAAAAACGTTGTCCTAGTTAAAGGATCAGTTAGGATCTCAAATTTAAAAAATTTTATTAGAAGGCTGAAACCAAACACAGGCAGAGGACAACTACTAAACCCTAAACAAAGTTTCAAAAGCACATGCAAGAAACAGCTACACTTTTAGAGAAAGATAAAGCCTTCAGCTCCCGAAGACTCCCTCGGATAATAAGTCAACAGTAAGACAACAAATAGCTGTGGATTTATTTGCATCAGCTGGACATCAGAAGAAAACACTAGAGCATCCCAGATGTTGCTTTCCAGCTGCACACACTCTCCCATGACATCTTTGTGTGCATTCAAAATGTTGACAACGCTGTGAAGGAGGGAGCTCTAACAGAGATGTTTTAATCCCAGCACCTCAGTGGACTCAGGACATCTCCTGCAATATGGATTTCCCATGATGGCTGCTCCAGCTGACTTGTAATTCCTTTTTGAAAACAGGTCTCTAAACCAAAGCATGAAAGACCACCTGCAGGCAATCCCTACTTTCTCTAACTTTAAAATGAATGGGTTGTTTGATATTGTCCTTCCTTCAAAACAACATACTTTTGTCTCCCCAGTGGTGTTTATGAAGCCTAGGGCTGGTTAACAAGTTTGAAGGACGCATTTTTGCCACATTACTAAAGGAATGTGGCGAGCTATCCTGGCAACCTGAACACTAAAAAATAATTTACATTATAAAACCTGCAAGCAGGAATAACCAGAAAAATATTTTCACATAATTTTGCTTCCAAGTATCAAATTAGGGATTTTTTTCATATTAACAAATATTTGCTTTATTAGAGCTTTATTAACATCTGCTGAAAAAGCTCAAGGTGAGGGAAAAATGACCACGCTGAAAGACAGTTTCTTTCAGCCTCCCTTGTGACAAAGGTTTCTGCATTCCTGTGCCAAGAGCATGTCTGGATAAGGATAGTGATCTGGGCTGCTGCGATGAAAGCAGGCACGGTGTTTGATGTGCCGAGGGCTCTGCCTGGGTATTGTCCTGCTCATCTCCCAGAGCCACAGGAGCACTTACTCCTGCCATTCCCCAGCATCCCAGCATCCCACATGTGCTGTGACTGCCTAAAACTGCTGCCTTTGTACGCAAAATACATGTGTTCAGCAAGAGCTGGGCTGCCCAAAAAATCCACGCTGGAAAGCTCTTTGCAGCCTCAAGATTTTTTTTACAAGTAACTAAGGACTTTTTTTAAAAAACCACATGCTACCAAAGGCCCCCAAATTTATCAGCAAGTGAAAGAAACTTGCTTTACACCTTCACTGTATTGTGTTTATTTGATGGAGTATGACAGGCACATCCTTACCTCTGTAGAAAACAAAGTGCCTGTATCTAGAGCAACATCTGCAACTCCTCCTGGCTGTTCTCCAAAAGAGCAAGGACTGAGCATCTCCACCAGCTTCACACAAAGTAACTCTTTGAAAAGGCCTCAATCCAGATCCATCCCACCAAATTTCCAGATGCTGAGGTGTCCATGAATACCTTTGTCCATTTGTCCAACGCACCCCTTGGGATGCTCTTCCTGTTTCAGAGGGAACCGAGGTGCTGGATCCACCTCCAGTGAGTGCCTGGAGTTACATGAAACACTGAAAGTCTCTGATCACACTCATCAAACTAACAAGTGTACCTGAAGTAAAACAGTTATTTCATTTTCAGCTTCCCTTGGATTTCTCACCTTCTGTGCTCTTCATCTCTTTCCAGTGAAATATTGACAATTGGCAGACTAATACAAAAACAGAGGTTTGAAATTATTTGCTTTTAAGACATGGAAACCAAATATCTGAGAAATATCTTCAAAACCCAAAAACCTGAGAAAATGAGCAACTCTCAGCATGTTAGTCAGATGAAAACAAAAAATCACTGCAGGGCCATGGGAAGTGGAATTGTCATCTCTGTGCTTTGATGCACAGAGAAAAGTATCCTATCTTCTAAAAAAACTAACTGCAGTCACATTCTGCTATTCAATACCTTGCATTTCAACATGGAGGACTGTTTGATATTTTTAACAGATAACAGAAATACATCAAAGCTCTATTTCCGAACTGTCTGAAGCCACGTGTCTTCCCCAGCTCCCCACACAGTCCCTGCTGCTCTGTTCTCTCTTCCTCTTATTCCAGAGGCCAACGACTTCCCAAAGGCAATAAAAGCTTTCTGATTCTATTTGGTATGTTTAGGAGGCCCCTATGATATAGTGGTTTAATTGTAAACAAATTATTGTAATCACAGGTGCTTCTAACTGAGAATTTAAACATGGAACAAACAAATTGACTTATGGAGAAGGAAGGGAGATAGACTCTCACTGTCCACAACCTCAAGTTATTTGGCTGTAATATGTATTTTCCCATCTGCAAGCTAAGCAACAGCTCCACTGTTCTCAGGGAGAACCTGAGAGGTGTGCAGAGGACCACAAATCCTTTACTGCCTGTTTAGCAGCTGACAGTAAGAAAAAAAGGAAGAAGTTCAGATGTGCTTGGCATGCGTTGGGAAACTACAATACATTTGCATCCACAAAACATTATTATTAAGTAATAAGTAATAACAAGGCAGAAAGATTTTCTTCCAAGCCGTTAAAATTTTCCAGCCGATGGATCCCGATTAGTCACAACATAACTATTTCATCATACGGATAAAATAAATGCATCCACTCTGGCAGGCGCTACGGCCACGCCGCACCTCGGAGCATGACATGACGCACAGATGCTGGCAATCTGGGGAGGGGGTGGCAGCCTGCTCCACACATCTGTTATTGTGGGAAAAAGCCATGTTGGTGTTTTGTCAAATTGCTCTATTAGTAATGAATACAGCTGTTTCACATCGGATAATCTGTGTTGCAACACTTCGCTGAGTGACTCCGCACAGAACTATGCCCTGCTGTTCATGCTCAGCTGTAATTCTGATTATCCAGGGAGATGCCACTTTTAAAATAAAAAAAAAAAGGTTAAGCGCAGCTGTTTGTGCTTCAAGGAATGTCAAAATAAATCATTTCTCCCTGCCATGTATGTATTTTTCACTGGAAATCACAATGTATTTTGGAACTAGGGCAACTGCCCACTGGTAACACAGAGATGTGCCAAGTGTCTCTTCAGCCTTGGCTGAGAACAAGGGTAGTGCTGAGACCAAGGTTTCAGCATAAATGCACAGAAGCCTGAGAAGTTATCATCGCCTCAGGCTTCAACTTAAGGCTTAAGTAAAGGAAAATATGATCATCTTCCTCCCTTTGATAAATCCCTGAATGGAAATAAGCAAATGATTATCACTGCTCACAGACTAACTGAAAGTCAAAGGAACATCCCAGTGCTCGAGGTTAGAGATTTTGCTTACTACCCTCTTGTCACATCTGAGGCTGATGTTAGACCAAATACATTCCCTCTTAGAAAGTCATTTCAAACACAAAATACTAAGCCTTAAGTCTCCTAAGACAGTAACTATTACAATAATGTCTTAAACCAGGCTACAGGTGCAGCACCTTTGAAACCGCCAGCCTGCAATATGAACGTGGAATTTGTGTCAGTTTTCCCCCCAGAGCTCAGCTTTCAGACTTTGTGCAGCTACAGACAAACCCTGAGGACAGTGGCCCTTTGTGTGCAAGGCCAGGTGGGAGCTGGGTCCTGCTGCTGGCAGACACCTCGAAGGAGCCTCTCTTTGTCTGCAGGTAACAAAACCCTCCTCTTCCAGCAGATACAGCACAATGGTTAACAGGATAGGAAAGCATGTACAATGGTGAAATGAAGCTGATGGTGATATTTGACACTAAGAAAAGAAGACACAAAAAACCCCACCCCCATATCAAGAAGACACTTAGAGGCCAACAAGACTTCCAGTTTTCAGGTTGTAGCAAAAGCTTCAAAAAGAAAAAGACAAGTGGAAAGAAAAATTAATTCCCAGATATGCAAACCTATTTGGATGTGTATTTTTGAGATACTCTCATTCAAGGACAAATAGAAACAACCAGTGGATGAAATTCCGACTTGGTTTCCCAAACTGGAAATTCCCAAATTTCCATTTTTATAAAGTTCTTGGGTAAAACCTACTACCTGTACAGATAGTACATGTGTTTATACTTATGCACCAACTTAGTTCTTCTCTGCTACTTCTCTGCCTCATGCACAGACCAAGAAAAAGGCATTTTTATGGTGACCAGACCTTCAGCTGTGGTCAGCCTGTGAAGCTGCAGGGGCATGCTGGGGGTGAAGGATGCCTAACACAGCATCCACCCCAAGGCTTTAGTCCAAGATGTGCACTCTCACTTACAGCTGCCAAGGAGGCAAAGCTGACCTGTAGTGTGGAAAAATGCTGCAGGTACAGAAGCCACAAGTGTTTCCTGTGGAATGGATGCAGTGATACAGCAGAGTACAAAACATGCAGACCAAGCTGCAAGCAAGGCAGGAAGATCTAGAGCAGGGCAAACTGGCATTCCTCATCTGAATTTGAAATAAAACATGCCAAGCTCTCTGAAGTCCAAAAGATGCTGTGAATCCCCTGGTATTTGGACTGAAGAATGAGACAACAGAAAAGAGAGGCCACTGTTTCTGAACTGAAGAATTTATATTGCTCTGAAGTCAGGGAGAGACTTCCCCTCCACACAGCCTCCTTTAGTGAATGAGCTCCTGAGCTGAGGGCCAGGGAGGAGCAGGTACTCCAAGGATAACCCCTTTGTGCATCCCTCACAATTTACTGATCCCCAACAAGTGTTTGCAATTTTCCTCACAAATAAATTAAATGGCTCCCAAATAACTCAAAGAAAAAGCACAATCCTGCCAGTAGGTCTCCACAGGACTGAAGTGACATCTGACTACCCAGCACCATCTCAGCTCAAGTGCCCCTCAGGCATCTGCATTTTCCATTTCTTTCTGGGCAGTTCAGCAGATGATCAGTTCTAGTTCACAGCAGAAAGAAGCCTGAGGTGACACAAGTATAATTGATGGTTTCTTTATGGGCTGGGTTTCAAAAGCCCCACAGCAAAAGCATATGCAGAAGAAACAATAAAAAGGGTCTCACAGCCAAGAGGGTCCCAGACTCTCTTCTGGGGTGCCCATGTGATAATGCCTCACAGCCACCCAAAGCCTCTGGCACATACACCCAACAAACAGTGCAAAGCAGGCACTTAAAACCATCTGTAAATTGAACAAAATAATTTAACAAGTGGCTTTCTTGTATTCTAACCCCTGTAACACGCAGCTCATGTTCCTAATTCACATTAGTTCATTTTCCTACCAGGGTGCATAATTAGTAACTGGATAAATAGGTTTGTGAGCTAATGCCACTAAAATGGAAGTATCACTCTCATTTCTTCCTCTGCCTGACCTCCTCCTCTCTTTTTTTGCTCCTGAACTGTGGGAGCTGAGACTAAACGGCAGAAGATCAGTTTTTCCTTCCTGCCCAGGCTAATGGGTCAGGCAAATGCCAGCACCAGGGAAAGGAAAACAGTGGGAAATGATGCAAAGGGTGGAGAGGACATCATGAGGTCATGTCTTTCAGCAGCAGCTCTCCATCAGGTCAGGTCATTTGTATCAAACCACAATTTTTCCAAAGTCAAAAACAACCACCGTTTTTACCAGTAAAAACTGTCTTCTACTAATATAAAAATCACATGGAAGGGAAGCACTTTAGAGCAATACAAGACACAAGAACAGCCACTCTACTGAAATGAAAGCTCTGCAAGAAGCAACACATCCACAGCAAGGTTGGAGAACCACCCTCCAGCTTCTGAGACATGATTAAAATAAAGGTTTGAATGTAGGTCAGACATACTGGAAGATGTAGTAATTCACAGGTAAAATACAGAAGAGAAAGAAATCAGAAAGGGGCAGAAAAGAGTTTCTTGTGTACAATGAAGCAGCACTGGTGGATGCCAGCAAACCAAATAAAATGACACTTGAGAATAAAATACTATTTTCACTTTATCTGTGTCCATAAAAATATAACTAAAACGTTGAGCATGATTTCCTACAGCCCCTCGTGTTTGGAGGATGTTACTTTGGCCAACACTCTCTCAGACTTGCAGCCTGTAGTTTCCCTCTTTTACTCAAAAATACTCTTCAAAAAGACAATGAATCAGAGCATGCAGTTCACTTATGTGCTCTGAAACTCCTACTGAAGGGGCAAATTTGCTCCAGTGGCTGTTGAGGAATTTGGAGGGTGTCTGGTCCCCTCAAAGGCAGGCAGAGCTGTCACCCCACTGAGCACACAACTCTTCTGGCTGTGTTTCCCAGGCACATCTATCTCATGGGGTGTCTCCAGGGGAGTCAGAATGTCAGCTCCACACACATGTACAACAGTCACTCTTTACCGAGGGGCTGGGAAATCTGTGGAGAGAGCAGCTTCTGCTCCAAACTGGAAAACACCGGCAAAACTCATGTGGAAGCATGCAGGGCTTAGAGAGAGCTCCACCTTCCTTATCAGCAGTGCTGCATGCTGCCAGCTTTTAAGGGCTATCTGCTTTGAAAGGCAATTTTTCAGCCTCTAACTGCATTTGTACTTAGAACAGAATCACTGCTGCTTTAATGACTCTCATTACATTTTTAATTATAAAAAGTTCAATTTAAAATTGCCCAGACATTTGCACAAACTGCTTTTAGCAATTCACTAAACCCAGGCAGATAAGACTAACCACTATGCCTGCCTGGCACATCTTAACAGTAAAAAAAAAAAAAAAGCAAGACAAATAATGCTCCAAATTGGATATTCAAAATGGTCCTTGCCACATAGCTGCTAAAATTATGAAACAAGGGGTTTAAAGAGTTGCAAGCAGCGGAGAGATAGTAGTATTGAAGTAATATGGCAGCTATACAGTCTGGGCTTAGAAAATAACTACAGTTCTATTTCTGACATAGCAGCTGGCTCTAATAGCTACCTAATTCACTTAACCCATCTTGTGCATAAGCTTTTCTGGCTACATACAGAATAAAAATAACTGTGAATGAGCAGCAGTTGATAAATGCCATTTATCAGCTTGCAGACCTCTATTTCTTTTGTGTATATAAGGTACTTCAAAATCAGAGCACCCAAATTTGATGCTGAGGATCTGTGTTGGCCTTAAAACTGAATCCCACTCAATTTGCTGTACTTGCCAACAACACAATTTCAGTCTCAGATTCACCCTGAGGAAAACATAACCTCCTGTTATTTGAACATATAAAAGCCTGTAGTTCAAATACAGACAAGGCATCAATAAATAAATTGAAAAGCCTTTGAACACACCCCCACCTTTCTGTAGAGTTAAGCCTCCCTTGCAGAAAAGCTGTTGGAGTGAAGAGGAGGAGAAAAGCTCAACTGAAAGTTGTCATTGCTCACATGCTCATGCAAAGCCACTCACTGCTCCAAGAACCAGCAGAGTATGAAGTTTGTCCTTACACCCTTGTGGTCATAAACAAAAACACCCCTGATCTGCACAGCACCACTACCCACACAGAAACATCCACAGCCTCGTTAGAGAGATTACCCTGGTGTTTGTCAACACAGAGGGCTTCAAAATAGGGTGAGGTTGGCTGTGTAGTGTAGTATTTACACCATCATGGAGCAGGGACCACAGCCCAGCCCTGCACTGCCAGGGAAGTGAGGAGACAGTTACAGCAGCATTGTTTAAACACAATCTTAACTTAGTGTATTAATTAATTCAGCAGTTTAAGCCATTTCAAGGAAATGTATAAAATTCCCCTGTATGAAGGAAAGGAAGAAGGCCAATAGGTACTAATTGCACTGTACCAGTAAGTATTTTGAAAACCAAGACTCCTTGGCTGAGAAACTTACCGGGAAAACATTCAGTTCCTGTGCAAAATAATGTCACTGTTGAACAGGGTCACCAGCTCACCGAGGAGCCTGCTAGCCAGGCTGCCCACTGCTCTGGCCTTTTGTAAGGAGCAAATTCCAATAGTACTCAAAGTGAGCTGTACCCTGACTGAGAAGACAGGATCTAGAAATGCAGGTAATAAAAAAAGATACTTAATATCCCTTGTAAGTATTCCGGGGCAGGTGATCTTTAAAAAGACATGAAGACTTCAATACAGCAGAAGGAAGAGCTGGGTAAAGTTTTCAGCAGACTCCAGGAAGTTCCATGGACATGGACGTGATACATGTGGCATGCAGTGTCTTTAAAAAGACAAATGAACAGAATGAAAATTAATAGGAAAAAAAATGATCAAAACAATTAGGTTATTGTTTAGCCTAGAGAAGAGAAATTTCTAGGGAGACCTCACATCTGCATATGCTCAGGCTTCAAATCAATTGGTACCCAGAGGCTCACTTTACCTGGGGACAGTCCTCAGCAGCTATCACAGCCCCTTGAAACTGTTAAAGCATGTCACAAAGTACAGAAAAATGTACACAGGCGTTTGTGTCCACAAAGGATGGGCACACAGGTGACTCTGGAATAATAACATTAACATGAACATTCATTTTCCTACTGATGAACTCATTACCTTTTTTACCCAGCCTATTCTAATACATTACTTATCAGAGCAGCTCATGAGAACACAGAATATCCCAACAGAGAACTTCAGGAGAAGCTTAATTAAATAACCGATTATTCCTTATGTTTAAAATATAAATACATGCACGTACACTTCCATGTGACAAGCTCCCTGAGGAAAAATTTGTAAAATAAGCATAAAGTGTTTATTTAACTCAGAGAAGCAATTAAACCATTAAGAAGAGCTCAAAGTAGGCATTATGCTGATTATCCCTTAATTATGTGCATTCACAGCAGTGACAGACAAACTGCAACAATAACAACTATGTTACCATACTCATTTTTTCCTGACCTGGGCACATTCTACAAATCCATCAGCGATGTATATTCAAGCTGATTTCAGAGTCATGGTCCACATTGTTACCTATGATTGCTGCTCGTAACACCAAGCTAAACATACCTAAGTTTATTTCAATTCAAACAGACAAAGCTATTGATTTGTGTGCTTCTCGTGATACAGCACGCAATGCTGATGAGAGCCTAATTGCAATTCTCATCTGTGTTTACTCTGCCCTAGTTGCAGCCTCTCACTGCTGCACTGTCCCCTCCTACACAGGGCTCAGCACCCCCAGGGTGGCACAGGATGGAGGCACAGCTTGGCCTGTGCTGGCAGGGCAGGACTGGCACAAAACCCAGCCCAAGGAGCGCCCTGGGTGAAATCCCAGCTGGAGGAACCCCAGTGAGGATCCCAAACCCTCTGCTCACAGGCAGGGATGCGGCTGCAGGCAGCACAGATGACAGCCTGCAAAATGACACCGTGCTGAGCCACCCAAAGGCACTTTTTGGAGCTGGAGCACTTTTTCCAGCCGGCAGCAGCACCCCAGGACAGGGTAAACAAAGTCATTTTAGAGCTCCCCTGGCAGAAGGAGCCGCCGACGGGAACGCGCTCCGCTCCAGCCCTGGCAGGGCAAAGCTGCTGCCAAGGCATCGAGTCGCCAAGAAAATTACAATATGATAGTCTTAATTACACTAATTGCGTTTCCTGGTATTGAGGCAGGATTAATATAGTGTTTTTTATGCTAGATTTCATAAACACAATTGGTTTCAGCTTAACTCTTCGTAATTGTATTTCACAGTTCTTGCAAACAATTAGCCACCAATTATGTTCATTTCGTTTTGCAGATGACTGATAAACATTCCAAATATCAGAATTTTCCCCCAAGGGAGGCAAATTACTTCTAACTTAAGTAACCTTAATGAAGCCTCAGTGAAAATCCTGTGGGTAGATCACCCAATGGCACTTGTTTGCCATTTCCATGTTTGCACCAAGGATTAGAAAGACTTCCACTCAGAAGAGAGCCAGGGCTGCAATGGCTTTGGAGAGCTGAGTAACCATCTTAAGGTGATAAAATAACCATATATAAATACAAATATATATATATTTCTGAATACATATGTATAATTTTACAGTTGTACATAGATATCTCATGTAAAAGTAGATGAACATATATACACAGGTACACACTCGTACACAAACACTTGAAAAAATCAAAGACATTTGAGCTAGTGTAAGTCTCAAGGCTACAGGTGCTGGGAATTGGACTGGAGGGGCCTAATTAATGCCCCACTCCCACCCTGCTCACCGCAGTCCCATCAAACCCAAGTGCTCACACAATTGAGAATGGCAGGCATTGTGTTTCAGTCCCCTCTCCAGGCACAGCTCCAACATTCAGAACAATCCAGCCAGAAATGTTCAAAAACGTTATGGTGAGATAATATCGTCTGCTGAGACAAAAATAGTCTTTTATCACGTTACGCCGAGGTCATCTGGAGCGACCTCGCCGAGATGGCATTTGAAGAGCCTCACCCTCGGCAGCAGCAGGCAGGGTAACCAAAACTCCACGAGTTTCTAGGAATTTTAGGCTGGATTTTTATAAACAACACAGCGCAGCCTCGCTTAATGTGCACACCACTTAAAAGATGAAGCTTGGATAAATAGTATATAGACAATTATAGACCAAATGGTCACTTGTGTAACTCTGCTTGAAAGCTGTATGGTCAAAAATAAAAAAAAATAAATAAAAAAAAAATCAAGTATATTGAGAAAAAAATAAAATTAAATTGCAAGCTCTTGTTTAGCCAGTGCTGGCAATACCAAAGCCTTCCCATAACAATTAGAACATGCTTTGCTGACAAAGCCTTACACGAGGCTTTCTGCACAAGTTCTTTCTTCTATACCTGCAGGGTCACAAGCCTTTCACTTGCCAGGAGAAGCAAAAATAAACCTTGCTGGTGAGTAACTTGCAATCCTTCCCATACACACTGAGTTAACATGTTTCTGTGCTGCCAAATATTTTTTAAGATCCACATATGGGGTATACTGACAGAGAATTCACAGCGACCCAGAGAAGAAGGCACTGACTGTAACAACCCATCTACACCCAAATGTTCCCCATCTCATTCCCAGCAGAAATAAGAGGAATAAACTTAAAAAACACCAGAGCAAGAAAAAAATAAATCCTAAAGCACACCATTAAAACTGTAGTTAATAATATAATCAAGAAGGCAAAAAGTCATAAACAGTAATCAAACCCAGCTTATAAACAAAGCATGTGCAGAACCCTGCAGCTTTACATTATAACACATGGGGGGCATTAATAAAAACTAAATTGCACAAATTATGACAGAACTTAGTCTTTTGTTAAACATTGAAAAAAAAAAAAGCCCCAACAAAACTCCCACTCATCTCCAGGAGTAGCTTGATTTTTAAGTAGTATTTGAAGCTCCCTGACCCATAAAAAAAAGGGAAAAATCAAAATTAAGTCTTGTAGTGTTTAAATGAATAAATCACCGTGTAGGTTTATTTGTTTCTAGGATATCTGTCCTAAATTATTCGGAATATTAAGTCAGATTCTAGATTTACTGTTAAACAACTAATACTGATACAGCTGGATGGCAGCCTATACACTTTGAGGTTGTCCACAGTTATGCAATTTCCCACTGGTTCATGTGGTTGAGTGGGCTTTTTCCTTTCTTTTATGTTTTGAAGCCAGTAATGCTTTCTTTACAAAGCTGACTCAGCAATTTATTTCTGTTAATATCATTTATTCTTTAAACCTCTATTAATGAAAATATTCACGAGACACAAAATGAGTTGTTGACGTCACAGAATCCACCCTATGGCCATGACCATAAGAAAACACTGGTGCAGAAAGAACAAGACTCTTAAAAGACATGATCACACAGATTGTATCTAAATATAGAAGGGGTTAGACTGTCACAGTGAGAGCTACCCAGTCCCAGAAACCTGATTATAGCAGAATCAACAGCTGATTCAATACAGCTTTCAACAACCACCACGTGATTTTTTTTTTTTATGGTGGGAATAAGTACAATTTAAAATTTAGCAAAACCAACAATCCAGTTTACATTCTTTACCATTTAAAGCCAATTCATTATTATCACTTATCCAAGTTGAGATTTGTTTCAAAATTAAAAATGAGAGGCATAATAATAAAAGCCCTGCAAAGATTCAAAGTTACAATATGCTTCATCCCCATCCCTAATCCACATCTCCTACATGAACAACAAACATGAACCAGAATCAAAGACATTAAAGAATAAAAAGCATGGGAAACTAAATATTTGGCTGTGATGGGGAGTAAAGGAATTTAATAAGGATAATGGAATAATTTTATGATTCTTCCAGCCAACAAATATAATTACTTCAGATTAAGAAAGTTGACTACAACTGCCTTACTACTTCAGAACTGTAGCTGCACTAATACACTGTAAAAAGACTAAAAGCACTGACTAATGGGTTTGCAATGTCTGTAGCCTGAGTAAAGAATGTGCATCTTGGACTTGAAAATCCTGCCACCATTGACTGGAATGCACTGGGTCCACACAAGGAGGATTAGCAGCATTTGAGCAGGGCTGACACAACTCCAGCATTCCTGCAGATACCCACATTCACAGAGCTTCCCTGTGTTTTGGGCAGAGATCCAGAGATATCAAGAAAGTTAAAAATTGATAGTCTGCTGGTACAAGACAGCTTCCCAAGGGCCCCTGGATGTACCACAATTCCTGATTCTGTCAGACATATATATGTATATATATACACACACATCCTCACACAAGTAAAATAAGGACAGACACAAACCCCAAATACAAGTCCTGCATATTTACAAACCCAAAATAAAAGTCTGAAATTATAGCTCAGACCGTATGTTCTAACATTTGTCTTTAAAGTCTGCTGTCCTAATTCTAGAGATCAACGCATTTCCCAGCAGCAGATTCTTAGGCATTCCAAAAAACATACAAAAAAATCTCCATTTTAGCCAAGGGCAAGCTTCAAGAACTGCTTCTCTGCCCATGTGGGTGCTGCTCTGCTGGGAAGCAGGACGATTTGGTTTTGCATATGTACAAACCAGAATGGTTCCAGTTAATTTATTTCTCAGCCTGCTGATGGCTCAGCCCCTGCCCTTCTCCTCCACCAGAGCTCCTGTGCCCTGAGGCCACATCAGCAGGACACAGCACCAGGTCCCACCCCAGCCTGGCCAGGGCAGCACCTTCCCCAGGGACCAGGCTGCAGGGTCAGGAGAGGCTCTGGACATCCCCAGCAAGGGTCTCAAGAAATCCTTGATTTCTGGATTTCATACAATTTCCAAAATATTTCCAGCCTTAGCTGTATCGCTCTCCCTTTCTCTCAGTGTGTACTACAAAACAGTCACAATTTAGGATTTGGAAAGATTAAGCCAAATTAAAATTTAATTACATGCCAAGATTCTTTTTCCTTTTGTCTTGTGTCAGGGGAGCTATAACAAATAACAGCTACCAACTGTAAAGAACCAGATATTCCACCCAGCAAAGCTACAAGTGCAGGTGCATCTGGTTCAAGATTTAATCACACACATGCAAAATAAATTTCCATAATTATTCTTAGCATTATCGGATTTAAAATGGAGAAGCTAAGATTATTCACACAGTAAACAAAGCATCCCATTGTTTACTCTTGGCTTCTTACATGGCTTCCTATACTTGATTGTGGTGTGCTAAAAAAATAAAACCATGAGATGAACAGGGAATGGTGGTATGATTTCACTGACAATAACATGGGAAAAACCTACTCCAGGTTAGCAGCTCTTAGCTCTTTCTTAGATTTCAACACAAGGTTCACAAAGATATGAAAGCCTGGAAGTTGTTTATTGCACAGGAAAGATACACCACTAGGACCACAGTTTTCTAAGGTGACCAGTCACTGAAAGGGCAGAGAGCCTATCTCTGACACACAGAGAGGCACCAAAGACATCAGAAACAACACAGAGGAGGAAAGGGTCCTCTGCAAATTCTGGTATTTTCTAGCTAGGCAGCAATGTGAAAATAAAATAACAGTGTCTGTTATGATTATATGATTAGCAACTGGTGGTTCATAGCCATAGAGTGCACCACAGATAACATCCCAACAGGAAAGCACAGCTGATCCCAGGCCTGTGCTACAGAGCTGAGTTTGCTGAAACACTGAAGTGACCAAACCCAGAAGATGCTGACAATGCCTCTAAAGGATGATACTGACTCATATATATATTTTAAAAACATTTTGGTTAGTGCAACAAAAGCTGGTTAGATACTGACATGGGATTTTTCCCAGTTATTCTCAACCACAGCTTTCCTCTGGAGGATGCTTATGCAAGTATTTCCTCATTTGTCCATTAATAAAAAAAACTTTAATAAATCAAAAATTTATTTGTGCTACAAGAGACCAATGGGTATTGCAGGCCTGGCTTTTCCATCAAACACTAAATCTAGACACAAGTTCCAGAAGTCAAAGTGAGGCAAAGTAAATGAGGAGTAAGAATTATGCTTTAAAACTTAATAGGGTGAAAAGGGGCCTTGCTGGTAAACAGAAAGAAACTGAGCCAAAACTTAATAAACAAAGCATAAACAAAAGCTATTTAATTCCAAGAGCTATGCTGTAAAACACCACCACACAGACTGCTCTGCTCCAAGCCCTAATGACCAAAACAGTCTGAACTGGAACTGCATTTCCTACAGAGAGTTTTCCATGCCGTGTAACCAGCCTGCCCACCAGCACGTAGGTGGAAAGAGCTGAAACACTCTGCAGAAACAAGGGAGAAACAGAATCAGAGCTCACCCTGCATTTCACCCCTCCCTTCCCTGACACAGCCAAGCACGTCCATCCTGTGCTGCTGCTGTGCTGATGTGCCAACAGAGCCTTTCCCCAGGAGCATCCCTGACCACATGCAGCTCCCAACTACCAGCAGAGACAGGTGAGGAAGGACAATGCTTCTCCCTGCTTCGACAAGTTTAATGTTCTGATCAATGCAGTGCTTTGCAGCATGCTTTCAATACAGTCACAAACTTATTTCTTTAAATGTAACCAAGGGCCAGATTCTGATAGTTCAGGTGATGCTCTGGACAGAAGCAGGTACTGAACCAAAGGGACTCCAACTCCAGTGGATCTCACCAGCACACAGGCAGTGCCCTCCCTGGAGGGTCCAAAGAACTTTTCACCTGCAGATTTCACCAGTTGCTCTTTATTAAAGCGTATCTCCAGCCTTCTGCAAGCCTCCCCAAAGCCACATGATTTCAGGTGCTGTTGTTCTATCATCTCAGAGGGAGATGACAGAACAGGCTCACTGACAAACAACTCAGTATCTGCCTCTGCAGAGGGAATGGAGCAGGTGCTCCCAGCTCCTGATGCACCAGGTGAACTCAGCTCTGGAAACACAGCTACCTGAGCCTGGATCTTTCTGTTCTGTCTCCTTAGGCTTCTTTCCTCCCCAACCTCTGATGCAACATCCAGAAGTGGGAGCAGCAGGTCAAGGGAGGTGATTCTCCCCCTCTATTCTGCTCTCCTGAGACCTGACCTAGAGTACTGCATCCAACTCTGGGGTCCCCAGCATGAAAAGAAGGTGGAACTGTTGGATAGAGTCCAGAGGAGGGTCAGGAAGATGATCATAAGGCTGCTAAAGAGACAGGCTGAGGACTGGAGTTCTTCAGCCTGGAGAAGGCCCTGAGGAAACCTCAGAACCCCTTCCAGAGCTTCAAGGGGCTCAAAAAGAGCTGGAAAAGGACTTGGGACAAGGTTATAGAGCAACAGAACAAGGCTTTAATCAAAAAGAAGGCAAGTTTACATTAGGTAAGAGGAAGAAATTCTTTACTGTGGAAGTGTTAATGCACTAGAACAGGCTGTTCAGACAAGCTGGGGCTGCTCCATCCCTACAAGCGTCCAAGGCCAGGCTGGCAGGGCTTGGAGGAACCTGGGATAGTAGAAGGTGTCCCTGCCCCTGGCAGGGGTGTTGGAATGAGATGATCTTTAAGGCCCCTCCCAACCCAAACCATTTTGGGATTCTATGATCCATCTGTTCTCTCACATGTGCCCATCACCACTGTCATCCTGGTGCCTTTGTCCCCACATAGTAACACTCCACAGGTACCACTCATTTGCTCACACTGTGTCCTGTTTATTTTCAACTCTTTCCTTCCCTGCAAGAAACTGACTCACTTCCTCATTTCCAACCTCATACCATAGAGGAAAAAAAAAAAAAATACACACTTTGGTTTGCTTGGACTGTACTAACAGCCTTATTTCACTGACACACACACTCTTCCTATACAAATATACAGCTGTTAAGCCTTTAATATTATCCATTCCTTTGCACTACACCACATCAAACCCCACCCACCCACCAAATTAAGGGAATAATAATTCCAGGAAATCTTTCATTTCAGAAACTACTGCTAGATTTTTTTGCAGACTTCTGGTCTTTTTCTTGAGTTACTCGCTTTAAGAGCCACAGAAAAGGCAGCACTGAAATTTAATTCTTGCATTCTTTATTTTACAAGATAAGAACAAGCAAAGACTAAGTTCAGCCTCAATGGCAAAACACTTGAAAACATCACTTGAAACAAATATCTGTATTAGTAAACTGTCTATGTTTTTATCCTGTTTTCATTTCAAAATGTAACCACCCAGAAGCAATCTAGGTCCTTGTCTGCAACACAGATATTTATGCTCCAACATAACTGCAACCCCTCCATGCCATTGCTCATCTGTACCTTGTCCTTGAATAAATCATAAAAGCCAGTTTAATGCAGAGCCTTGTTCACGCTATGCAAGGGTGAATTCCCCCTGTTCATGGCCAGAATTAAAGCATAATTTCTATCCTTCAGCATATTTTTCTTTTCACACAAATTTTGTTCTTCACTATTCCACACCTTGTGCTGTCATACAAGACAAAGACTGGAGGTGAGTTTCAAGAGAATATTGCCAGCAGCAGTATTTCCATGGGTTAGGCAGAATTTACGAGGAATTCCAATTTTTATTGCATCAGCTGCTTTTCTCTTACCTGTTCTACCTTGTTACAGGCTTTTTGGAGCTTTACACACATACAGAAAATTCCGTTTGGTTTGTGGCAGAAAATGAAATCCAGTCTGAGGACCATTTCCATGGATGGCAATAAAAAGGACATTTAGCAAAAATTGGGCAATCAGTGGATATCAACGGTGATCAATGGATAGAAGCTTTATGCAGCCTGCATATTCTGTACATACATATTTTCCACATGTGGGTGACAAGCAAGTGGCACCAGAATAATCATTCTGTCCATGTTATTCCTACCACAGCAGGTGTGACAGCTTGGCATTATTGCCTTCCAGGAGGGAAAAGCTCTGAACAGATTCTCAAGTACAGCTTCACTGCCCCAAACTATGCACAAACAGTGAATTTTTAAAGTGTGAATGACAAAACTCTTGGGCAGCAACAAAAGTTCCTACCAAAGATCTTAAGATATTGGCTAAAAAAACCTCATCTTTAACCAGCCACTACGAAAACGTGAGTTTCCTGAACATGTCAGCTTCAAATGAGATCCATTTATTCTGAAATTTAGAAAGCAGAATTTTTTTTATTTTTTTTTTAATTCAGGAGGAATACATTTTAATTATTTTTTTTTTAAGTTCAGGAGTCTGTTTCAATTCCATTCTGTAGTTACCAGATCGAGGCTCTCACCCTGTTCCATATTTCATTTATTGTGGTTACCACAAAGCACTAGCTAGAAGCAATCTTTCATACAAAGGAAATACAAAGGTCCACAGTTAATAGGTGAGTAAAGAAATGGCTGAGGATATGCCCTGCCCTTGTCCTTTTCTTGCAGAGCTAGCAAAAGTCAAGTCCTGACTTTTTGACAAATAAAATGGGAATATATGAAAAGAAAATGAAGCATTTAAAGTATTGACACATTTATGAAGTATTTAATATCTGTCAAACTTTATATAAAAGAGCAGCTTTTGAAATATTGATGACAGAGCACATACACATGTTCCATCTTCCAAAGACCCTGAATGAAGATCCTAAATCAGCCTCCCCTGAACCACCCAGAGGGGCAGGTTTGCAGTCAGAGCCCCACACTCATTCTGGGTCTTTGGCAGCACTGGGTGAGCAGGAAATCCCAAAGGCAGCACACCAATGATTTGTCATTAACACCCAAATGGTTTAAAAGGAACAAAGACTAGCCATGTAATCACACACGAATAAAGGATGTGCTTTATGTTTCCACTTCATACCACAGGCCAGGTGGCCAGCCCCAACATTCAGCAAGCCCTGGGGTGTTGAACAGCCCAGCTGGGCAGCACCATGTGCCTCCCTTCCACACAGGCAGCCTCAGGTCACGGGCTCCTACCTGAGTCAGCTTCTAGCAACTATTAAAAAATTCATCTCAATTAATCCCCAATGTCCCTTTTCTTTATTCCTTTATTTGGCTGTTGTTATAAAGGCTACAAAGTCACACAGCACAGCATCTCTGCTATTGCATGGGGTGGAGAAGGCAAATCCTGAGCAAGTCAGACAACTCCTGCTGAGAGCACCTGGAACTGTTCAGATGCTTCCCTGAACAATTCACCATGTGGACTGTGCACTCAAGGGCTGGATTTCTCTGGAAGACCAGGTTTGTTGTGGGGTTTTTTATTTGTTTTCTCTTCAAATCTGTCTTCTCAGGGAAACCACAGACCCTCTCCATGTCTACTGACCAGCTGAACTTCTCCCAGCCACCGCATTGTTTCCAAGAGCTGCCTAATCCAGGTCCAGACCATGATCTACAGGGCTTATAAATCATTGCCTTAAACAAATCACCTTCAACTATATGCAAAAAAAAACCCTAGGAATGAAGAGGGCACTTGCTGCAACATCTTGCATCCTCAGTTATAAATACATATTTATTCCTGGTTTTTTATTATTTAGGGGTTATTATTTTTTAAAGTTTTCACTAATTATCTTACTGCTGTAACCCCCAGGAACTGGGAAAAATTTTTGTATTTGAGATTTCTCCACCACTCCAAAACATCAGAAACATTCAAATGTGCATCTGTTCTTTCTGGCTTAAAACAGTGATTACTCAATTAGTGGCTAATTACACTTCAGGGTGTTTAAAATAGAGGATATTCCACAGAGGTTTTACTCAAAATGTCTTTCTTCCAACCTTGCTAAGACAAATGAAGATTCACTAAGTCATCTTGTCAGTTGTTTTTGCCTCAGTCCTCTAAAGCACATCATCACCAGCCACACCACAGCTGTGGAGCCAAACAGGGTTCTGGACACAAAGTGGGGCTCACAGGATTTCCAGAACTGGCTCCAGGAGCACAACCTGAAGATTTCATGCTGTTTATGAAAAGTCATAAGCAGAAGAGTTAAAAAAAAAAAAAAATTAAATTATTCTACATAAGCAAAGTTAGCAGTCCCTGCAGAACAGTCACATGCCAAAGGGAAGAGCTTTCGTGTATCCTGAGGAATTTAGTGTTACCAAGCATGACATCTCAAGTTTTTATTAACAATGTTCACTCCCTGAACTCAGGAGAATCACCCAATTTGTAATAAAGCAGTCCTTCACACTCTGAATACTCAGCAGCACATCTTCTGTCATAACCCCGAGTACGTGGCAGTACGGAAAAAGCAAGTATCATCTATTCCACAGGGAGCTACCAGCCGAGAGACACTGCCCAAAAAGAGACTTTCATGCTGCCTTAACATAGAGCTAAAATTATTCCTTATCCTGCTAATCATAGTGCAATGTGGGAGCACTGGAAAATGCATCATTATTGTCTGAGTGCTGCCCTATGTATAGGGAATACATTCACCTTTAAACATACCAAAAACTCTATCACAGGAGGGAAAAAAGACACTAAGTTTTGTGGAGCAAGGGGGTGTGTAATTTCCAAAAACACTGCACACAAAATAAGCCTGTCTTTTTATAATAACCTCAGAGCATAAAACCAGAACTGTCACAAATCCAAATCTTAGTATATTTGCAGGCTGATTACAACAGATCTACTGCAATAGATCACTTTTAAATCCCACAACTGCATGGTAAGAGCAGCTTTACCAAAAGAAGAAAAAACACCAAAAAACAGCAACACAGGTGCTTTCCTGTGTTTGAAGTACAGTTCAGCAATAAAAATATTTTACAATAAAGTAGGATCAGAAGCTTTAGCTTGAAAAGAATATCAAGAACTTTCAGGCCAAACTGAAAGGGTGTATACAAATAAACATGAGCCTTGGCACTCAATATTGCAGCTATAGCAAATAAAAGGAGATAATATTATGCTAGAAATTCTAAATCAATTTTATGAAAGACTGCTGATGAGTACCAAACAAGTCCCACTGGCACAAACACGTTAAATTACTGGGAATACAGAACCATGAGGTTTCAAGTTGCATTCATTTAAATACACTGTCTGAACACCACTTTGAGCATGAATAAAATTATAAATAAATGGGGTCATAATTATATTTGTAATGGAAATCTTTCATGTACTAAGCCAGAATAAAGCATTCTTCTCAAATAAAAGGAGTAGCCAGCTTTATTCCTCTGTTAATTGCCACATGGACCAATTTCTTACCACACAGCATGTTGGCTATAAATCTCAACAAGCAGCTTTAAATTGCTGTTATTATTGCTCATCAAGACCAAATAACCCTGGATGGTGTTCAGGGAAGCTTCTGTAACGTCTATCTCAAACAACTATTAATTCATCATTTCCACGGGGATGCAACTTCAAGCAAGAACCACCCACCTTCCACTGTTTAAATGGAGGGGGTGTCACAGAAAAGATGCAAAGAGGCTGCAAGATGGGACTGATAAATAACAGAAGAGAGAAGAGAGAAATCCTCCTGAACTTCCAAGAAATGCATGACTCATTCTGAGATACTGAACTCCTAGAATACAGAGAGCAGCCACGTCTGCAAGTTCTCCTCCCCAGTGCTTCAGTGCATTTTCAGAGCTGCACATCACATTTTTGGAGAGATGACAGAACAGGTATTCCATAAAGCAAAGCAGTGCTCATCCATGTGTTTGTGTATCCTCTTACCTTGGATGCACTGGAGGGTTCCATCCTCAGCCCTTATTGTAAAGGTTTCACCTGGATTAACTTGAACCAGAAAGACCTGCAGAAAGAAAAATAAACATTTATTTCGCTGCAACCTCCAAAACTTAAAATTTCTCCGAAAATAGTAACTGTGCTATCCCTTTCCTGGCAGAGGTGGGGAGGTAGGGAGGGAACAGACTGGCATTTTATACCTGTGGGTCCCAGACTCCAGGAGTGGGCAGAGATCTGAAACCCAACTACTATCTGCATTTTAAAAGCTGAAATGGAGATGTAACTGGATTGCATACAGGTGAGAATTATGGCTTTGAGTTCCACACCAAAATCTTGAGGGGGTATTTAACTTGGCCAAATGCTGGTAGCTAAGGACACAAATCTTCAGACCACTGGCACATGAGAAGAGAGAGTGCATAAACTCCAACATGCAGCACCAACCCTTAATGGGATTTCAAGTTCACAGGAATAAAAGCCTTTTTGCTGTGGGGAGTTGATCTGTAATGTTTTCAAAAATATTTATTTCAGTTTTGCCCATAACAGATCTCAGTTAAGCAAAACCTGTAGGCAGACATACAGTTCAACAGTTGCAGACAGAACCAGTAATAAACTATTTATTAACAAATATATTTTTAAAAAAAAAATAATAAAACTATCACCCCAGTCTCCCATTGCTGAATCCTGCAGATGATGGGATCACACAAGGACCAGGAAGCACCAAAATATGTCCCAGTTCACCGTATCTTGTATCATCTTTACTAATTTTCAGGTGCCTGAAACAATGGGTTTAAAACCTATGATTTAGAATCCTTTCTTAAATGGACAGTTTCACTGGGAACTGGAGACCATTTATCCCACCTTGCTGCTTGTGAAACTTTCAATAAAATACTTTAAACACACTTCTGCTAACTGCTTTGTCACAAGTTCAGTCAAGATATAAATTAAATTTTCAATTTGTACCAAGATTAATCTACATTTTTTTTTTTTGGTGAAGGCTCTTTCTAAATTTAGGTCTGGTCTTTATATTCCAGCACATCTGCATGCAGAATTTAATCATTCAATCTGGAAAGAGAGAATTTGAATTCATGTTGTGTTTCTGAATTCCTTAAGCCAAATGCATAAGATAATTATTACCTAGATGACCTTTTGAATTACAGTAATCCTACAGAAACCCATTATTCCACCAACATTTTTAAAGCACAAGCTGGAAATCAGAAAATGACATATGAAAGCCATTATGTTGTCTGCAACAATCATTTCTCAGGGAGCACTGATCAGGGTGGATCTGATCCAGCATACAGAGCACAATAAATGGTTCAGAAAAGATAAAAGGCACAAAGCCATTCCCTCCCTAATCTCCGAACAATCAACATTTAAGTGACAGCATTTAAGTGCTCTTTTGCTATGAATAGGCGTGAATTATCCACCACAGGACATGGGCATCAGGTCAAAAGAAGAGCAGAGCAATGCAATGTCATCCAGTTTAATAAAAAAATCCAAAACAACCAACGAACAAGAAACCAGAACACAAAGAGGCCAAAAATAATAGAAATATTTCATCAGCTCATTTCCATTACATGTCTTAACCAACAGCTGTAAAGCTGGTTATTTACTAACAAACTTGATTAACATAAATCAGAAGCCCTTGCACAGCTTTACAACTTTGGAACGTGGTCCAGCTCCTCAAAAACTTAGGGTCTGTAACCCTAACTAAGACTGATGCCCCATGCATGTAAAGCTCCATCCTCTCCCTGGAGCAGGACAGACAGATTCCTCTTCCTACACAAGGCACATGCCTACCCCAGAGTTACCAGAACATTTAAAAATTCCTGTCCCAGGAGTTCATCACCAGCACAAGTGTCCACATTAGCACACCTGTAGATGTCCCTTAGAAATAATTCCTTGGGGTGCTGCATTTAAAAAAGGTGATATCCCCAATCACAGCTGTTGCTTTTGATGGTCAAAAAAATGAAGCAGCAGCATCCTTGCATAAGAACACAGGGTTTTAAGACAAACAAATTTGTTTCCTGAAGAGCAGCAGGCAAACAGCCTTGTCCCCCCATCACGAGCCTGGGGCAGAGCCTGGGACTGATCTACAGCAGCTTCTACTAAAATGTTTTCGATATGGAAATAACTCCTTATTGACAGATGCTCAAATCAGCCACCTTTGGAGCCAAAGAAAACATTTACAGGCTGTTGCTGGGGGAAGGCAGCAATATCAAGAGCAAACAGGAATAGCCAAGGTGTGACTGATGTGGGTCAACATGGAGCAAAGGCTGGGCACAAAGAGAGGAAACGAAACCAAGGTGGCCCCAGACCCAGGAGCAGCAAACAGGCTCCTCAAGGCAAGATCCTTCCAGAGGCTGCAACCCAGCCCCTCCTTTCCCAAATCCGGGGTACTGGGATGTTCCCCATAATCCATCCCACCAGCCAGTGCCCTCTGCAGTCCCTCCATGCTGCACACAACCCCCCAAAGCTCACAACTGCACAGCACATGTTGTGTTAGACATGGGGTACCTTCCAGCCAACACCCTTGACTTGTCCCAGTTGCCTGAGACAAATAATGGCAAGGCACACTGCAACCTCTTTTGTTTATACACACTGAGTATATAAAACTAATTCCATGATTTATTTTTCCCCACGTCCTCATAAACAACAAAACCATATTCTGCAGCCTGGAACTCAGCTTCCCTCTTTCCTTGCACACAAGGGATCTTCATGAGAACGCCGGGTTTCTAAAGCTTTTAATTAAAAAATCTGAGAAAAGTAATAAAAAAAGTGTAAAGATAACATCTCTATTTTAATGAAAACAAACCCAGATGATATTTAATTGTGCTATGCCTCTTCCAATATTCATCATCCCAAGCAAGCACAATTAGGAGATGGCAACAGAGGAGAAGAGCTTGAAGGGTCACTTGGAGCCCTCTCTGCTGGCTAGCAGCACCTCCAGGGTGCGGTCTCATGTCCGAGGTCATCCCAGCCCACTTTCAGTCCTTGGCCTCCTCCCATCCAAAAAGCTGGAGCATGTGACAGCTGGGAGCAGGGCATCAACAGCACAACCCGAGAGGATTTTCCTTCCCCCTAAAAAGTACTCAGATCTTTAATTTAGCAGTTTAATCCACTTGGTGCTGAAGCCCAGCCGTACCTGCTGCATCCACAGAGAAATCCTGTTATCTCCATAATGCTCTTTTTGCATTTATTTTGCATATAAGAATGTCATTCTATTTTATTGTAAGTCATGTTTGTTGAGTGATGAATGTTACTAAGTTGCATAGCTACTATAAATATTTATAATCCCACAGAGTACATCCAGACTAAGTTTTCATGACAAGCCAAGCACGTGTCACTCGTGCCTCCCTTGCTCCCACTGTCCAACTCCCATGGCCAGGGGAAGCAGGGGAAGAGACTCAAGTGCCCACAAAGCTAATACAGGCATAAGCCGAGGTTCAGAAATAAATAAATTGACTCTGCGAAGTTTTGGACTGGATATTAGGAAAAATTTCTTCCCTGTGTGGGTATGGAGGCCCAGAGAAGCTGTGGCTGCCCCTGGATCCCTGGCAGTGTCCAAAGTAAGGCTGGACAGGGCGTGGAGCAGCCTGGGGTGGTGGAAGGTGTCTCTGCCATGGCAGGGGCTGGAACGAGGTTGGGTTCAACATCCCTTCCAATCCAAACCACTCTATGGTATAAAACTGTATATATTGTGGGAAAACACTCTCATACAAAGGCAGAAATGCCACCTGATAAGGACCAAGGGCATACACTATTATCTCTTTTATACACTACTGGTTTACTCGTGCAAGAGTTTAAGCCCACAGAAGAGAATCCACACTCAAGTCAGGCCATCATCCCCCACCTGCTCTGTGGCCCCTCACAGCAGTGAGCAGGATGACGTTCACCTGCTCCATGTGGTGCAATTCAGTCCCAGTGCTCACTTCAAGTATTTCCCCCTTATGAGAACATTTTCCTTGCTAAGGTCAAAGAGCTACTTGCAGGGTTTAGGCTTATTAAAAACTTGAATTAAACAATTTTCCAGTGTGGTGAATTTTCCCTTCCATGAGATACATCATGCTTCATACAGCTGGGGAATGCAACATCATAGGCAACGCTTGGGATCCAGCCACAGGTTCCTCACAACTGCTTTAAACCATTAAAATACATTGTATTCACAATTTCTACAGTACATAACTTGTGGAATGCATTGCATGTTTTGGGAAAAGAAAATAAACAACAAAACACAGAAAAACAAGACAATCACTTGTATGTATCCATTCTGTTATCTACTTCAAAAGACTGTGCCCCAGATCCCAATGAATTCCCAGGTGCATCCCCCACAGGAAGGACCAGGGAACTCACACCATTCTGTGCTCAATACTCTTCTCAAGAACACATCCCTTAATCACACAGAGCAGTCAGGATAAACACTTTCAGCATCTCTTCAGTAAAAAAAAATCAGGGAATATGCTACATATTAAACAATAAAGCTGACTTCTTAAAATTAGTACTTAAAAAAAATAGTGTCTGGCCTTAACCTTTTTATTTTTTGACTGGAGAAAAAATAGAGGTATTGATAGAGGCATGAAGCAATTCAGCCAGTTTACTGTAATGCTCTTTACAATAAAACCCACAAGTTGCAGATCCTGAACCTCCTAATTTATCAAACCTTAAAATACATATACCAAAGAAGTAGTAAAAATAAAACAAATTAATAAATTGAGAAACCATGAAGAAGTAACTAAATTTTGGTAGAAAGTTCGTTCACTCAGTTCAGGTGCTGTGGCTCAGTAAAAAACCCAGCTAAAGTGCTTTCAGCTGTTTGCAAGGTGCACAGACTTGTTATGCTATAGGAAAGTACCAAATCTTGTTCCTCATTCAGCTGCACTCTTGTCTGCCTCATTTAAAGCCTGTGACCCTAAAAGACAAGAACAAGCACACAGCACTATGTGCAGTGCCTAACCTTAAGCCAAGTGGTGAAACCACAGGGTTGGTAAACACAGCTTTACAAAGAGCAGGCAAGCAGAAAACCTGCTGCACCTCTGCAGGTGCAATGAGTGAACCAAGCTGAAATAAAACTTCCCCAACTAATTAGCCCAACATTCTGTACAGATGTGCTGTAGCACAGCTTGCTGCCCCTCCACTTTATACTCCAAGCTTTTTAGAGCTTGCAGTGGAGTACCTACAGGAAACCATTGAAATTCTTGGACCAAAAGGTTAATTATTGCTCCCTGAATCCCCTAAGGAGTTACAAGTGGATTAGAAGCAGAAACAGCTCTGGAAGCAACATGAAAGCATTAAACACAGTCAGCAGTAGTGGAAATAAAGTGTGGGAAACTTAAAAAAAAAAAAGCTAGAAATGCCATTTTCGATAGTCTAGGGGAGAGGGATTACTGTCAAGCAGGCAGAGACATTCCTTGCCCTGCCTTGTGCAGCTCTGCAGCCCTCACTCTCAGGAAGATAAAGCAAGTGGATGTTCCCATGCAATTGCCTTACACTGCAGGCCTGTTCGCTGGCAGATTTTTTTGCATCATTCTCCAGCTGGCTGCTGGCAAGGCCAAGGTGTTTCACCAGCTCCAGCCTGCTTTATTCTACATGTATAAGAACAGGTCTTTTGAGGAAAGGCTTTTCCCTAGAGCTCAGCATTTCCAGGCACAGCTCCTAATGCAGCTCTGTGGTGCTGGCACAGCTGAGGTTTCACAAATCCAGTAACACATGAGGGTGAGCAAAGCCAGCATGCCCAGAGCAGCCCATCAGAAGCTCCACTCTGTCAGCCCCAAAGCACGAGGCACTGACCTGCCTGCTGGCCACACTGCAGCCCGGAAAGCTCCACACTCCTTGTCTTCCACCAGCTCTGCTAGGATGCTTTCTCACCATCAGCCTCTAATGGAGACTGTAATTACACCCTGTAAATGTGTGTCCTCCTAAGGCTAGAGCCTATTTATGGAGTCATATAAACCATCTTTCTTAAGAAAGTCATTTCTATGTGAATCTATCCTGAAGGCTCTTCCCACCTTACAAGTAACTAAAATAAACTTCTTTCAACAAACACTTAACACTTGTTTCCATGTTAAGAGCAATTAACATTTTCTCTTAACAAAATTAACATTTGCAAAGATCAAACAAATCATTTATTCCAATTTCATTCCATTTTTAGACCTGTACTTTTAAAAAACAAAGACACCACTGAAAGGCTCAGGATGAAAATTATAAAGCACAGAGGTAGTTAAGCTTTGCAATAGATGAGGGCACATCCAGACTAGAGGCCAAATAAGTCCCATGGAAAAACTATCCCATGGAAAACTATTTCAGCTACAGGTACTTCAAGAGATAAGACCTAAAAGCATCATTCAGCAAACACACAGAAGAGGGACCTGGCCCAGAACTGTTCTACTGAGTTGTGCTTGCATAATGCAGCAAAAGCAAGAAGCAATGGGCTTCCAGTGCACCTGCAATTCTTCTTAATGCAAAACATTAGCTGAGAAACTACTTTAAAGGCAACAGAAGCATCTGCCAAGCCAGGCTGCTGAATCATCAAAGATGGGGAAATTGAAAGATTTGGCTTAAAGCACCATCTCAAAGGAGGGCTCAGAACAATTCACTTATTCTTTCTGTAATACAGAAGGACCCACTGACAGGACAGTCTGACCTGGTAAGTGGTTTCCAGCTAGGAGGAAAGTGTATACTTAAAGAACAATTATCCTTTCCAGCATGAATAAGATTGTTCCTTCATCTAAGCATACGAATATTGGGCTTGGTAAATACAGCCACTGAAAGAATTCTTTTCTCTTTTTTCAAGTCAAAGCACACTTTGCAAAAATGACTTTAAAAAAACCCAAACTAATCACAACAATGAAAATCCATGTCATAATGAGATTTCAGATAACTAAAAAGGACTTAGAATCTCACCAGGAAAGCAGAAATTACTCTTCCTCTTGAGGTTGGCCTAGCTCAAAACACAGCTTGGAAGGAGGAACAAATGATCCAGAGAACAAGAAGTAACAGAATGACCTTTTATACCAATTCAAGAAGAACAGCTTGCTTCTACCTTCATTACAATACTTTGCTGAAATTTCTCATGTGAGGAGAGAACCAAATTGAGTGATACAAAAATATTGCCAGGGCTGATGCTCTCCAAAGAGACACCTTGACCCCAGATGACATATTTGGAAACCCACCACCCATCAGCTTGAACCCCCAGGTATTGTGACATGAAGGCATCACTGTGGTCTTATGATCAGTCTACCAACTTCAGTTAAAGCTTATTAGAGAGTATCTCCCAGAAAAAAAAATAAAAGCAACTGTAAACTTGCCTTTGTTTGAAAACCCACTCAAAATTCGCATCTGCTTCTTATAATGAAGCACAGGGTAGTACAGAGGCCTGCTGGGGAAGGTATACTCAGGTAAGCAAAGAATAGTAGACATCACTGCTATTCTCCATTTCTTTGGTTATTTCCATTTTTTTTCCTAATCTCAGCATTTTCAAAATCTTAATCTCACCACAAATGCTAGTAAAATGTCTGGACAAGAAAAAGCACAAGTAAATCATAAGACTAACTTTCTGCAAAGCCCTCAAATACACAGCATTTATAGCCACAGTTTCAATTCCACTATTTTTACTTCAATGAACACACATGCAAACAAACAGATTCAATTTCACGGTACACTTAAATATTTGTTTTAATGTCTCCTCAGCGTAAAGGCAGATGTCTACATCCCCAGCAATACTCTGCAATCCCTAATGCTATGGAAAACCATTTTCCCCATCCTGAAAGTATCTTGTTGACCCAGAAATAGTTGATTTAAGCCAGGCAGTTTCTGACCTGCTGTGATCCATCGCCATTCACGATGTGAGGCATCATGGCCACCTCCCCGTTCAGCAACGGCGGCAGCTCCAGTGGGATTTGGTCGGTCATCATCATTGTGACGTACATTCATGGAGAATTTTCCTCAACAGACTTCCTGCAAGAGAAAACATCAGTTAAAGACCCTGCAAAAACCCTGCTGTACTTCAGGTCATTCTGCCATTCAGGAGCTTAAGCAGGAGCCCTGCTTTTGCAGCAGGAGGCGTACGGGAGCTCAAGGCTCTGAACGGAGGTTTTAACCATTAGAGCATGGGAAGTCAAGTTTCCATGCAAGAATTCCAAAAACCAAGTAGCCAGATTTCCACTCTTTGCCACAATTATAAAACTCAGCCCTCACTGCTGAAATGGGCAGGTTCTGAGACACTTAAATCACAATTCCACTTGCTGCCACAGCTCTTGGAACTACATCACCCACACAGTTAAGACGTTACAGCAATTTCACTCAATAGCCACACTTCAAAGCCAAACACCTTAATTTTCTTTCTAGGGCCCTGTAAACAGTGTGAACTACCACTACAAAACAAAGACCAGACACTTGACTTCCACTTAATCACGACCCAAAAGGATTAAGGCTTCTGCTGGAGCAGGAGGAACAGCACATCCTCAATGTTCTGAACACCCTGTCCTAGGAAGGGCAACAGAAAACAATGACATCACACAAGGATTTGTGAAAAATCACACATCACTTCCAGCACACCCTCCCCCTTTCACAGCTAACTGGTGTGATACATGAGCATCAGTAAAACCATGAGAAGCTGCCTTGTAAAAACAAGTCTTAATTCAGTGTTAAGGGTATCATCATGCTGGTTTATGGGGCAATAACACAGCTCTAGTGAATAAAATGGATGATCTCATCACATAGCTTATCTAGACTTCTGCACAACTCCTAAGCAAAGTAACCTCACATGTCCAGTGGTGAACAGCCTCCTTAGTACCTCTCATGCCAAGGAATCCCAAAGTCATCCTGAATAATTTCATATACATCCCAAATTCAAGTTAGAAAAAAAAATATGCTGTGACTTAAGTGGCACCATAGGTGATCAGCTGGCATAAGATGATCAGAGTACACCAGCTACAGAACGGGGAATTTTTGGCAAAGAGCATGGGACACAACTAGAGACCCATAAACCAGGAGCTTAATTCAGCTGCTCCAAAGGGGATGAAGGACTGAGCCACCTTCACCAGGGCTGAAGCATCCCATTCCATGGATGCTGCAAATCTTATATCCCCTCAGGCCCAAATCCTGCTAGACTTCAAATCTTTTAGTTGAAATACACTGTCTTCATTTTCATCAACCTCTCCCAGAGCTCAATGTAATCCCATCATCTGCACAGCCTCATGATCAGAAAAATCAGCCTGACCAAGAGCTGCTCCTCCAGCTCCTGAGGAGGAGCACTTATGTGATTTAGAAGTGATGGCAGTGCCCACACAGACTGAATCACATCTAACTCCTCACTGTCATCAAGTGGGCCCCTTCACATCTAAGCAGAACCAGAAGACTGAAAGTACATTTGTTTTTCAGAAGATGTACAAACCTGGCAATGTGACCTCCAGCCACAAAGCTCAAGACCAGCATTTTAATTTAATTCAGTACCAAATTTAGCACAACTCTCACAGCTCTTTCCACTGTTCTCATCGGTGAGAAAACACCACTTTTCTAATCATCACTTCATGAAGACATAAACAGAGGCAATGTATTTTCATCCACCTTTAAATTAAATCCCTCCTTTTATCCAAGACTCAATTACAGGACAGAGGTTCTCCAGAAGCCTGAGATACAGTTGTTGTTAGGATGGTACATCCTAAAGCTTTTGCTTCTCATTAATTCACAGTTTGAGGTTTTCATTTCAAGAAAGATGCAAGTCCAACAACAATATTCACAGGTGTTGGGATTTAGGGGTGGAGGAGGGAGAAGAGTGGGGTAGTGAGTGTGACATCACTTTTTGAGGGTTATGTTTAACAAGGAAGAAGAGAATATGTGAGGTTTTGGACCATTTCTTATCTGCTTGGGATTAAAAGGACTGAAAGAGCTCAGTAATGAACACCAGAGAGCACAAAAATTAATAGCTTTCAATGGAAAACTGACTGATTTAGTCAATAGCCAGTTGGACCTCCAACTACTCTGGCTATATGTGCAGTTATTTATGCATCTATAATTGGTGTGTCTACAAATGTATATAATCACATTTAAAGTTTATCTGTAGAGAACACAACGTTCATAAAAACTATTTAAACTAATACAAAACAAAACCTCAATCCCCAAACAAATGACACATTCATTTAGTCTGAATCCAAAAGCTGAGCTTTACCAGTTTAAGCATCACACTATTTCCTTGATACTATTTTCTTGAGGAAAAGAAACCCCATACTATATAGCCTGAAGCAACATATTTTCCTAGTAATATTTCCATTCCAGGCATAACAATGGATATGTTGACATTTATTTGCTACGTGTCATTATTTAAAGTGTTGCAGCTACATTCCTTTTGCTTTATTAATGGTTTGTCACTACAGCCGTGTCTACACTTGCCTCACTTGAAAGGAGAAAACAAAAAAATAAGAAAACAAATAAAAAGGGCTTCCTCTATTTGCCAGGTCTGGTACAACCCCACCAGAGATGATACCAGCAGCAGTACCGGCTACAAGGCACAACCATTGGCTGGATTTTTTGGCAGTATTTCACAAAGATGTACCCCAGGCAGAGTTAAGACATCTACCATGAGACTGGCAGACTTCACTGCAAAGCCAAACCCTTTGGAAACAGGCCTCATGGACTTTTTGAGCTTATTTGTTCAACCATCCTACTTAAATTTATTAGCCATGCTCTCACACTCCTCGTAAAGCCCAGGGCTCCTCCTTCCTCAGGGGATACAACGCTGATTAATACAAAGAAATTGAGGTCTGAACACAAACAGTTTATTTTTCCTTCAAATTGGGAACATCAATGGAAGAGAACACCAGACTCGACTCAGAGAGCCAGGTCACATTCCAGGATATGAGAATTCTTCCTTAGCTAAAATATGAACTGCCAAATACTAACCCACAGCCTTTTTTTCAGGTACTAACTCAAAATTTGGGGTTTTGTCTAGAAAGCTGACTATATTTAAATGTTAAAAGGATATTTCCTGTGCGTCTACATTCCCTGGGTTTGGCTGGGACAGGTTACAACAATGCCAACATGGAGTGAGAGGCTGCATCTCCCTGTCTAGCTTCCTCCAGGAATATGGAAATCACAGCTTTCCACTTTGCTGAAGAGCAAGGAAGAAATAACCATCCAAGTTTGATGTCTCTGTCCCCAAAGTTCCAAATCTTTTGATGTCTGCGAGTTACTGTTGCAAACTTGATTTTCAATTCAGTACTGCAACCTTCTACTGATCCCTGAGATGACTCCATTTCCTTAAATTAATTCAATATGTGAATTAGTAATACATAAATTAGTTGCACATGGCACTATAGAGAAAATTCAAACACACAGAAGAATGAAGCGTAACTATCACAAGCCCAATGTCCATGTATGGTCAAAGAACATGACCCAACAGGTTACGTCAGTTTTCCTGAAATTCCAAAAGCAGTGCGAACCACATCAAGATACCCAATTCTACTTTTCCTAGAAGGTTTCACCCATGATATTTATAGGGCTGGAAGCCAAGAACATTTTTCTTTCTGTGATTTTCTTCCTACCTTCTGTCTTTTACAAAGCCAAAGAACCTCTTCCAGCTATGGCAGACAAATGCACAGAACCTGGCAGAAGCAAGAGGAGTTGTGAATATTGAGTCCTGTGACTGCTCTTTGCAAGGACTTGATTTTTATTTGCCTGCAGCAGACCATTAAAAGCTCCTGAACAAAGTGTTCTGCTTTTTTATCACAATCATCTGGAATTACAGAAGTTGTACTAAAACAAGGACAGAGAGTTTTCAATACTAAATAGAGCCACATACCCAGGTTTATTTAATATACAACTAAAATTCAGTGCTAAATGCACATTTTATTCCTGCAGTGCATATTGAGAGGTATTCCGCCTGAATAGAACACACTGCAAAAAGAGTAAGAAGCTACCCCACCTTCAATCCTAGCCTTGATAAAAAAATTCTTGAAACACACACAGTATAAACTTAAAATGGAAGGATTTTATCTTTCCTGACTAAAAAACAGCCCTTCCCACTTCCCCATAAAGAGCTGACACAGAGGTGGTACACCACAGGGTGACACAGTCTAGCAGGTTCTTTCTACCTCTACTTTAATACATGTACTATAGGAACCCCTCTTCTACCATGGTAGGGGCTGGGTGAGCTCCTCTTGCACAGAGGCTGTTGCACTGGCCAGAGAAATAATCCAAGCCAGCAGAAGCTTCCTTAGTACTTTACAGCCATGGGCAAAGCCAGTTCTGGTGTTATCAAAAGCCAAACTCTGTTGATAACTGCCCTGCTGACCAGCAGTCACAAGGCAACTGTTTCTCTCCCCAGCCAGACCAGGTTCTGCAGTGAAAACGTTCAGAAATTGGCAATTCTCTGACCCAAAAAGGAAAGGATTTGTGACATCTGATCTGCATCCTCCAAACCACATCCCGGCAGCATATCCAGCCCAAAACCTCCAGCATCACCTGCACAGCTGAAGTGAACACAGGAGGGTTCCCCATCCACTGCCCTGCACCAACCCTCAAACACTTTTGTTATAACCAGGACAAGAAGAATGAGGAATTGCTTAAAAGGGCCTTGCCATGGTTAAAAAATACATATGGAATCACAGCTTCATGTCAGAGGGAGCCCTGGCACACTGAGGTCAAATCTTCAGAAACACATGCCCTGAAAAATCTCACTATGGAAAAGATATACAGTAAAATAGAATGGCAATTTAAAAAAAAAAAAAAAAAATCATTTAGTATTCACAGAAGCCATTACCTGCAGCATATCTTATTCTTCTTACGTGAAGAGAAATAGTCCTGAAATTATTTGCTATTTTTCAGAACATTATACGTGCAATTTAAGAAGCCTATCAAACTCTGGCATGCCAAATCATGTTACTGCTGGTTATTATATAGTTGAAGAAATGTGTGGCTTTCTAGAGTCATTTTGAATAATCTTTTGAGTAAGAGAGAAAAATAACTAGGAAAAAAATTTGCTAGTATGTACAAGGAGAATATGTATACATAGTCTTATTTGTACACACACATTCTTAGACACTAAGAATTTAATAAGAGTCTATTACCCACTGGGAAGGCTCCGAATGAGGAGTGCTCCTTCTGCACATTCCTGCTAATGCTGGAATTTATGTGCAAGAGATGAGAGAACTCACACACTGCCCCGTTTGCCTACTGTATTTTGTACAGCACATGTTGAAATTCAGGATTAATTAAAACATACATAACACAATTATATTTTCACTGAAAAGCAGAGTGGTAAATATAGCTGCTTTCAAGAGACTCTTGCCATGGCTTGCCACTCCAATTCAAAGAGGAGTGGTAATAATTGTTCATGTAGAAAAGCCTCTCGAGACATGAGCAGTACCTGGAGGTATGTGCACAGATGGTTGGTCAAGGCACAAACAGTCTGGAATTTGTCTTGTCTGATGTGCTTTCATTAGTTTAGTTAAATCACATCCGTCTGAAGCGCCACTGAAACCTGAACACATTCTTTCTCTGTTTAATTACAAACACGGTAGATTAATTTGGAAGCATCCAAACAGACAGGCTTCTTCATAACAATTTTGAAGAAATACACGCAATTCTAAAAATCTGTTATGACAAAAGAAAACAGATTAGAGGGAATACATATTCACAATCCACTGGCATTTTATGAAGAGGTAGTGAAATGCCTGCTGCCTGCTCTCTGTGCCATTTCACAGACACAAGGCCACAGTAGCTGGATGCTATCTCCAGCAAGCTGAAAAGCATAAACATCCTCTCAAAACTTAACCACTGTAATTAATCAGTGGGTTTATTCCCCTCTAGTTTATTTTAAGCAACAACACATTTCAATGTGCATGGTACATTCCATCTCTGAAGATGGAATTATCAGTAGTATTCAATTCTAGGCAGGATCAAGGAAAGTTAACACTGTTTTTCCCCCACACTGGTATTGGATTCCCAAGGCAGCAATCCAGAGGGTAATGATATGAAGATTTTCAGTAGTTTGCATTTATTTAGACCTAAAATTTGACCTCAGATTTTCCAGGCTTGAAACTCCATTATCTTAAAGAACAACAAATTTGTGCTGTAACCAGCTGCACATCCCTCATAGGAAATGTTTGTCATTCAGGAACAGAAAAACTATTGAAAATTGGTTCCTAGCTTAACCTTGGGAAGATATGGAATAACCAAGTAACTTCAAACAAGTACCAGAAATGAGCATCAGGAATGGGGATATCAAGTCAGACTGCATCATGCTGGAGTGTCTTATTTCACAGGGCAAATACAACTAATCAGCAGATAATAACTCTGATGAAATATTGGAATAAAGCAACTTGGCACACAAAGGAACCTTTTACCAAAGGAAAACTTCACCCAACTAGGGGTTTTTCCCCTTGGTTTGCCAGAGGGAAATCTTGTGAAAACTCATGTAGGAAAAGCGAGCTTGCCCTCCCTCCCACCACCACCCACGCCTGGGCTGTGCAGTGCCTGAAGGCCATCATATTCATGTGCAAGCCTTGTGGAACTAGATTTAAGGGAATAATATACACCAGGGGTGAAACAGACCTTCAAAATTTTTATTAGGCTTATATTAGCTATGGCTGAGCAGAAAAGCCACAGGCAGACAAGCTAATCCAATGGTTCCACAGCATTCTCGCTTCTGCAAATAGTATTAGAGCAGCAAATTCATCTGCTGCTCAAAAATCAATTCCAAAACATGCAAACACACACCATGGCTACAGCCTGCACTGCTGATAGAAGAGCAAGTTGCAGAGACACCTTGTATACAACTCTCTCACCATGTGGGTTTTTCTGTGCTTTTTCTTCAATCTGAAAATTAAGCTAGTCATTTTTGCTATTTATAGTCCTTTCCTTCTTTGTTCTCACACCTTTCTTTCCTCACCTTCCTCCATATTAATCACGACGGATAAAGGGACTCACGAGGGATGTAGCTGCAAAAATAGAGGAGTTCTCAAGCACACAATTCTCACACTATTTCACAGTAATTCTTCTAAGCAGCCATAAGCTGAGTTTAACTCTTCTTGCACAATAGTGGCCAATTACTTTCTTCCCGTGATTTTTAGTGTTGCTTTTGGCACAACTTGGCTTTAAAATAGCAACTACTTCAAGCTTTTTTTCCTCATTTCATAAGAAATTATTTTATGCACTTCCAAAAATACAAGCAGCAATTAATATTTCAAGCTAATTTGTTGCTGCTTGTCCACCCTTAGAGACATTTGAGTTAAGAGAGTTCTGGGAGCTGTTTAATTGCCAGCTGTACAATACACTCTCAACTGCACTCAGCATCTCTGTGCTTTTCTAGAAGACCACAAGTCACTTGAAACAGGATGGGGACAAAGCAGGAGTAGACTTGGATTATAGAATTAGGAAGAAATTCTTCCCTGTGAGGGTGGTGAAGCCCTGGCACAGGCTGCCCAGAGAAGCTGTGGCTGCCCCTGGATCCCTGGGAGTGTCCAAGGACAGACCGGACAGGGCTTGGAGCAGCCTGGGATAGTGGAAGGTGTCCCTGCCCATGGCCCAGAGTAGAATAAGAAGCTTTAAGGTTCCTTCCAGCACAAACCACTCTGTGATTCTGTTATTCTTTGATGACAACTGCCTCTCCTCAGGTCAGCAGGAAAGCCCAGAGCACTTCCAGCTGTGGTCCATCACCAGGGCAATGAGATGAGGATGAAAGTGGCCAAACAGCCCTCCCTCCACCCAGAGCACAGGCTGGTCCCCTAAGTGCAGAGAGCCATTCTACACAACAGAGACAATATTGCACACTTTCTAACTAAAGGATCACCCTTTTCAGGTTCTCTGCACTCTGCCTTGCCTCTGACAAAAGCAATTTGCAAGAAAAATTCACACTGTCTATAGCAAGATCTTCAGTAAGTTTAAACACAATTGGAATAGCCTGCTATTTGCTTGAAGCAATTTGTGTGAGGAGGAACAACTCCCTTCAGTCCAGACCTACACCCATCTACAAACTGGGCCCTGATCCTGCAAACATTTGCGCTGGAGTACATCTTTATGCACTCCTAATACTTTTATTAAGTACGGAATTCCCCCAGATCAGGGCTGCAAGCCCAAAAATGTGCCCAGGGACACAAGCAGAACTTCTATGCAAAGAGACCTTCTTGCACGAAGGTGAAAGTCAGATAAGCCACAGGTATGCTTCATCTATTTGCTTTCTTCCTCCATTTAACAGCCAAAGTATTAATCATGGTTACAGGTTGATAAGCACAGCATTTGTCGATAAATACCCTCCCCTTCAACTCTGCTCTCTCAAATAATAATCTCTCTGCAATAATACCACAAAGACCTTGGTTATCTCTCCTGGAGTTCCTGTGCAATAGGGAATCTACTAGAATCAATGGGGTGGGGATTACTTTTTTTTTTTACCCCTAATTAAACTACGAAGCACAGAAAAGGGGGGGGGGGGGGGCTATCTATCATATCAATCTGCAGCTCTTGAAAAGCCTGCATACCAAATCCCATTTCCAACAAGGTCTCAGCACACCTTTGTGCAACACAAACTTTGCTGCTGTCGCCATTCCCCGCTAACCTGACTCCGGGCTGACGCTGCTGTGCTGACAAAGTGGCTCATTGTGTTATTGTGGGAAAGCGCTCCGGAGAGATCTCCCATTCCACCCTGGGATTCAAGAACAGGCATTCACACGGGGCAGCCGCTGCAAGGGAGCACCCTCTGGATGGCTGCCGGAGAGGTTTCTCATGGAGGAGGAAAGTTGAGCCCATTATTATCATCATGCTCACAAAATCCAAGTGCTTAAACCACATTACTAACAAGAAAACCAACCCAAGACCCATCACCCAAATCCCATCACTGTAACTTTTCAGCATCAGGAGAAAAAGTTGAAGCTTTATTACACCATCCCTCACTTTCACAGAACATTAAGTACATTCTTCAGAATTTCTTTACTTTTCTGAACTGCTTCATGAAAATGAAGACACTATGATACCTACGAAGGCTTCTCCTAATTGGAGATAGACAGAAAATTACTTTAAATAAAGACCTGAAACTCACCAGCAAAAAAAGAAGCCACACACAAAAAGTCAAGTCATTATTTCATTTTTGATTGAGTAATTTTGGTATCCAGACCTTACAGGAAAAAAGCCTCTCCCACTCCAGGTATCTGATTTTTATCTCCAGTGATAATAAAGCATCAGTGAATGAAAAAAACCCCAAATCTTTAAATGCATAATACTAGGGGGTTTGTTTTCTTTGGGGTGGGAAGACAAAGAGTCTTTACCTATGCTGTGCTGAATGTGCCACCTGCTGCAGCTAGAAAGCTCAGCTTATCAGTGAAATGGTTTAAAAGGGAAAACCTTTGGGGTTTGCTACCTCTCTGAAGTGGGGCACAGTTTGCAACACAGACTGACAGAGAAACAAAGTGCTGTTTATACACCAAGGACAATCCAGTGGGGTCACCCAGCACTCAGGTGGTCTGTATCCAATTGAATTCTGAATCCTCACCCTTCTAATATCATTCCCATACTCTTCCAAATCATTCAGGCAATGGAATGAAATTATTCTCAATAAACTGTATTGGTCTTTAATAATACTAAAAACAGTAAGTACTGAACAGCTTGTCTTATGAATTATGAAACCAGCAGCATTTAAAACTACACCAAACCCAGAAGTGTTGGTTGAAAGGCAGGTTCAAGGCATGGTGCCAGCAGGACAGATGCTCTTCCCACCCTGGGTGAAGTTAAAAGCAGCTCCAATCCTACGAGTTACAGGAGTTACTCATTACTAAGTTACAAGTCTTTGTTAATTAAAGTTGCCTAATATTTCACCTATTGACTTTGATACTACAGCTTTCAGGTATGAGCAGTATTATTAAGGGGCTTCAAAAAAAGCTGTGGAAAATCAAGACATATATACAAGCCAATAGTAAGAACCAGGATGAGCTAAGTAAAGGAAAGTAAATTCCTGCAAACTGATTTTTTTTTAATGCAAAGTTTGTATTTAATCAAAAAGGGCAGTCATGCTTCTTTATATTTCCCTATTGATACAAGCACACACAGCTCCAATGAAGCTAATTAAACCCTTGAAGCTCAAGTGAACTTTACGCATCCTTTAGATGACAAAATTCCAGTCAAGCAAAAAACACTTAAACAGACAAGCAGCAGAAAGCAAACCAACTTTCAAGCTTCATGTCACATATACCTGAAGTTTCATTTTCCCTTGTTACACTTAGGGAAATTAATTTCCATAACCATTTGCCAAACTTTAGAGGTGCAGGATATAGAGTCTATCCAAATACAGATAAGAAATCCATAGAAAGGAAGAGTCAGAATTGCTCAGGCTGGAAAAGACCATGAAGACCACTGGGTTCAAATGTTAACCAAGAAGTGTCATTTGTGCCACTAAACCATGTCCTTACGTGCCACATTTACACATCTTTTCAGCACCTGCAGGGCTGGGGACTCCACCACTTCTCTGGGCAGCTATTCCAAGTTGTCCTCTGCACAGGTTGGTCTTACTAAGCATCAGTGGGGTTTTGTCATGAGGAAAAAAAGGAGTTTGTGCATTCCTAAGACAGATGCACTTTTGTTACTGCTCTGGGAGACACCAGGGTTCATCCTTCCCTACCCCTGGCTCTGTAACAGCATTCCCAGTCCCAAGGATACATCACACTATTCCAGCTTCATCTGCTTCCCAGACTGGCATAAACAACCTGTTTGCCACTTAACAACATGGGGTAGATCCATTGTACAGGCTCAGAGCAGACTAGCAGAAACAAACTCATCATTAAAAAAGCACAGCTCCTCTTTGAGTCTTGTTAGGCAAAATCTTTTTGACTGTGATAATCTTCAGCAATAACCATCCACAGGATTTCAGCCTTCTGGGAAGAAACTTAAAAAAAAACCCTACCATGTTCTCTAAAAATTTTTTTTATTTATAATTCCTGTTAGAATTCAAAAATTAAAGTATTTCAGAAAGGCACAGAAAAAACAATAGCCTTGCCTCCTAGAATATGTAAACCTGAATTTCAAGAAATGAGCTTGGTTAGCATATGGGAGTGGGGAAAATTAACAGCAAGCAGTTCTGGGGATTTGGGGAAAAGGTACAATGTATAGTTCACCCACAGAATGTCAATAAACAGGTGAGAACAAAAGATACAAGTCCTTCAAATATAAGAAAACCCATCTCATAACTCAACTGGAAGAAAGCCAAGTGATAAAAAGACTGAAACTACAAGAAAGGCTAATTCTCTGGAGGGTTTTTTCCTACAGTATTTTTAATAAATATAAAAGATTTTACCATTACATGCCCTGACAGCCTTCAGCTTTTCCTGGACATCACATCTCACTTTGCCTATTGCAAGAAAAACTCAGAGAAATCCTGATGGAGCAAAGAATGTTACACTGAGTTGAGGTCAAATATACAAATACAGTATATATGTATATAAATAAATTTGAAAAATTCAATGTGGCTTGACAGCAGCTTTTCTTTGATAGTGGAGGCAGAAACATCAGAATATCAGCAAATGCAGGAGTTTGCCTGCAGGGTTCTGACCGCATCAGCACAGGACTTGAGCAAGAAAAAAAGCTTTCCTAGTCAAATTTAGTTGTGCTCAATTTTACCTGAATGACAGAAGTGACACATGACCCGACAAGATTTTATTCCCGGGGAGCTCTATCGAGGCACACTCAGTTTGTGTGAATAAGCTGGAACACCCAGGTGCTATCACCGAAAGTACTGCACAATCTCAATTCTTTAATATTTACATTCTGACCCAGTTCAGTCACATTTTGGCAACACAGAGCCCATACAGATATCTACCTTAACAATACAGTACACATTTAATCAGTGACAAACACCTACCCATTAATATCAGTTGTTCTCCCAGCTAAAGGCTTCACAGGTCCCAGAGATTCAAGCAGATTGCTTTTGTTCCCCAGTTTCTAAGGTGAGGAACTCTGTCATCATTTGAAACGTTAATATCTGGTTTAAAAAATAAGTAAAACTGATATTCTCTACCTCCACCATGGCATATTACTTTTGGGGCAGGGGAGGAAGATGACATGTCCGTGCAACAATTTTTATAAAGATTCCCAAAAGTAATAGACCCATGTAGAAAGAAAATGCACTCCTCCTCTCTCTCATGTGAACATATTCCTCCTCCCATTTGTCTCTCTAGTCCCTAATCATAACTCCAGGTTGGTACAGAAAAACAGTCTGGGTGTTCAGGGGAGGTTTAACCTGCTGATGAGAACATGAGCAGTGGTGCATGCTGCAGAGAAACGCCACAATACAAAACACCTGTTCAGCACCTCATCCTCCTCCCAGTGCTCACTAAGGAAATTCCCTCATCCTTAATGAATTTGGTCTATTTTTCTTCCATCACCCCAGATGAAACTTTAACCATAAGATTTTTTTTTCTCTAACCTTGCTCTGTGTTCCCACGTACTGCTACATCAAGCCCTGCTATATGAATAATCTAAATCACAGATTGCCCCTGACCATCCCACGAGTGCCAGAGGTACCCTACAGCTCACAGAGCCCGTTAGAGCACAACTCATCTGAGTCAGTGCTACAGCTCTGCAGAAAGTCATCAGCATTGTCCACCACAGTTTGAAATACTCTGAAGTTAGTACTGTGAAATTCAGTGTAACTACCAGCTGCTTTACCTTCAGCATCTTCTCTGTTTAAGGAAGTGCAAAACAAGATTTATTATCATTTCCATCAGAACCTCAACTTGACACAACTTTTAAATCTGAAGCTTCAGAGATGCTCTGATTTTCCCCCCTTCTCTTGGATATACATCAGTGGTACAGTGATCTCAGTACTTGGTCTGAACTATCCATATTCATCTAAATTGAGCATATTATAATGTTTATTATTAAGAACATGTCAAGGTACATTAGTCTTTAAGGCTTTTTTTGAACACTTCTTTAATTGATCAAATTATGGAAAGCCACTCTGTTACTAGTAATTTACTTCTTGTGACAAACAGTAGTGGGTTGAGCCTCCTACCTGTAGACACAGTACTCAGGCTAGTAATAAACAAAGAAAAAGCAGTTGTGAATCCTTGACTGCATTCTGCTTACAGCATTAATACTGAAGCATCACTGAGGTTTTAAAAGGATTAAGAATTCCTGAAGATTAGCAGAAGGCTGATTTTAAAAAATGGAGGTATCCAACATCACAGATACTTAGCTGAAGAGCCAGTAGGATTTTTAGACCAGCTAACAGACTGGAAATTCACTCTCAGAAGTCACCATTCCCTCTAGGAAGAATCAGTATAGGAAAAGAAATGTAATGCAGTAAAACATTATATACCAGCTGTCAGACTTGTAACTGATACTGTAACAGGGATCTACATTTGTCATCAAGTTACTCAGTCACTGGCAAACTGGTAATGTAGAACTACAGCAAGTGAGCTCCCCATCCCAAATATAAATAGCTATGCCAGACAAAGGATAAAGTCTTTATTTTAGGCACTTACGTTAAAATCAGTATAGCACATAGTCAAACACAATGCAGAAGTCAAAGATTTTTTAAAATATGAATTCAAGAAACCTAATCAGTGGCAAGAAGATATGACCATGCAGAGCAAGTGCATAAAACTCACTGCTGGTTCCAAACTGCAGCATCTCAAGACATGCCAGTGGCCCCAAAACCAAGACAAGATGGGTTCTGTTCAGTACAACAGTGTCAGGCCAATCTCCATCAATACAATAAATCTGGTAAATACTTTTGCAGCTTCCCTTGGCAATTTTATCTCCTTTGGGCTTCAATCAGGGTCCTGCTCTTCCCATATCTAATCAGAGGTTTGCTATCACAAGTCATGAGGAATGTACATATAAACACATACATACACGTTCATCTACATAATGGGTATAAATACCTTCATCTATCCTAAGACCCTTGGAATGCTTTAAGCCGTGTTCAGAAATAAGCAAGTTCAAAGAACTACTAAAGTGGCCAAGAGCAAAATCTCAAGTTCTCCCTCTCTTTTTTCCTGGATTTAACCTGCTACCAAATCCTGTGAGGGCTGACAGTATGTCCTTGAGCCCTGACTCCCAGCACGCCTGCATGCCAGAGCCTTACAGCGTTCCAGGGAGCACAGCTCCTGCCACTGGCACATACCAAAGATTCCACATCATTTTTGCATCACAAGTAAAATGTTCTCATCAACTTGGATTTCTGTTATAACACGTTACTCCAGCCTCAAAAAGTGCAATCTCAGCATGGTAAGTTCAGTGTTCTTTCACTAAACCTTCTCTTGGGTGCTGGGGTGCAGGGAAAATGGGTTAAATTCAGACACACCATAATCCTCATGTTTCCAAAAACAAATTCCAGCTATCAACCTTAAGAATGCCACACACCTACAGAATTATTTTCTCTTTTTATTAGCATGGGGAAGATAGGAACAGAGTAGTTCACTAATGCCTCACCTCTTCATTACACTGCCTTCCTCCCACAAATTTTACTGAATTGCCAAATACATGCTGCTAAGTTTGAGAATCTTACAGGAAAATGAATCCTTTATGAAAATACTTGTTGCTAGAAACACACATACAAACAGGAAAGTAGATGGTAAACAATAAATTCTCATTGTATTTAATAGCCAAAGGTCTTTGTTCACAACAGCTACTCCAGAACACGCAGCCACATTCATGGGATCGAGTGAATTCTATCTGGAGTTTACAGAAGGAAGCATACACAAACAGCCTCACAAAGGTATTTTCCTAGCAGGAAGCTACAAGCACTTCTCTGCTGCTCCAGCGGTGGCGGCCCCGCTGTCAATGGGGGAGCCGTGGCAGCAGTGCTAAGCACGCTTTACTTTCACTATGGGATTAACCAAGATCACAAATCACCAATTAAATCCTGCTTTATGATTTAGGCTTTAATTCATTAATGAATGCAAAGGCAGAACATGCAACAGAGCCTGATGCAAGTCAGTCAGGAGAGCTTTGCTCTGGCTATCCCTGTCCCAAGACTAAGCCCTCTTCGGAATTAAATACCATTTTAATCAACAATGTTCAAAAGTCTCATTTTTATACTAAACTTGTGGTTAATTGCTGTACACTGTTGACAGCAATAACTAAAAATCACTGAATATTCTATGTGCAACTGGGCATGCTGGTGGCTTCCCAGTACTTAAAGGGCGTGTATTTTTTTGTTCTCCAAAGCTTATCTCATCGTTTAAGATGGGAAAATTAAGGAGCTCATCTTCTGCAATGTACAAGTTTCCTTCCCCAAGTTCCATTTTGTGGATTTTCTGCCACTAATAGTGTTGAAAAACAAATTCTTGAGGACAGGAAATATCCTGAGCAAAGGATATCCAGCTTTATGACACTTAAAATGCTGCGCATTCCTCCTGATCTGTCACTGCACAGGCCAGCTGCCAGCATGCAAGAGCGTGTGCAACGCCTTGGGGTGGCCAGGAAAGGGCCTCCCACTGCATATCCCCCCAGGATTCCAGCCTCACAGCTTTGGATATACCAGCTCCTTCAGATTTCTTCAAGATTTCCCTTTTCTGTGTACTCAACCCCAGCCACCTCCACAGTCCAAAGAGACGTGACGCAACACAGCTTTCCAAGCACCGCTGGCTATCAGGAGCACATCCTCCCCAAAGTCTCCTGATAAGGTGCTTTAAAGTATGCCCACAACCCTCATCTTAATGGCCTAATCTGATGTAGGTGGCTTGCCCTTTCAGAGATCACTTGGTTTAATTTCCTCAACAACTGCACTCCACAAAAGCAAACATCCTGTCCCACTTGCAGAGCCAGATCCCAGTTGTGGCAGGCAGCTGCCAGCAGCGCCGGCACGAGGGGAGCGGGGACGAGCGGCACGGATCCAGCTCATGCTGGGGAGCTCCACCAGCTGTCCTGTTACAGAGCCAGCTCACCCCTGGAATGGGCCACAAGTTATGGTAATGGACAGGTTGTTGTCAAAGAAAGTTTGACAGCTTCTCAAGCAGCCCCTGGGCTCATCCCAACCCCAAACTGGGGTTCCCATGAGACCAGCTAGGGGCCCTACAAACACATTGTTAATTAGACTTCTGTGGGTAACAGCAACTGTACAGAAATCTCAAATTTTTAATGAGGACATCTAAATTACACAACATAGATACCAGGGGTAGTCACACCACCACCCACCTGCTGTGCAACTCTTCGCTGCATGGCCAGCTTCAAGCGCCATGAAACAATAGCAAAGTTGACGATTCACGTCTAACTTTTTGGCAGGAGTCAGCAGCTTACACTTCTTAACTAAAGGCAGGCAAATCTTAATCAAACCCATTAAAATCAGGATTCAATCCCTTCAAGGCACTCTGACACTTCAGTAGCTTTCTGTCTCTTCCTATGAGAACAGGCAACATCCAAAGCTAAATGCAAAGGAGCAGTTGAGGTAGAGCCAAGGCTGCCACCTCTGGAATGAGGGCATCTGTTCCACAGGGAAAAAAAGAAAGCATTTCAAGAAATAAAAGCACTAATACTGACAGAACAAAACCACAGCCATGACATTTGGACCTTTTTAAAATACATTTCTCTAAAGGTTTTTGAGTGCCACTTATTCTTTTAATAGGCACCCAAATCTAGCCTCAGTAGTAAAAAATGCTTATGCTTTACATCTTCACTGGTCTCTATTTAAATACATTTTCTTTACAAGAACACCAAATCACTGTGGTTTTACTGGAGACAACAAGGGGCTAATGCTCCTGTAGAAGATCTCAAAATAAAACCAGCTGCCATTTTTAGTATGCCAAAAATTACGGCGTTTCTTGGAGTGTTCTAATACAGCCTTAGCCAAAGGATATTCTCATTCCAATTAATTACACTTGCAACATCTGACAAGTTCATGGGTACAGGAAGACCCATTCCAAGGGAAGGTCCCTGTGCACTGGCCCTTGTGTCAGCTCATGGACATGGAGGTACTGACTCTCCTAACTCTGTCTTAGGGCAATGTTCAACTTCACACCCAAAGACCACAACAACCAGCAGCACTGCCCACTAACTGGACACCAACCTTGACAGGTGTAAGTATATTCAAAGGGGTTTGATTAACTGAGACCAAATATAAATGTACAATTAAAGTTTTAAATAGCTACATTGGATAGAAGAGAGAAATCATGACTTTCACAACAGATACCACCTGCACCTCTTCTCATGGCAGAACACACCTAAAGCTATTTACTCAACTATGGCCACAGTTTTCATAAGAGCAAGTACTCCCTTTGAAAAGCAGTTCCACAGAGAGAAATATGTATCTTGTCTGAACACCACATGCTTGGACACACTCAGGCTTCAGTCAGCACTGCAGCAACAAAAGTTTAATTGTAGTGTTTCTCATTTCTATTGGCTTCCCTTTTTAGCTGGCACAGGTTAGAGTCTACTCGGTGCCTCACATCAATAACTGATGTTCAAAGTAAAATGCAAAAAAAAAGGACGTCTTGATCTGCTCACAAGCACAGAGCAAGCACTTTATAATAAAGTCATGTTTATTCCGGAACACTCAGTGCCTGGGGGAAACCTGCTTCTAGAAATATTCTGCTCAAATATTTTATAGTCCCAGCAATACCCACAATCAAAAGTTCCTCCCAGCCAGCAGAGAGCATCACAACTGCCCATCCACCTCATGGCAGCTCCCAGGTGAAGCCTGATGGTTTCTCCAGGCAAAACTCACAGTGTTGGATTGACAATACCTTTGGGTCTCTGCTCTGAGATCGCCTTTTTATCCCATCACCAACCCTCCACACCCACGAAACTTCACCAAACTAGTGGGTCTGAACATTTAAAAGCTGAAATCAAGAAATTTCCAAGGGCAAGAAGCTACATTAGACATTGCCAACAAGCTCTGACTAGACTGCAGGAGCAAGGAAGAGATTTTGGAGAGCACAGTGTCTGCTCTGACACATCTGCCCACAGGGCATAAAAAGAAGAGAGCCAACAATGTAAGCAGAGAAATCTTTGTCCTTAGGTGACACTGAGGCAACCTACACATGCCAAAATTGTTGTGCAATTAGTATGTTCTTAATTCTGTACCCTTAGAGAAGTGTACTTAATCAAATGAAAACAACGTAATGCAAAATAAAGCAACCCAAGAACTAATTAGCTAAAAGATGTGGAATGGAAGCAAAATGAAGTGTCTAATTATATATCTTCAGTTCAGCTGTACAACACACTACAGACCTATAAAGAAAAACCATACCACTTGCTAATTTAGTCTAAGCAATCCAACTAAACACCACTGCTGAATAAAACTGAAGAGAAAAAGTTAGTCTTTAACACAAAAATGGTTAAAGTCTTTCCAGTGAGTTTCACTGAATATTTTTAGTCCATTGAGGTTAAATGACAAACTTGAACAGAATTCACAAGATTCAAAGCCTCCTTTAAGACAATTTTATGCGAAACAATTAATTTGAAGACATTATATCCAAAAAAGGAGGTTTTTTTGAGGTTTTCTCCAATATCTGTAGAAATTGTATACTCTCCTGTATACTCAGCATTTATTCTCACAGCAGCATCAATCTGCAAAGTCATTAAGTCTCTTGAGAAACTGGACTGGTAATAATTCATCAGGGGATAATTTCTTTCAAAAACCTTCATCTCCATTACTGCATTTCTTTGCCACTCAAACACACTCCAACACTGACATTCTCAATTGTGGATGTAAAATCTAAACACAAGCCATCGAAGCTGATCAGATCACTGACAATTTTAACAGCTTAAAAACTGAAGTGTTTTAGGCATAAATGTCTTGAAAACAATGAAGCTCTGCTGATATGCATCAGGAAGAAGGCCACCTACATGCTTGTCAAATTCCCATTTTTGTTCCAACCTGAAAAACCACTACAGAAAACAAGCATCCATATGAAGGTGAGGGAAACAAAAAAGGTAATGGAGCATTTCAGAGGCTATAAAGTCCCCTGAGACATTTTTCCAAATTCAGTTTCATAGACACTAAGTGCCAAATACAATGAACATTTCTGAAGCTTTTTTCTGATAAGCTGGCTTTAGTTGTTTTCTTTTTAATTATATGTCACCATCGCTACTTCGGTAACAACATCCAAAATCCAAACAAGCATCCCAAATCCTTCCAGGTGTCCTGGAAATAACACCAGCACATTCTGCAGAGAAATGCTGTAGCACTTGAAAATGGAAATAAGTCTTTCCTTATAATATCAAAGCAATTGTTATAAAAATTAAGGCATTTTCAGTACAGCATACTAAATTCAATAAAATTCAGTCCTTGAGTAGGAATGCATGAATTTAATTCAATCAGATGGACTCTGGGCTCTTTCTCATTAGGAGTAAAATAGATTAAATGTCAGAGTATTTGCCAAGATATTATCAATAGTTTCGTGAAAATAATGAAGGTAAAAAGATTGGGCTTTTTTGAGTTATCTTAAGTACAGTAATTTTCAATTTAAAGAGATTTTAAGGAAGCCTTTAGAAAACCATTTTTAGAAATACTCAAGAAGCCTTAAGCTTCACTCAACATGCAAGTTCCCATCAAGCCACATTAACAGTCCTCCAAAAAACAGAATTAACCAAAAAGATGCTTGGAATTCCTTCTGCATTACACAGACCTTCCCATCTGCAGTCTGGCATCCCAGCTCTCTCTCATGCCTTCACTGAAATCCTTCAGCCAGCCTTGGGCAGACAAAGCCTGCTGCCAAAGCAGGGTGTCCCAGGATGTGAGTGAGGAACAGCAGCGAGGGGACAGCAGCCCTGGTGCAGGTGACCCTGTGGACCCCAGCTGAACTCAACTGAGCCCACTGCTGTAAGAGCAGACCTCCACGTACACACACAGAGGGAAACAGGACCTGGGGGCTACATTCTTGAGTGGAAAAACCAAACAGATCTCATTAATTGTTGCTCCGTATCTCAGCCTTTTTTTTTTTTTTTGGATGTGTCCCAGTAGCTAAGATTTCCAACCAGCATATTAAAGTAGATGTTAATAATCTAGTAGTTCTTTCCACCACCTGGAATCCAACACACACCTCTGCCTCTAAGGTACCTGTTACCTTTCTGTTATCCATTCATACCTTGGTATTCCAGCGTTAGAGTTGTGCCTGCACTTCAAAGCTTGCTATCCCTTCCCCCATAAGGACAGGAGTAAAAGATCTGTGGACAAGCACTTCAAGTCAAACACACCCTTTGCTATTTCAGGCTCTAACATAAGCAGATTACAGCTCAGCTGTGTTCTGTCTGAACTTTTGTTTCTCTCTTGCCAATACTGCACTAATTATCCTTGAGAAAAGACAGACTTTAATTAACAAAGAAATGACCAACTTTTATCTATAAACTCTTCCTTCCCATCCAAGTTCTGCCTCTAAGTAGCTATTAAACACTAAGTTTTAGCAGTGAGTAATTAGGAGATACCCTTACCACACAGAGTTAAGGCAGAATTCAAACAAAGCAGGAGACACAGGTCATGGGGGCTGCCAGGGACGCCCTGTCCATGGGAGAGGCCAGGATGGACCCCTGCCCATGGCAGAGCCTTTTTCCAGACACAGTCCATGTGCTCCTGCTGCACACACTGTTACAGCCAGGCTGGGTGCCTGCTAGCCAGTGTAACCTGCTTTGCAGTGAGTAAAATATGAAGACAGACAGATCTCTGTCTCAAGCTGTTGAGAGAAGATCTTTTTTGATGCCCTTTCATACAGGGAATGTGCAAGCCCATCTCTTCAAACATGAGAAACAAAAGCAGAGACAGCTTCAAAGGAAGGAAAATTAGTTACTGGGACAGATAGCTAAAATGAACATGTAATTTAAATGAAAACCAGGTAGTTGAGCTGGTTCTTTTAACTGGCACATCACCTGCTAAGGAGTCCTCAGAACAAGCTGCCCCACACACACAGCAGAGCACTGAGGAGACAATGAGACTGCATCTGTAGCACTTTTGCACTTACCTTCTGTTAACCCTTCTTCAGCATGGGAGGTGGTGCTCAGGGAGAACAACCACAGATGTTGATTTCAAACAGCACAAGTGCTAAAAGACCAGAGGCAAAGCACAATACGCTTTTTGTCCATTTAACAAGGATGGCTCTCCTCTGCAGTCCACCCCAGCAGAACGTCCCTGCCTGCTGGGGAGCACTGGGGCAGCAGGCACAGGAGGTGTCCCAGGACACACTGTGCCCCACTCAGGTACAGCAGGAGCCTCACTTGACCCTCGCTGCCTGTGCCAGGATGGCCCTCAGCCAGCAGCAAAGGGAGACAGATATTCAAGGTTGGCTTCCAGAGCAGCCCAGGGAGTTTGACTCACTGAGCCAAAACAAGAATAAAGGGAGTGGGAGGCAGGACTGACCTTTCAGTAGCAGCACCAACTCAGGGCTGTGTCATCAGGGCACAAACTCACACTCTGATGTGCATCAGTAGTATTTTATCTACTGATATGTACATGGAGCTGGATCTCAGCAGCTTCTTTTTTAATATCATTATGTTTAACTACTTGAACTACTCCTCCAAGTTCTGTACGGCAGGCAAACACTTGTGAAACCATTTCCTTCCCCCAGTGACAACAACGTACTTAGAGAATTATTTGATTTACACCACAAACGGAATTCAAACATAGCTCAAGAGCAAAGAAAACTTCCTGCACCATACATACTTAACCTATATAAGATGTGTGAAAAAACCTCAGTGTTTTATCATCCTTGTGACTTGTGCACTCAATACACAACAGCTGCAAGTTTCATCTTCACAAAGCCAGTCAGAATCATCCCATGAGAACTTTTGAATCACCACAGCAATCAAATGCTATTAGAGGGAGATTAATTGGAGTCAGTACATGCAGTTTAGGTTTAGAACAACAAATGCTAATTTCCCAAAACTGATGAGAACTGAGGGGGAAAACAGACTTCAAAAAATTTATCTACAATTGTAAGTGGTTTCTTTTCTCCAGAAAAAACAACTTGAAAAATTATGATTCCCTTGTTTGACAAAGGGGGAAACTTAAACTAAAATCCTATCCTGATACGATGGTAAGAATAAAAATGTAATGCAGCATAAAAAGGGGTACAAGAGGGAAGCTAAGAATAGATAGTGAAAGTAGTACAGAAATTCAGTAAGTGAAACCAAGGCTAAAGTCAACACAAGTCAGACAAAGAAAAATAACCATGACTTGCAAGAAAACAGAAAATGAGCTGCATTCTAGAACAAACTAAGGAGGATTGAACTGTAATAGTGGCATAACCCCACTGCAAAGCAGAAGTGAAAATAGAGCGAATAATGCAGAGGAAAATAATGTAACAAACTCTTCCCTTTGGTATTTGGAAGAGCCACAAAATGCACTTGTTGACTTACCCTAGTGGGCAAGTCAGCCCCAAAATCTTTCAATTAAGTTTTGATTTGAGCTTTTAAAGAAGTGCCTGACCAACTGCCAACAACAGGACACACTGATGCAGAGGGATGGAGCAGAGAGAGACTGCATTAACCCAGCACCAGCAGCCGAGAGGGAAGCAGGCTGCCCAGTGCAATTACACCCCATTAGTAAGACACAGCGTTCAGATAAAACAATCAAAAGTCAATGAAGGATTCCATTGATAAGAAATGCAAAGATAGGAAAATAATCAGCACTGTGATTCTATATAAAACAGGTCCTGTCAAACAAATCTAAGTGTGGTTTCGGCCATGATTACACCTTTGGCTGGAGATAGCTGTGTTAGCACATGTGTGTTCCTTTGCCAGCGTCTCACCTGGTACCACGCAACACTGATAAAAGAGGTCACACTGCACAATCAAAACGAAATCTCTCCAATGTATTAAAAGCTGGCCAGCCAACTGACCACAGATTAATCTGGGAGCTGATAACACCGGGTGTGAATCAGCCAGGGGGTGCAGACATGCCCCACTGCCCAACACATGGCACAGCAGCCCTCTCAAAGGGCTGGAATTTTTATATGGTCCCAGGGCAAACAAGAACTGGATATTAAAGAACAGTAAGAACCAGTGAGCAGAAGCAGGAGCCAGGAAAGTCAGAGTTGAGCACAACATTAGAAATGAAAATCCAAAGATTAGCTACTGAAGTAGATGGAATCAGCCAGGGGAAGTGAGCAGTATTTCCTCCTCTTATGGAAACATGACTTCATGTGCTCACCAGAAATATAAATTACAAGTAAGCCACGATAACTTTATCCTTTCTAAAAAAGAACTATAACCTTACTAAATCAGGTATATGCTATACTGCCTACTGACAATTTTATTAGTTTGCAAAGACCTAGTTGGCATTTGTAAGGGAACGGTTCTTGTCCTCCTACCCACAGCAAGTCAGCCTTGCACAAAGGCTTCCTATAGATACAATATAATATGCTGAGCAGAAGGCAAGTAGTTATTGCCCTCTTGCCAAGGAAACCTCCTCCAGGAGAGGCTTTCAGAGGTAGGAACTGCACACGGGCACTTGTCAAGAGCTGTGTTGGGGAGGGAAACCCCCAGACATGTGCAGACCACTAATAAGATTTCTAGTCCAGCCTCAACTGAAACAAGCCCCAGAGTATCTCCTGTATTTTTGCCTCTGTGTCTTGTTTTCTCAGCTGCAAAATGGGAATAATGAAACACATCACCCCTGTTAGTGCTCTGGTCTCTTCCAAGGGAAGAAGAACTAGCATACTGGTTATTCACCAGTGTTTATTTAATGATTTCCTACTAAAACTGACAGCCTGCCCTGGCCAGTAACACTAATTATCACTTCACAGGATCTGTTTGACTGTCCACATTAAAAACTACAGCTTTACACTGCAAGTTTTTTCATATTGACCTTCCCAAATCAGGAAATGCTTAGCAGTTTGTGGGTGAGACAAACTAAACCACACTACCCAGCCAGCATTAAATAAAGCCCCACTGATCACTTCTGCTGTGCTCCTGGCTCTGCCAACCTGCCCAGGGATGCTCCCTCTGCCCCATTCCCAGCCAGGTTCTTCCAGTCAGCTCCTGGCCTCCCACCAGCCCTTTCAGTGGAAGCTGAGTTAGTTCTTGTTGCCTGTGTTAACTTTTCCCCTGCCACAGTAGGCTGAAGTCCCATTGGAACGATAAAAATCAACTCCAACATACTCTGCACCAACTCAGCCACGACCGAGCAAGTGGCCACAATGTGAGATGCTGTTCCCAGTTGTTCCATTACCTCCCCAGCCAGAGCAGTTTTAAATTAAAAAAAAAAAAACCAACAAAACAACAAAAAACCAAACCAAGAAAACCCAGTTTTAAGTGCACTGGCTTATTGTGATTTTTAATTAGCACCAGGATTTCAGATAGTGCACACCCATGGCCCCAGAAGGGGGGTGAGGGGAGTACGTGTGCGCGCTTGTGAAACCATTGTTCCTCCGTCAAATACAGCTCATCCTCCAGCCCATCCGAGCTCCCAGCTGCCCAGTCACACAACTTTTAAAAGTTCAACAGCTGGGTGTTTTATAACCCTGGAGAACTCCCAAGCCAATCCTTACGTCGCTGGCAAGGAGCCCTGGCCAAAGGCTGGGGACCCCGCGGGGTTCACCTTCCTCCTTCTGCTGCTGACAAAGGCAAAGCCCAGGCTCACAGCCCGGCACAGGCAAGGCAAAGTCCACACTCACACGCCCAGCACACTGTTTTGTAAGCAGCAAATGACAGAGGCATCGGGCAGTGGCTGGGATCCAGGATCTGCAACCATCTGCAAGTTTGCTTGGCTTTTGTTTCAGTTTCCAGCACTGATGGATAGAAACAAGCTCCCAGTTCTTGTGCATTAGCATAAAGATAATTAAAACTACTTTTACCCCCCAAGCAGCTCTAGAAAAAGCACATCACAAGTTTAAATGAGTGTTGATGATATATTTAAGTAAAACCTGACTCTTTAGGACAAAAAAAGACACCACCCCAAACAAAAACCTCAATTGTATCACAGAAAACAGCTTTGTCAACAAGTTTCTGTGACTCCCGTTGCAGAAGAAAAGGCTCAGATGAAAGTCTGCAGGACTCACTGCATCCTCCTCTCTCCAAAGAAACATTAATTTCTGCCTGACACAAAAGCATTTCTGCTGGAAAAGGGGAACACCACAGGTCAGTATTAAAGCTATTTCAGTGTAGCTACCAAGCAATTAGCTGGATAATACCTTCTCTACATGATGATTTTTTCCTTTTCCAGATTCCTGGTGCAAGCAGAACTAGCAATTTGCTGGTTTTACAACCACTTCTGAAGTTGCAGATGACCAAATTTAAATTTTCCTTTCCTTATCAATGAAAGTATTTCTACTTTGGCACTGCACATTTGTTCACCAATTTAACTTTTTAAAAAAACCTTTACCTTGTATTTCAGTATAGCTTCCATCTTCTACCAGCAAACAAATTCAGGCACTTTGATTTTTAAATATTTAAATTCACATTTGTATAAGCCTGACCTTGTTACTTTTTTTTTCCCCCTAAGACAAAGTGTAAACAAAAATTATCTTGCATTCTGATTTTGCTTTGAAGCCTGTGATTATCTGAAGAATTAACATACTCTTTCCTAGAGATTATCATTGGTAAAGTTTTGGATACAAACCTCTTCACTTTGATAAGTGATCCACCGCTTTTGGAAAGTACCTTTATTGTTTGACCTGACGTTCAAAGCTCTTTGAAAGCTGCCCATCTCCTTTCCTGGAACTATGCTACATCAGGACCTTCTACCAATAAAAGCAACAGAACATGAAAGTGAAATTCCATCAGGATTGCAGCCATACTGTTCAGTACATTAAAAAAATAAGGATTAGATTTATAAATTTTGCAGTTGTAATGAATGCTCACGGTACTTTTGTCAGAGTATATTCCGGGTTCTCTGCTCTCTCACTTGAAATCCATGTGCCACTTGCACACTCCTTATTCATATATGGAATATCACAGTCACATATTCTTTAATAGCCTTGCATTAAGCCCTTACATTAAAAGTACTTGGGTCTTTCTGCATGCCATAAGTTGGCTCCTGTTTAGATAGCTGGGCTGGGTTTTGGACTAAGCTGCTTGATAAATTCTAAAGAAGTTTTTATTTACTGACATCTTGCATCCACACGTTCATCTGCCAGCACTGGCTTTTGGCTTAAAACAGTCCTGTATGCCTTCAGTGTTTACCTCTCTGATGGATTTAGAGATAGTAAAGTTCATTGGAACCTCTTTCCTGTAAAATATTTCTCCATCTCATCTTACGAGAAAGGCTTTCCACACTTCCAGTCATGCTTGTAACCCTCACCTGTAACTTTACCACTTCAAATTTACCCATCTTTCACTAACATAGGTGATCAGAATGCATACACTTTCCAAAACAAATCCCAGAAGGACTTGCAAAATAGTGTTTATCTCCCTTCCCATCTCTATTAAAAGCAAAATAAGATTCCCCCCTTGGGTGGGTACCTTTCTTCATGGCTGTATAACCACTATCAGACCACGTTCACACTCTGGTTGAGCAGTTGCACAACGAAGTCTCCATATCTGCTTGAAGAAACTCCAGTGCTAATATTGATCACAAAGGTCAGGAAGAGCTGATGTTGGCAGAAAAACAAAGAAAACCTTTGTCTAATATACTAGAATAGATAAAAATTGTATTTATCTGTTTCTTCCTTCCAGCTGTGTATTTTGCGTATGATGAGAGAAGAGTTGTTGCTTCCCTTTCTCATCTGCCAAATCCTTTCAAAAATGCACGAGTTGAACATTGCAAAACATTTTCTAAGAAAAGCAGGGATATGCAAAAATACTAAATCAGTGATACTTTATATAATATGTAGCCAACATAAAATACTCACTGAAGAACCAGTCAAATCATCTGCAAAATTTTTAAGAAAAAGTTTTCTTCATTTGAATCCCCTACACTTTGCATACAGCTCCCTCAAATTATCTTGCACTTGCCAGGCAATAGGAGCAGAAGGAGGAACAAGGCAGGACCTCACTGCACCCCTGCCCAAGTAGAGAGAAACCTCCTGCCCAGGCAGCCATCCTGGGAGAACCCTTCAGGGAACCAGCAGACCACAGTTACACCTCACTTGCTCCACACAGCCAAGACATTTTAAAAAAAAATAAAAAATGACATATCCATAATTAATGGAAAGTAACTCTTCCGAGGACAGAAGAGGAGGGAAGCTGACAGATCCAATCTGCCATTCCCATATACTTTCTAACTCCAATGCAAATCCTTTGCTTGCCATGTGAGGTTAGCCCAGGCAGCAGGCCAAGGCTTCGCTTTTCCCTCCCCAAGTGAAAGGACAGATCTGCCGCTGCCACGTCGCTCACGCGGAGCCAGAGAGCAGCACCTCATCCCCACCCAGCAGTGCCCACAGCTCTGCAGCTGCAGCACCACCACGTCACAGCTGCTAACCAGGCTGGATCAAATCTGCTCAAAGCTGGTGTTATCACTGCCCAAGTCAACTCAGTCACCTAAGAGTGTATTACTGTATTTGCTTCTATTTCATTGTGAGAGAACGTCATGGAACCTTAAATTACAGCGGGGCCAATAATAATAATACACTTAGTCTACTTGCAAACTAAGCCAGTCAATACTATTTTCCATTTCTTCACATATCCGTATTTTCTCTGTCCCAATTCTCATATTTCACTCACCTTCCTCCCCTTGCATTTATCCAACAATTGAAGTTACACCAAAATCACTACACTGTAGTCTAGAAAAATCTAACAAAGGAAGAAGGGAACAGAGAAATAAGGATTTACTAAGACAGACCAGGAAGGACTCAGATGTGCTAGCAAGGGCAGGACTGGAATAGTCTAGAAGGTCTGAGAAACTGAAAAAACTTTTCACAGCAACATTTTAGAGCATAATATAATCCTGACTGTATGATCACAAAATGCCAAAAGGAAGTGAAACCGTTGATGTCTAACTTCAGAGTTTTAGATACACAAATATTGCCTTTACAGTAACATAGCAGCTCTCACACATCCACTGAAGCAACCTATTCAGACCCCCAGAAAAATTCAAGTGTAGCCACCTTGTTCGTTACACAGATTGTGGTTACAGAAGTATCTGAATGACTTGACTCTTACGTTTTATCCAGAAGCGGCTGCTGTGGAAGAGATCAGAGATCCTTTTGGTTGCACTCGGCAGAATTGCCTAATTTCCACCACATCACCATTTCCTGCCCACTGAACAAGGCAGCTGGAACAGCTGGACAAGCACGTCCAGCTCTGTTAACTGAGAGGGGAAAGGGTAAAGATAAAACACCACACACTCGAGAGCTTACAGAGAGAAGGCACTTAAATGAGGTAACAAGACAATTCCTTTCTGTTTCTCATATCCTCGCAGTTGTGGGTGTACAGTGTCCTGACTGCTGCTTGCAGTGCTCACTGACCCGAGGAACAGCCTTCAAGTCAACAAAAAGTTTGCACTGTATGTCTAACAAAGTCACAGAGGATGTTTATGTTTTCTGCAATCACTAAAAGCACCGCTGAACTTAACAAGCAATAATAAAGATCTGTTAGAGCAGCATATGGAGTTGCAAAAATAAACATGTGCCGAGCAGAATGAAACAAGTTAATTTCACCACCAGCTGACACACACGAAACAAGGATTAAGGCTCAGGTCATAGACCCAGGTTTGGGTTGAAAGGTACCATAAAGACCATGTAGTTCCAAACCCCTGTCACAGGCAGGGACACTTTCCACTATACCAGGTTGTTCCAAGCCCTGCTCAACCCTGGACACTCCCAGGGATGGGGCAGCCACAGCTCCTCTGGGCAACCTCTGCCAGTCTCACCACCCTCAGAGTAAAAAATTTCTTCCTAGTATCTAAGCTAAATCTATCCCTTTGGTCACTTTTCTCCACTTCTATGTCAAACTCTGCAGAACTTTTGCTTTGTGGAAAAATCTCAGAATTCCTCTTTAGCCATAAGATTTCTTGTGCATTGGTTATGGTCAGCTGAGAATAATGTAACCTGCATGTTCAATAATATCAAGTAAGAGTGAGACCCTAGACCTTCATAAAGCAAAACTGGTGTCTGTGATGTAGTACTGAAATTCTCAGTGAACCTTATGCTGCTTCCTTTTTATGGCATTTTCACTTCCTGGCATGGAACAGCTGAGAGCTGCCCAGTACTCCACAACAGTCACCCCAAAAGACATTATCTGGGTCTCTGGTGAAATCCATAGGATATTTCTTACTTCTGAATATGACTTTATTACCTAACCAACATCTAAGTTAACCACAATGGGAAATACAAAGTCATTTTGGGTTGATCCTTTTAAGGTTTCTGTTTGACTTCTGTTGTTTTTGAGGTCCTGCTAAACTAAAATGTAATTTAGTTTTATAACAAATAAACCAAAAGGACAGCATACAAATAGAAAGCTACATAAGGAGACATTGTGGGAATGAACTACCTACCTGCCTGAGTACAAGCAAAACACAGATGTATCAGAAAACCAGGCTTCATTCTGCTTATTCTAGGTGTTTTATCAGCATTACCAGAGACTAGGAAAGTATCTACAGCAGCCTAAACAACAAACTTCTGATTAGAGAACAGCGAGAAATTGACTGTCAAACTGATTTATGAACATATCAACTTGTACCCTGAAATGCCATAAAATTAACCCTTTATCCTCAAATCATCCAACATATATTTCCTACCAGTACAAAAGGAGGTTGAACTCTTCAGAGCTGACAGCCTGCAGGGTCAGAGTGCACAGAGAGCAGGGGCCACTCTTTTGGCTATGGAGACATTTTGAAATGATCCAGAATCTTAAGTGTTGCTTCACTCCATAATTTCTACAGGGGATTATTTGTGACATTTTCTCTGCTCCTCCAAGCCACGTAAGGTCACGCATTTAAGAAGAGACAACATATGTACATGTTCAGACATCAACACAGACATAGTGAAGCACCACTTAACTATGATTTATACTGAATTGAGATTTATTTTCTACCATCCCTTTCTCTTTTCCATAACACCACCAACTTTCTGCAACTCATCCTGCTTCTGGGTTACTCTGCAAGCCTAAGTTTTCCACAGACCATGTGCAGTTTAACTCCTTCCAACGCTGCCTCTTACACAAGACAGCCAAAACACGAGGCCACCTCACTATAGGGCCAATCTCTTATTTCCTTCCTTATAAGAACACCCTTGCCAACCAAGCCAGGAAACTTGTGACCCATTCCTCAGAAGCAGCTTTTGAAGATGGATTTTCCCTCCTTGTATGGATGCTGGGACCTGTACCATCAACCTAAACCTATGATCCAAGAAGCAGCACCTGTGGTCCTGTCAGATCAGGCCACTTCAACTCTTTGAAGCACATGAGGACCACACTCCACAGCCTTCCTGGGTGATTGGCACCCACTTTGGGTACCTGGGCTGCAGTGCTGGGCACACCCCACTGCACAGGTCCACGGACACGTTCCTCCCACCCAGCAGCCTCACGTCCACATGCCTGCACTTTTAGTCATGCAAAGGCCACACGTCACAAGCAGTGCGTGAACAAGAGCATGAAGTCAAAGGGAAGAGGACAGAAGGGAATGCAGTGTTCCACAAACACAGATCCGCTGCCCCTCCCTCACCCACATCTGAAGCATTCAAGAAAAGCCAGCTAAGAGCAAACATTGTGCCGAATTAAGTATTGTGTCTCTAGCTGCTCAGTGCCCCAGACACATGGATGCTCAGGAGGGACACTTCTCCTGTGACCAAATGCTGCACCCCAAGCCCCCACCCTGCATGAGAGCAGGCTGCGTGGCTGAGGATCACCTTGGAAAGCTGTGCAACCAACAGAACATAAACCATGCAGAGAGAATTCAAAGGAAAACCCTATTGTAGTATCAGAAATCATGGATGCCTAACAAGTAAGTGTATTAAAGAAAGGATGGGCAAGTGGGCCATTGAGAAAAGCAGATCTCGGAATAAAAAAAACCCAAAAACCTCACTAAAGCAGAATACAATTCCATAAAAATCCAGAGTAAGAAACAGTAGTTTTCTTTTATTTGCTTTTCTTTGAGCTGCCACAGCTTCTCACACTTTCCAGCATTCAAAAATAAAGACTTGATGCCCTCTCCTCCCCGGGGCAGGCTTTGAAAACAGATTTCCTAGTTAACCTGCCAAAGCAGAAGATGTGATAGCAGGTGAACATCCCTCTGCCCTGCTCAGGGGATGACTCAGTGGAAATCAACCCTCAAGAAACGTGTTGCCATCCTTCAGACAATGCAACCAAAGAGGAACAAATCCCTCACCTTAAAACTCTTGGCTTCCAAATTAGCCACAGCTCAATACAGGACTGTATAATAGAGGAACACTAACACATTTTGGGGAAAATCTATAGCTTATTTTTAACCCTTTTTCAATTTTTTATACAGTTAATAAAAACATTATCTCCTAACAAGACTATAAAATCATTTCCTCAGAGATTTAGAGTAGCACAAAAGAACAGGACATTAGCATGTTCTAAGCAAAGTGAAGTAAGAACTGGTGGAAACAAGACCAACATTATAACTGTTCAAGCCAACCAAACACACCCCTCAAAGACAAACACCAATTACCATCTGCTACAAGAACAGAACACATACAAGATGTATGCAACTAGGTCCCAAACTTGCATCCAGTTCAAATACACCTAGAAGAATCACGTATATAGCGTATTACAATTTGCCCTATCTTGTCACAAAAGGAGGATTTTTTTCCACTTCAACCTAAGCCATTATTTTTGATACTTTAACATCATATGAAAGACAAAATACTGAGTCCCCCAGTAAAGCAACACCCTTCATGGAGTCAATCAAGCCAAAACTGCACCTCTGCTTTTCAAGCTCACCATTTCTACCAGTACTTATATACAAAAAAAAAACCCAAAACACAACACTATTTGGGGATTATACACCCCAAAATATTCCACAAGCTCTGCCATTCTCACTGGGTCTCTTCTGCTCTGTTAATTCATTCTAATGAAGTGATGCTTCTGGTTGCCATACATTTGGTAGTATCAAAACACTAAAGGTAATTTTTTCCCTTCTGTGAGTTGACATCACGTGAGCCCACAAAAAATACAGGCTGACCAGAAGGAAACCTTCCCAGTGCCCTCATTATCCACAAATGCTTTCATCTTTTTTTCTCTGCTGCATTATTCCACATCAATAAATAAGGAGCAGAGCAATGCATAACACTGAGTAACATATCCAGATCAGTTCAAGTGTCTGCAAGCATAAGGTCACTTATGTTACATGAATTGTCATTGAACAGGGACATACTTCTACAACAAAGGCAAGTTATAAAGTGGAATGAATTCTTTCAGTTAACTAACCATACACTAAAGGAAAATGGTAAGGTCATCCTGAAACAAATCAGAACAACTCTCTACTCCCACGCTGTTTCTGCTATCAAGGTCCAAAATAATCACTCCATCTTACTTCACCACAGTTTTGGGCTTGACTAAAGAATTATGCAGAAATATTTGGGGCAAAAGATAACACTAGGATTTAGGTTATAAACACTGGCAATTTATTAGTGGGTGAGTGGAAAACAGGGAGCAACCATGTAAAATCGACACAGCTGCACAGAGGCCCAGAAAACCTACAAACTAAGCAGAGCAGATTGATTTTGCTAGTTTAGATTAAAAGCATGGGGAAATCTGTCCACAGCATCCCAAGCATCTCTGAGGGTGGCAAAGGTCAGCTAAAATTGTTGTTTATTGAAGTTTTTATTAACCTCTTGAAAGGAATTTCTTTCTCTCTTTTCAAAGCATTCCATATGAAACATTCCTGGAAGCATGAAGTAGATGTTTAAGTACATGTATACACACATTCTATTATTAGAGTCCTTTGCAAGGACCTAATAATAGAAATGTCCATAATTATGTATAAGGCAATGCTAAGAGACTGGGATGTAAAGCATGTTTTAAGGTATTTGCATTGCTGCCACAGAATTGCCATACACTAGCTCAACACAGAAAAGTCAGACAGGCTTATCATGTTCACCTCCAGAGAATTCAAGTATTTGCTTTCAGTTATTCTACATCTAACAAATAACAAGATAAACCAAAACATAACAGCAGAAACTTCTCTCCTGAATCCATCTTGTCATTGCACTGAGTACCTTCTAGAATGAGGAGCAGATGCCAGAACAAGCAAATGCCACATATCAGTATTAGCTGCAGTTTTGTGCTCTCAAAAAAAAATAAATATATAAAATATATACTTAATTACCAAGGAATTGTTTGTTGCTTTGTATTATGAAACTAACACTATATATAGATGCAGCTTACTAAGCAGAGTATCCACATGTCAATTTTCAGTATATCACCATTATAAACTGTCACCACTAGAAAAACAAATAGAGAATGTTTCTTATGCTGTTGGCTTTTTGTCTGTTATCTGCTAACAAACACCACAATTTACTTGTAAACAAAGGATTCCTCAGATGAAATGCAGAAAGCGTGTCACTGGAGAAGCCCTACATTTTAACCTCTAAGCTCAAGGAAACCCATCCTTTTCCCAATTAAAAGCACCACAAAGATTTGCTCAAAGCTGTGCTACCTGGGACCTCCAGGGAATATTCCTGCTCAAGAACCGACTTTAACACAGACAGCGTTTTTCTTGTGTACTTGCTCAACAGCACCGTCATTTTTCATCCAGAGAAAAGCACAAATTTAACATCCACAGCAGCATTTCTGAAAAGCAACTCATCTCTCCAACACTGTTGCAAATTCCACAATAAATCACATTTAATTAGTTTGTGCCTTTTTTTTTTTTCCCTGGCTGTCTGGAATCCAACAGCGAGCAGGCTTCCAACTTTAATTTTGCAAAGAGGTGCTTAGAATAAACTGATAAAAACACCAACCACCACGTCCCCACTGGAAGCTGTTTGGAGTTATCTGCTCGCTGACACACCAGCATTCCTGCCTGTAGATGGCTTTTTACCGCTGTGTATCCAGCAGCTCCTATTTCCACTGCCTTGTTTGAAGAACTTTCCTCTTCCCACATACCTTCCATCTCCAGGGACAGATCACACAGGGACACTAAACCTTGGCCGTAAACAACACGAGTTTTGATACTGCTGTTTCCAAAGGATCCTCCACCACTCAGCAGTGCAGAAACAATCACTGAGGCACAAATCCTCTGGGCAACACTTGAGAAACTCTCTGCCTCGCCAGTATTTTGAACAGCTGAGATTTACACAGGGCTCTGCTGGCTTCTTCAGCTATTTATTTTATTTGCTGTACACTAAAGGCTACTGCAAACAAATGGGATTTCGATAACTTGCAGCATGTTGCTCAAAACAGTTCCAGTGCACTGGGACACTATTTCCAGACTTTAAACCCAGTAGCCACATCCTTGGTGTCCCAAACTGCCACTCCAGGTGCTCCGAAGAGGCCACTCCATCTTCCCTCATGTCTTTTCTTTGGAAGGAAGCGGCTGACTACAATGAAGAGAAAAGCACTGTGGAGAGTAATTTGTTTGATTCAGGTGTGTTCAGGCTCTGGACCATTTATTTATGTATTTGTATTTATGTATTTAGTAGGCATTTATCCTCTCGCTAAAGATATTTATTTACATCGTAAATGTTGGTTCTGACAACCCACATTTTTGAGAGAAGGAGTCAGTTATACTTATTAGAAAGTTCATGGACACAGCCACACACATGCAGAAGTTTGCTGCACGGTCTGTATATATTTTCTCGCACAGATTTATGAACTGCAGAAGTTTGACTGCCCTTAACTGCTTCTCCTTCTCAGAGGACATAAAGGAAACTATAAAGTGAGGAGAAAAAAGCCAAATTCTCTGCTAAGTAAGAGGTATGATGGAGAAAACTTCTTTCAGTTCCCTAAATACTACACATAGAAAAAAAAGTGCCAGAATAAACACATTTCAGACTGGAAGTTACAAACTTTTCTGAGACTAAAGATAATGCAGTATGGAGTTACAGCTCTGAGCTTCTTGGCTATAGCAGAAAATCAGCTTATTTTGGCTGCTAACTACCTTCATTTCTTATCCTTTGGCCAACTATAGGCTAACAGTATGAAAAAACCAGCAGTGACCTCAAACGCAAACCAGATGAATCCCAAATGCACAAAATTAAAAAAAAAAAACAAACATATCACCTTCCACACAGACTCATCTCTGAGCTACATTATAAGAATAAAGTAGCTAAAAGATACTGAACTGGGAAGAACAATACACGATACTTCTGTGGCAGCAGACGTTTCTGCCACAGCAGGGTCCCAACACAACCACAAATCACAACTGCTTTGAAACTAACGAGAGGGAACCACAGAAGTGCTGAAGATTAAGAGAAAAGCACTAACAGACCGCTTCTGTGCGAGACCCGAAATGACCCCGGGAATAGGGCCAAGAATCATTTTCTTACTGGTAGCACCGGCAGCGAATTCTCCGACTACTGAGAAAGACACATGGGCTGTAGGTGAGCCACACCGGCGGTGAACAGGGCAAGAGGAGCAAGATGCTTCCACTCAGGAGACAGCCCTTGGCCCATTCCTGAGGTTTATGGAAGCGATGCCTTTATCTGGATTTCCAGCCAAGCACACATTGTGTCATCCGTGTCCAGAGCAGCCGCTCCCCATTAGAACAAAGCGCAGACCCAGACCAGTACAGGCACTGAGGCACTGCCAGGCCTGGCACTCTCAACCTTTTGTTGTAAGCAAGCTCTGCTACAAAAAAAAAAAAAAAAAAAAAAAAAGGTTGAGAAATAGTGTTCTACACTTAAAAATCTGTGGAAGTTTGAAATGCCATTACCTAGCACATTGTTAAACTCGAGTTAGACTGGTTTGGCACCTTTCAGGAACGTACCGGCTGAGCCCCGTGTTCTGCAGGGTAAGCGGTTAAGGGATACAGCAGCTGTGGTTAGGGCACAGGTAACTGGGATACACGAATCCTGCTCACACAGACCCAGCACGAAGTTCAAATAAGAAATAAAAAAATTTAAAAAATTAAAAAGCCAACAAGGAGCTCCAATCTCTCCATATCTCTGTTCCTCCTCAGCCCCCGTGATGGGGTAACTACCCCTTTAAGACCAGTACTTTTATATACTCAAAGGACACAAAGAAATGCAAATGAAATACAAAATTACTAATATGGAGAGAGTTAGGCTTGCCCCGCGCCTTCAATTCTACAAATATAGATGGGATAAATGGTTCGTTACATTTAACTCCAAGCCGCACTACCTCCGCCAAAACCTTATTTAAATAGAACGTTTCTGAGAACCGGGAAAGGGGGGGATGCAGCTGTGGTCTTAACCTAAGAGAGGTTAAGCTTTTAAAAAGAGTTGTTCTTTTTTCACTCCGTCTGCTGGTCGCATGCCATTTTAAAAAGGTGTCTGGCAAGCAAAAATAAAAAGTTTCCAGGGCTTTCCTTCCCCAAGCCGCCTCTGCCAGGAGCCGGGCGGGGAGGACGGGGCCGAGAGAGAGAAGACGGTCTCGCCTTTCTCCAGCTTTTTCCCCAACATGCCCTCTGGATCCCGACGTTCTGGAGGCGGAGGAGCCCCCGGTTCCTCCACCTGCCCTCACCCCCGGCCGGGCAGCGGTGCTGCGGAGCGGGGCGCGGCTCGGGGGTGCCAGGGGCGGGCGCCCCGCACACACCCGCGGTGCCCGCGGCCCCCGCCAGCACCGACCGCTCCCGCACTTCTCCTCCGGGAGCCGCAGCGGGCGGGGAGGGCGGTGGCGATGACAGCGGCCGGGCCAGCCGCCCCCAGGGACGGCCGGGCGGTGCTGGAGCGCCCGTCCCGCCGCCAGCCCCGAGCGCGGCCGCTCCCGCCCGCCCGCCGGGCGCTCCCCGCGGCGGGGGGAGCCGGCGGGGCGGGGAGAGAAACTTTCCACCGAGTGCGGCCGCGTCCCGCCGCCGAACAAAAGAGCCGGGACCGGGAGAGGCGCCGCGGGGCGGGGGACGCGGCTGCCCGGCGCTCGGAGCGCGGCGGAGCCGCGGGGCTCCCCGCCCGGCACCCGCTTCCCCGCAGCGCCGCCGCGTCCTTACCTGCGGGAGGGCGGTGCGGGGCGGCGAGTCCCGGTTAGCTGGAGCGAGTGCCGGGAGGGCTCGGCGGGGATTCCGCCATGTCAGTGATGTCGGCACCACATGGGGCCCCGGCCGGCCCACGCTACCGCGCACTCTGGAGTAGCGGCTCCCGCCGAAAAGACGGCCGAGGCGGGCGTGGGACGCCGGCCAGCCCCGCTGCCGCCCCGCCCCCGCGCCGCCGGGGCGGGGGCTCCGTGAGGGGCGGGCACGGCGCCCGGCCCCTCGGCCTCGCCCCGCTCCCGTTCCCGTTCCGCCGTGTCCGCCCGCTGTGTCCGCCGCGGTCCGCTCATCGCTACTCAGAATCGTAGAACAATAGGATTAGAGAATCATCGAGGTTCGAGACGATCCGGCCCAGCCGCCCACCGGGCAGCGCCGCTGTAACTCCTAAACCGCATCGCCCAGCGCCAGGTGCGGGCGCTTCTTGAACACCTCTGGGCATGGTGACTCCACCGCCGTCCGTTTCAGTGGCAGACCACCCTAAAAGTAAAACATTTGTTTCTAGCGTCTAATCTGAATCTCCCCTATTTCAGCTTAAGGCTGTTTTCCTCTAGTCCTCTCGCTGCAGGTGCGGGAGAAAAGAGCATCCCCCAGCTGGCTACAGTCTCCTTTCAGGGACTTGTAGAGAAGGATGAGGTCTCACCTGATCCTCCTCTTCTCCAGATTAAATAAACCCTCCCACAGCTGTTCATCATAAGAAATGTTTTCTAGACCCTTCACTTACTGAGCACGCATCACCCACCGAGCCTCTGCCTGTCCACCCAGCCCTAGCAGAAGTGTGTGGTTGTGATGGATGTTGGGAAGCTGTCACCAAAATGCCATTTCTGACAGGGCAGCCCTTTGCCCAAGATGTTCCAGCCCGGGGTCAGTGTATGTCCCCATCTGTGTCCTCCCCTTGGCATCTGCCGCGGGTTGCTGCAAAGGCAAGGCCTGTGCTCCCATCAGTGTGGTCATTCCTACGTTCCCATTGGCTGGGAGCAAGAAGGAAAAGCTCTAGGCAATATTTTTCAGGGCTAAAGAAATGCTCTGACTTATTAAACTGTGCAGCCCTAAAGAAGAGAAGTTTATCCCTGGCTCTGGCAGAGAGCCCCAAGGAGGGGCCATGGTGGTCATTCACCTCCCAGCACTGCATCCAAGCCATGGGGGAATCATGACTGGGGCTTTAATCTGGTTACAGGAAAAGCTTAAAATAGGGCTTGGCCTTACCCCCACCACAGATCACAGCCGTGCTATGAAGGGTCTTTTGATTTAGTCTTGGTCCTTGGGGAAACCAACCTTCCTCTGCAGGAGCTCATCGCCCACACGTCCTGTGCTCTGCCTTCTCTCCATCACTATATTCTCTGTGTTACTTTTCCCATCAGCTTTTATCAATGATTGATCCACTTTATCTACCAGAGCAAGGTTTCCTTTCAAAAACTGGAAAACCCTCTGGAGTCTGAGGCAGCCCAGGTGTATTTTCTTCAGCTTCCATTAAAATACCAACACAAACATTTTTTCCCATAGGACTCCTTGATGTTCTGTTTCTTGCTTGAAATATACACTAAAGAAAAATCAGTTTGGCATCAAAGCTGAATAAATGCATCATGCCCAAACAGGCTGTGTTTAGGGCTATTTTGTACATGACTAAAACCCAGAAAAATTAAAATAAAGTTATCTGAAATAGATATTTCCTATGAAAATAACAAATAGGCAATTTTCCCATGGGAAAGCTTTTTCAATGTGGAATGGTCAGCCAGCACTAAGTATTGTTTGTCGTTAATTGCAAAAACTTTTGTAATGCATAAAATCTAAAAGTAGAAAAATGTTTTGTTTTATTATTGACCCAAAACACGCAAACTTTTTGATGGTCCTGGATAGAGTTACAGACCAGATGAGATTAATTATTCACTAGGGTTGCAAAGACTTTACTTGGTCTCATAGACAATTTTGTAAAAAAAAAAAAAGAGAGAGAAGGGACAGTAAAGGCATTGGATTAGAAGGGAAAAAGTCACTGACATGAGTTGGAAAATGATGAAAAAATGATAAAATTTAAATTGAAGAGTAAATGAACTCAAACCTGGAAAAAGCAAAATGAAGAGAAATAAAAAAGAGGAAAGAAACAGAACCAGAGGGCTGATTTATAGCTTTTCTGTCTGATGGCCCAAAAGTCCAGTCCTCATCTGGAAAGTCAGAACAGGGGCCCCAGGAACAGGGACATTTCCAGCCTCACCTGAAACTGAGCAAGGTCAGCCTGGACCTGGACCAAATGTTGCCTTCTCCTTGGAGCTCCTTCTGTTCATCCCCACAGCCCTGATGAACTGGAAGAGCAGACAGTTAACAGCAACAATAAATTGATTCAATGGAGCCTGGGCATGGCTCAGGAACCGAGGGACAGGGCAGGGGAGAGTGAAGCATCAGAGAGTTCCTACATAAATAACAGATAAAACTATTTCTTTAACAGCTTACTCCCTGAGCCAGCTCATCTAGGAAGAGCATTAATCAGACCAAGAGGAAATGTCTCTTGCCACTGAAAAAGGAAAAGGATTAGGTTAAGTGATGACACAGCAGGGGCAGACAAGTCACACTGGAGAAAATGACTGACCTAAACTATCATCCAAATAAATACAGACCAAAGCTATGAACTAATTTTTCTGTTATGATGAGTCTGGGTTTTTTTTTTTCAATAACATGCATATTTATCTTTTATCACAGCGAGATCTTTCTGTTTATTCAGGAAGCGAGTGGCGTCGGAAATGCGATAGCACGTCTCTTCCATCTCCCTTCCCACGTGCTGTTGCAGAGGAGCAGGATGAAAAGGCTGAGGTCTATCCTTCTTTGGTCTTTCTGTTGGATCCCTGTCCCCATGGCAGTCACTCTGAAGATGCAGATGCAGCAGGACCAGACAGAATCCCCAACTCCTTTCAAGCTGGAATTGTTCAGCCTTCACACAGTGACAATTTTGGCACTGTTGACTGAGGCTGGATCCAAACCAGTGCTAAATCCTGTATTCTGCCATCATCTCCATCAGCCATCCCCTCCTATTCGGTGGCAAAACCCAGAGAGGGGCCCATGTCTCTGTACAATCAGGATGTGGCCTTGGAGGTCAGACATCACTGCCAAGGCTGTGAAGACAGTCTTTATTCTCTCAGGATACTTCCACTCACATTTCTGATGGGATTTGAGTTAAACTGCTACTATTCCCACAAGCTGCATCTTCTGTATTCTGGAGGGCAGGCAGGGAGAGATCTTGGCATCGGTGCTGTTTGACAGCATACAGAGCATGCTTTGATTGATTTATTTGCTGAATACTGTGTTGGTTTTTACCTGGGATATACCGCCCTCAGTCAGTTTTAGCCCTGCATAGCACCAGCATAGAGGGTGGATGGTTCCACTGGATAGACTATGGCCACAGGAGTTTTCTCTCCATGTGCATTATCACACCTCTGAGCAGCTGTGGGGTGAGGACTCAGGACTCAGTGTCCTAACAGTTTGCATTCATCCATAGCAAGAGCTCCAGGTTCACATTTTTTATGTTTTTAATTTTTTCTTTCTTTCTTTTTTTCTTTTTTTTTTTTGCCAGCAACAGCTTGGATGAAGAAAGACAGAAGTACTCAGCAAAATTGCCTTTGGTGACCCCTCAGGTTGAGAGCATGGACCTGAAGCATCCCTTATTTGGACCTTACCCTGCCACTTGAGAGGTGGGACCGGCAGGATGCTCAAGGCAAACATGGAAGATCTCCACAGAGAAAATATTCAGAACAAAATGATGTCTCACCTCTCATCCCTCTCCCTCCTTGTGATGACATGACCTACTCCTCCCACAGAATAAAGGCCATATAATCTGTTATTTTCTTGTTTTAAAATGCTTTTCTGTATGTGTGCCTCACAAACCGTTAAAGTTTGTGCAACTTAAACAATTGACTACTCAAAATCGCACAGTACAATCTGGTCATGGTAGTCTTTTCTCACTCTTTTATGTGAGAAAAAATGAAAGCTAAAGGCAAATTAGATTGTACAGATTAAAACATGTTAATTTCCTTCAATCCTTACAATGCTTTATTTTCAAGATAGTGGAAGATTTATTTTCAAGTGCTTGTGGAGACTGGCACATGCAAGAAAATCTGGGTAAGTGTTTGTAGTTTACAATGGTCACTTTTACTGCAGGGAATCCAAAATTCTGCAGGACAGTCTTTCTAAATAAGTAGGGCATGTAAACATTAGCACGAACCAGGATTTCTGTCTGTACCTCTCTATTCAGAGGAAATGAATGCCAGTTATTCACTCAGCATATATTCACAGGTTTGCATTCATGAACTATTGGGCTTGTACTCATGGTATTAATTAGCAGATTTTCCCCTTTTTGGGATAACACAGGTCAGGATTTCTCATGCTCAATAACATGTGAAGAAATTAAGCCCCAAAAATCTTATTGTTGGGATAAGATCAAATGAGTAACCTCTGTGATGATATGATTATGAAATAAATTTTCTCTTCCTCTTCTGTTAGTACACTGCATAACTTTGAATTGCATATTGGTGTGATAAAACAAATTACTTATTGGACATCATTTTATTACATTTAATGGACAAGTCTTTAATTTGCCCTTTGAATCTCATAGAGATTTTACCAAGCAATAAATACAGATACTACTAAGCAATAAATATATCCAGTAAAACTCTACTAGAAGTCACAAAAGACCAGAGAACTTCACCAGCAGCTAGAAGAGTCTCTCTAAACACCCATGCCATTACTGTAAAGACGTGATTTCTGACACTCCAGAAGTTATTGTTAGTCAGGGATATTATTCTGTTAGCTGTTTCTTAGTCTTTACAAAGGCATTATGGAAAGAAAAGGTTCCTGCTGCCCTCTCTTCCGTGAGAAGCACCATTGTCTTCACAATTTGTCTCTTTGCAAGCTGAGGCCTTACACAGGGCATTTTTCACATTTTTTTGTCAACGTTGGTTTTATAAGTTTAAATAAGTTCCTGTCTGCTAAGAGCTTCCAAAGAAGCGTTGGCACTTCACCAATTCAAGAAGCTCACCATGAAGATTACACACCAGTGGTGCTTATTCAAAACAATGACTTCTGACCACTGCACCAGAAGAAAATACTCTCATTTATTGCCTCGTAATCATGAATCTCTGCAGTGCTAGCTCCAGTTTTGCCAACTAGAAGGATGTTCCTTTTGATATTTTACAAATATTTCAGCTAAATCTCCTTAACACTATGCAACTCTTTGGCTCGTTAGGTTTGCTTAGGGTTTGTTTTGTTGAAATCTCTTGTTTCAGTTCAGGCTCTAAAGAAAACAAAGCAATATTGCTCGCATTGTTAAAGCCAAAAGTAGGGCCATGGAAAAAAAAATGTTCTTGGAAGAGTTTGGAGATTGGCATTCATGAAACAGCTGGAGATGAAACATACAGCACTAATCCTGTCCAGTTGCTCCTGGTCATGTTGCACATTCAGGAAATTCATAATTAGGTGGTTATACCCCCAGTGTTTCCCCTGCAGCACTCTTTACAACCAGCAGTTTATCTTCTTGTCATTGAAAAAAAAAAACCAAAAAGCAACAAAACCCACAACTACAAAGAAAGAAGAGGGGGAGAAAATAGCAGGCATGACTTGAAATATGCCTAATAGCTTCTTCTCCCTGTAAAAAAAGAATAAATCAGATGTTGTCATTTCTGCACATACCAGCAAACTTCTGCTGATCCATTGCCCTTTTCTATCACAGTAGTTTTCCTCTGTGCTGTATCTCCTTCCTCTTCACATTATTTATTTTTCCAGTTAATTTTTTCTTTTCCCTTGCCAGTCATGCACCCGCTTTCCTGTAAAGGGCAGCCACACCTGATAATTTAGAAATAAATGCTTTAATAAGTAAACATTTATTTTTCTTGCTGAGTGGAAGCACTAGATATGGGGGCTTTTTTCCTAGCTCCCACCAAAGCTTCTAGTGAATTCCAAAGTAGTTTCTGCTCTTTATTTTGATTTCTCTAGTGGTATCATGAAAACATTTTGCCACACACTGGGAATCTCCATACTGTATGCTACAAATGATGTTTTGTCCAAAATTCGTCTTTGTTTTAAATCATTCAAGGTACAACTCGAAGGATTTTTATTGTTTTCATAGCTGGAGAGCTTTTTGCAAGGCCATATCAAAACATTTATATTCCAGACACAATAATGTATCTTTTAAATCCAACAGCCTTATCTACCATTAACTACACACATATGCAATATGGAGATTTTTGTGTACAGGGCAATCCATGAAAAATGTTGCCAACTTTGGAATTAAACTGTTACCTGTGACTCAGCAGGTTTGTTCTGCAATAGCAAAGCGTTCAATATAAGCCTTTTAAACAATCATGATTACTGATTTTTCCCCAAAGTAACTTGAAAGAACCCAGATAACACTTCTAGTTAAAGTTCAGGAGTTTCCATGCCTGTGATTAGGAAGCTACACCGTGGCTCAGAAGTCTGGCTCTTCAGAGATAAAAAAAACCCCACAGCAATTTCATAATGCCTACAGTGAATGCACAAATAACTTTAAAACAACAAGAGTCATAAGCCCCTCTGGTGCTGGCAGTTCCAGCCCCTAGATCACGAGATGACCATAAATCCCAAGGAGAGGAGAGGGAAGAGCCAGCCCAGCCTTGCTCCCAACGCTGCTTATCCAGGGGAGCCTTGGCCAAGCTGTGTGCACTTGTGGTTTCCTCCTCCTTTCAGAATTTTGCTAAATGTGTTTTTAGTCATAAAAGCAGCAAAAATAAACTTAACAATGCCTTTTTTCCTGTCTAGCCATCAGGGAGCATCTCCAAGTCCCTGGCTGACAGTGTGGAAGCAGAAGGCTCAGTGCTTTTGAATGGAGATACCCAGTCATGACCATGTACAACTCCCCTCCAAAACAATATGGAAATGAGACAGATTCCTCAAAAGCACTACATATCTGCAATAAACCAAGAATCTTTATACCAGGTGTAAGGGCCCCATGAAAAAAATATCACCAACTTCCAGTGTAGTATCTGAAAAGACAAAGAAAAAGCACTGAATGATTTAAGAGTTTCACATCAGGTTCCTTTCCATCAATGACTTTTCCAAGTGCTTCCTCAAAGCTGCATGGAAATACATCAAGTGCTACTTTGAAAAGCAGTCACGTTTTGAAAATTATTTACCAAGCTGCTAACTTTTCCAGCCTTCAAAGGTGATGCCTGAGATTGTTTATCATCATGAAATAGATACATTATTGAGTCTGGAATATAAATATTTTGGTATGGCCTTGGAAAAACCTCTTCAGCTAACTCTGCCTCAGGCTAGAATGATTTAAGAAATAATGCATATTTTACAATTCTATTACTTTTTTATCTACAATAAATAGCCAGGCTTACCCTCTCCATCATGCCCTGTCACATATGCTATCACACCTAAATTCTACACACTTTAAACCTTTTTTTTTTTTTATATCAAAAAGTTAAGATCTAGCAACATGCCCTAAAAATCAACAAAACCTGGAATTATTTTTTTGTCAAGGAAGGAGAAACTGCAACATGGAAGGCAATACAGGCAGTGTGCTGTGTCAGCTCCTGCACCCCAGCAGGTCACAACTGTGGTACACAGTGATGTGGTGTCTGCATCAGTCCTGAGTCATTCCATGGCTGAGAGGTCAAACACAGCCTGAAATCTCACTTGAAAGCTGACCACAGAGCTGATACAGGGATGGAGGAATGATCGTAGCCTGTTAAAAATAGAGGGGGGAAAAAAGAGGGAAAAAAAATAAACATTGGATTTTTCATAGATTTCTGCTGCTGTTTTTCTTAAATCTTGAAGATTCATGTGATTTAAACAAATCTAGAAGGGATGGGAAACCAAATAGAATAATTTCTATTGTCCACACAAAGATTATGTGAGGCTTAATTGATGACCATTTGTAAATATGCTTTGTGATTTCTGAAAGAAAGTTGTTACAGAGGAAAGGTGCCATAAAAATGCCAGTTATAATATAAATCTTATGCCATATTCAATAAAGATAAATGTAATAGACATTTTAGAAGGATTGAAAAAATTCTCATACACATATTTCAGATGTTTCTTATTCCTCTCTCCCCACACTATTTCAGCTTTAAAAATGGAGTCACAAAATAAGGAGCAAGGTCACACTCTTCACCAGCTCCTCACCACAGAGCACGCAGCTCTGTTTCCCTGAGTTAAACTCTCTGTAGGATTTGCAGAGCTGATTCCCAATGCCCACAGCCAGTCTACATTTGGAGCAGGGCACTGCAGTCCCCCTCTCACCTGTGACCCCCAGCCCAGAGCTGTCACCCCCCAGCCACGCTCAGGTCCTTGATGCAGCCAGGCAGCACTACAGCACCTGGGTTCAGACTCTTGGAATGCCTTCAGCAATCCATTTGCTGTTCACTGGCTCCATTTTTACTACCAATGCAGTTTTACTGTCCCAAAATCACAAATATCCTCAGGGTCTCACAGTCTGTCCATGATTTTTGTAACTTCCTTGGTCTCTCTCAGCTCTGCTTGCCAGGATGAGGATGGGAAAGGAGCCCAAGGAGCCGTGGTCTCCCTGACCAGACCAACTCTTCTCAGTCCAAGTTGTAAGGCCATGGCTACATGAGCAAAAAACTGGATCTGTGTAGTTCCAAATTTGTTCTCAGCACATTTATCGTGGAGCAGGCGTGCCTGTTGAACTTGTCTGAGTGCATGGTGCAGTTCCTGTCACCATGACACCTTTGTGCTCACCCCACATCTGCTCTGGGCTTCAACATATAGCTGGGATGGAAGTGAGGCACTGGGCCTGATCTGGCATAAGGCTTGGCTGTTCTCAGTTAATCCATCAGAATTTTTAAAATAAACTGGAACTGGCAGAGTTTAGAGCACGTAAATACTTGATCTCATATGGCAGCACTTTTTAATCCTGTCCAAAAAATAAATGTATTCTGTTGTCACACCACTCCCTCTGTCCTTTGGTGTTTTGGTTTTTCTGTAACTATAAAACAGGGATCCCAGCATATCTTTTATGGGATTCATATAAACTCCTCATGAAAGTGTGCACCTACTTAGCAGCAATGCTGAACTGATATTGAACATTTCTTCTGAATGGCACTAAAATCCTCAGAGATTAAACTGAAAATGCATCAACCCTTCAGAGTGTGGGTGGCATATATTTATATTTAACCTAATCCTGAGATTAACATATTCAAAACAGACTTGGCAGTTCATTATGAGAGACCTCTAAAAGTACTCTGAAGTATTCAGAATAATCAAGTAAGCACATGCAGTATCAGGGGCCAAGATGGAGTTATTTGGAAAAAGTGTAGTTCTGTCTGGCACAAAGAACATCCAGTGATGACCAGAATGTTAATTGTAACAAATGCTCAAGAGATGCTCATATCTTACTTTGCATTTCTTGTATGATGCTACATATGGAAAGAGAGAAAGGGTGCTATGATTCTATTCTTATTGGGGAGAGATTTGAGCTTCAGAGAATTTTTAAGTTTTAGTAACTCATCTCCTTTTACAAGCTTGAACTTGATCCTGGAAACTGCTCAGTTCCATTCATCAAGTGACTTTGTGACTCCATCTTAGTAATAAAAAAATGACCCCTAAGTACTTTAAACATCATTTATTGCATCTAAAAGGAGTAAACTCTTGCAATCTGTAAATTATGCAACCAACACTTATGCTTAGATGTATTAATCAGGGATTGGAGGAAACACAGTTAAAGTAGCTGATACAAGTGCTACATTTTCAATAGCCAAATGATATTGTTAAAGAAGGGGAAAACGAGAACTTTTTTTTTGGTTTTGTGATAGGTCAATCCAGTGAGCAGGTGTCTTTTCACTTGGGACACGGGTTATGAGAATGAAAGCTAAGTAAGGGAGAGCAGAAAAAATTTTAGGTAAACTTTGTATAAGCCTATTAACTCCTGATTGCTTTTGAATACTAACAGACAGTATCAGTGGGATTTCTTTGAAGGGGCTGTGTTGCAATCACCTGCAGCTAAAAATAAGAGACCACATGATGCCCAGAACACACAGCATGTAGGAAAACCTTGACAGGCCAGGGAAGAGTAGACAAATGGGGTTTGAAATCTGGGATGAAACAAAGTGATCTTTTGCCGTTTCCTGATTAATTGCCTTGGCAGAAACAAACTGCTCAATAAGAATTCTTTGGGTGTAAAAAGCAAACCTAAATTCAGGCTGCTGAATTCAAAGGCAAAGGCAAAAGCTGGGTTAAACCTGTGGTATCTCTGCATCGTTCAGAACAGAGACTGGATTAGGCTGGGCTTTGCTCCCCAAACTGTGGCTCCAGCTCCAGGGTCTTTGATGACTGATGCAAAGCCTTTGGTAGGAATTTAGGCTTGAGCTATTGCTGCCCCTTGCTGCTGGCTGGTACCTCTGTGCTCTTCCCTCTGCATCAGTGCTGCCAATCAGGTCAAGGTATTGATCTGGCTGTGTGCCAGCATTCCTAAAAAGGTTTGGGTTTATCTTTTCTGTTCAAACCAGGTATCTCTGTGGCTGGTTTCCAAGAGCACCAAAGGCAGGGGTGTGGGCTGCAGCACAGAGGTAGGCATGGATGTAAGAGGAGGACAGATATTTATTAAGCCAGCATTACTGCCAGGCACTTGCAGCAACATGACTTTGAACCACATCTCGTCCAGACACGTCACATTCCGAATTCCACCAATGGCAGAAAATTCCCCTTCAGTTCATGTGGAAGGAGCTTATGGTTTAGCATAGGAAAAGCTGTATTTTTTCCTCTCTTGCCAAATATTTCTGAGGAGCTACAGTGTTCATCTTATTGACAGGTGTGAAACTCTACCTGGTCACTAATCCCTTACCTGCTCCCATGGTTAATTAACTGCTAAGCATAAATGTAGCCTGCAGCGTTTTCTGTTGGGAGGAAGCCCAGCTGCTGCAGAATGAAGATCCAGATTTGCTGCAATACCAGGGTTATATTACCAACCCCACACACCCTGAATCATGTGTCTGCTGCCTCAGTTCCTCCTTTTTGCTTCCCTGATAAGCACATGCATGCACTCACATGCACATGTGCACAAACCAGGCGTGTGGGGTTCAGGAAGGCTTCCTGCATTCAGAGTTAAGTAGCCCAAATGACACCTAATGGAGTTTTCTAGGGCTTAAATGCTTCTGAATGCTCAATAAAACACTGATCTAAGGATCTGAGTGAAGTCTATGGCAATGTAGAAGGGAAAGGCCCCAGTTCCACTCTGTCAGCCAGCCAGCTCTCATCTCCTGCTCTGGAACCTTAGCACTGCTGTCTCTTGCCATTGGGCTCTTGCTATCATGATCCTTATAACAAGGTCTTTTTAGGATATGTAAAAAAATATTTTCTTTCCACTGCTGTTTCAGGAACATTCATTTGCATTTGCTTGCTTTTTCTGCACGCTGACATGCAAATGTCCAGAACACCTGAACAGATCTCCATTCAGAATTGCTCATGTTAGTGTCTAAGAAGCAGCCGAGCACCTTTCACTTTGTGTACAGTTCTCTTCAAATGAAGCTGGAGTTAATGCCTTATCAGGATAAATCCTCTGCAAGTGAAGACTTTCAGAACTCAAAACATCTGAAAAAAATAAAACAGCGGCTTCTCTGAATATCCCAAAATCTTCAGAAAGAGTGAAGATGAAGAAAACCCACTGAGGACAGACAACAACATTGAAAGGAAGCCTGTGTGGAACAGTGGAAATGTTTGGGAGGGAGACTTCCCCAGGGTGAACTGTTACTCATCTGCAGGACAATTTGAAATGGCCTGGCTGTGCTTAAACTCCAGATTTAGCTCACCCAGGCATGTTTGCAGCCAGCATCAGTCAGAGCCAGCATACTGGCTTCTCAGGAATCATTATTCTTTTCTTGCCTTTTGTTTTTGGAACTACTTCAGAATTAGCTGTGTACTCAGACCTAAAGTTATAAATGATACCAGTAATAAGGGACATACTTCATTTCTCCAATGCACACACCTGTTGGAGCTATTTCCCTCTGGGAACTGCCCTAATGTAAGTTTTCCTTAATGTCCAATACCAAGTTACTTGTTTATGTGCTTCAGTAGTTTCAGGAGGGTAGAATCTGGCTACATAACTTTTCTGTACATTGGAAGAAAGCACAGAAAGAAAAAGGTTAGACTAGCTCACATTTTATTTCTTCTTTGGGACCTGTGGATTTTCTTTGACTTCTTCACTGCACACCTAAACTCCTTTCTGGTGCACATGGGTTTTCTGAGGACATCAGTTGTCCCACCTGGAGGATGAATTGTGACAGGTCAATGTTTTGGAAGGATCGTTCAAGGCATCCCTTGGGGCTGCCAGACACACTGTGCAAGCTCAGATCTCTGTCTCTGCTGGTGTTTGGAACAGACATACCAGGAGTGAAGCCAGGACAGTGACAATGATGAAGAGGATGTGATGACTTTGTTGAATTCTCAAACAATGGATGTATTTATCAACCTGACAAGGAACTCCTTTGTTGGGCAAGAGTCAGTAAGGCTAGTTTTGAAGGTAAAAAGATGGGGTGAAACTGAGTCTCTCCTTTGGTTTTATTTTGTGGAGTGAGAGGCAGAAACTTTGCTGGAAACAGGAGTTTTTCTCACTGCTGCAGAGGGTGGTTTGACAGAGGAGATTTCCTACAGAATAGAGACATCCTCCATACACCTCCTTCCTCCTCTCATTTGCAGCTTTTCTGACCCCTGAGGGTTTCTCACAATTCAAGAAACAAAGAGGGGAAAAAAAAGGGGGGGGGGGGGGACATAAAGCCTGGGTTTTTAACACTTCCTTCCAAACTCTTCTAGTTGGGTTAATTTTGCTGCTGTTTGGTTTACTGTGGTATTTTCTTTCAAGTTTCATGGACCCTAGAGGCCTCTTCACCTGTGATATTACTGAGACTCTTTCTTCTCAGGATTGTGTCTATCCAGTGCAGATGTCTTTGATTGTATTTTACCTTCTACAAGAAGGAACACACCCAAATCATTGGTGATATTTAGACTCCCACCGACTTGTTTGGGTGTCCCAATTCAAGGAAAATGTGCAAAAGCAAAGACAGCATTAGCCTAGTTCCTCTTGACCTTCCCTTATCTGTAGACAGAGACATGGGTCCATAAACTCAGTGTTTAGTTAAAACATAACTGCTGGTACTGTTAAGTTGGTAATGAGGAAAATGAAGCAGAGATCAAAAGATTCGCTTTTTTTGCAGATTTAATTTTCTTCCTCATCTTTGCACTTTGGTCATAAACACTGCCATTCCCCCTCTGCCCTCCTGTTCCACACACTGAAGATTAAGTTGGGAAATATTTTTAGAAAAGACATGAGTATACAGAAGGGAGTATTAGACTGTGACCTTATAGCTGCTTTTGAAGTTTTTGAGAGCTACATGGCAAACGTTCCCAGCATTTCCAAACTCTCAGAAAAAAGAGATTCATAGATTGCTCTTCATTAATTTAAGTGTACTAACTAATTGGCCACATGTATGTTTATTCCCTTTCTCTCATGCATGCAACACACAGAGCAAGGCCAACATGTATATTCCGAGATGCCTGAAACAAATAATGGACCCACAGTATTGCCTCAATCGCTACTGGCACGGGAAGAAAAGTAAACAGCAAAACAGGAAAAGGAAGGCTAAAACTAGATTAAACAGATTGCTGCATTCAAGAGTGTGCAGTCAGCTGGGAACTTAATGAAAAAAAAGAGAGTTGAAAGGAAAAGTTAAATAACATACAGTCCTCTCTTGTATTTGTGAAAATCCCTCACCAGCTGTGTGGTAAAATGCCCTTAAACTAGCATGCAGTATAAATCTTGGATGTACAGAATTAACCTTTCATTCACGAAGGTAAGCAAAATATCAGGTTATTCCTCAACACTGGAATTCAAATTAGGCCCAGATTGTTCAACAGGAGCTGGAAGATGACAGGGACAGAAAAAAGGAGCTTCTTTGTCTCAGTTACAGGAGAAAAAAGAAGCAATTTCTCAAGATAAAGATGTTACAATGGAAATTCATGCTGCATATATGTAACAAAATATGTTTTCAATTATCTGTAAGAGGAGGTGTGCAAAAATCAAGGTAATTTAAAAACCTGACCTATCACCAAAGCCAGCAAGATCCCTCACTGTTTCTGTCATTTGAAGCCAAAATCTCCTGCTGAATACTCTAGTCTTTTTTAATCCTGGTTTGGATTTGAACTTGAACCTTAGGTCCTAGAATAAATCAAACCCACATCTTAACGTGCTCTTTCCAGACTGTTTCTGATGATAACACAACCTCTATTAAAATAACCTGGCTTTGCTTCTGCAGTGATTTCCAAGAGCTACAACCAGGAATTTCGCTACTTTCCTGACTGACTGCACAGATATACCTTTCCAGGTTAGCTGGCTGAGCCAAAAAAGAAACCCTAGCCTCCTTCACCACTGTTTTAGATTTTTACATTTGGAAATATGAAACTATTTTAGAATAAAGACTCTGTTGGGACAACCTATCATGTCAGTTAGGGAATGCTTTTCCCTCCTGTCTGATCTTCAAGAGCAGTTAACTTGTCTGCAGTATTTCTGAGTTCTGCTGCAGCCTCATAAATGGAAAGAATTTTTTGGAGTGAAACGTTGCTGCCCACTGGTCAGAAGGCACAGAAAGAGACTTTTCAAGTAAGTTAAGGAGAAATGAATCTGTTGTTGCCCTGAGAGGGACACCTGTAAGTAACCCTAGAGACTCTTTTCACCACAGTCTAAACCCAAGATGTTTTCCTATTATGCTACCAGGGGTATTATGTTTGGGCAAGTGCTGTCTTTCTATAGAATGTGTAGCACAGGACACTTCTTTAGTCACAAACTCTTCTCCTCCAGGTCAGGAAAGACCTTTCCATTAGATTAGCCCAGTCTGGGCTACTGAATCCCATAGGTTCACCTTCAAGCAGTTATGACTGAAGTTATTCAAGAACCAGCTGTCTCTAGTGAGCTCAGATGTGGGCAGCTGAACCTCCACTTCCAATGCTATTTCACACAGGACATTACTTTTTGTTTATCTTAACTAATGTCCTGCAGCAGCGCTTTCCTAACTTGTTCCTAAAATAAACTGCATTTCAATTTCCAAGTGATGGAGATATAGATAAAACTATGTGTTCTCCAGTGCTTCTGGACTCCTATGACCAACTTACAGTAGCCCAGATTCCATTGGATTGGATCATGGTTGATTGCTTAGGTCAATGCTAGGGTGGTTTGTGCTGTAAATGTCAGATCTATATCTGACCTATAACAAACAGGTCAGTTCTGAAGTTCTAGGACAGCCAATATCTGAATCTTCATCTGTATTTGTCCAGAAAAGTAGAATATTTACTTCAGAAAATGAATTATGAATTTACATGTTGTTTTTCCACCTGTATGAGCCATAGACAGTAAAAAAAATTTCATGGAACTGGAAAGACCCTTATTGGGTTTGAAGTCATGATATTACAACAGAGGGCTTCTATATATAGAAATAGGGCAGTGGCTCTCTGGCTGTTATCATTAAATTTTATTTTATTTTTCTGAAGATTCCAGGTACTGGTACCATAGAAACAATATTAAAACCTTAAAACCTCAAGATGTAATGCTTGTCACTGGCTCTCTAATTTTAGATTTTAGCCTTTGTGCTCTGCTGGCAATGCAGGGAATTGTGCCTATTTCAGCAGTAGCATCAGAGGGGGAGTTTGCAGCCAGCCTTGCCCCTTTCCCCCAGCTGTTCTCTCCAGTACCTCATGGGTTTTCAGCCCCTGGTCCATGAATTCCCATCTCATTCTCTGTCCCAGAAATGTCTAAAGATCTGAGAGATTCCAAGGAGGGTTTTTCCCCTTGTGCTGAGCCTTCAGCTGCAGTCCCCGTGCCTGGTGGAATGCAGGTGGTAGACAGCAGTCTGTGATTGCTTCAAGGACTGCAAATAGAGGGAGAAAAAAGTAATCAAAGAGGTGAAATCCTGGTACAAATGAAATCAGAAGGAATTTAGCTGTTTACATGAATGGAGCCAGGATTACCCTTCTAGCCAAGATGATAAGGCCCTGAAGTTTATCTATACATTTACTCTTGTTTTCTGCCAGCAATAAACACAGTAAAGGGTAAGATAAACGCTGTATCAGAGAAGATGACTGAGCTACAAGGGAGGTTTCTCCAGGCTTCAGGCCACAGGATTATCTTGCACAAAGCAGTACGTACGAGAGCCATTGTGCAAACACTGCACACCATTGTTTATTTTGTCATATCACAGCTCATCACAGCCCCTTCAAAACGCTGAGCAGATCTTCTGCAGAGTCAGAACTGCGGAAGGTAAACGCTGCTGAATGGGAGAGCTCACTCCAACCCCTTCAGCTGCTCTGTACACTGCAGCTCATCTGATCTTCAGAATGAAAACTGATTAAGGGCACAAACTATTCTGAATATGGACCTTGACAGACTGCAAGACCTGACTCATTTACTGTGCTGTAAGTAACACTGCCATGCTTCAGGAGAATGGTTCCATCACACAGCTTTCCCCACCATCATTAACACTGTGCTGTTCTACCACAGGGATCTGAGGGAAACACTGGTGATTTTAAGACATTACTGGTCACAGCTGTCTGTTCAAGAAGTGTTTGGACAATGATCTTGGTGGCTCTTGGGGATGGTGATGTCCATGGCCAGGAGTTGAAATTGATGATCCTTGTGTGTCCTTTCCAACCCAGCATATTCTCTGATTCTGTGAACTCCCTGTATATGAGATAACATATAGACAAAGCATCCATTTGTTTGAGGCTATTTTACTTGGGATCAGCCCAACTTTGTCTCCTAGAAATCATCAAGAAGTGACCTGGAACAACCATTGATGATTTACATTGTGATGATTATCCAAGAGAATCCTCACAAGGTGAAGGAAGACAGAGCTGAGGAAGCAAAAGAACACGTTCCACCTTGCTGCTGAGGCTGCTGCCTTCCCAGCAGAGCTGGCAGCTCACCTGCCTGCACTGCCACAGACTCATAAAGGTCTTTCCTGGCCTAAATGATTCTAAGATCATTGAGTCTACCTCTAAACCTAACCCAGCCAAATCGAAGAAGCTGAAAGGACATCAGCTTTCCTGGTTCTGATGGATCCGACGTGTTGCAGGGTTCTTTCTTCCCATCGTGTGGCCTGACACAAAGGGAAGAGAGATTCACAGAGCTCTCCTACCCCCACATCCTCCTGGAGACCTCTCCATGGACACAGAGCACTGGACCCAGCCCATGTGTCAGCACGAGCCAGCCCCATTTCCCTTCTCCTTGTGAATAATCCCCAGCTCACACCAGGCAGCAGTAGACAAATGGAAAAATTTACCTTTTTGTTTTTCCACCAGCAGTAATGTAAGGTTTAATCATATATCCCCTGCCATTTGTGTCCCGAGGTTGGCACCTGAAACTGTTACTGCAAGTTCAAGGCAGCTGTGATCAGCATCCATTCCCTGTGGTAAGTTCAGGAGCAGGAGGAGCCCAGCTGTGGAAGCAGGGTCATTTTTCAGTTCTTGCACTGTTCTTGGAGCCAGTGACTGCCCTCCCTTTTACAGCTACAAAGCCAGGCATCCGTGTAAATCAGCCCGCTCCTGTCTCACAGTCTGCTAGACAAACTCCCAGCAGAGGTGTGAACTTCCCCAATTAATCTTAATGAAGTGTTAACTTCAAAGCAGAGCTGAAGCCATTTCTAGGTTAACAGAACCTTACAGAAAAAAACCTCCCAGCTTGACTCGTTAAAAACAGCTCCAAGGTGAGAGGATTGGTCAAATTTGGGAGTTATTCTGGGAGCAGGAAAAAATCCCACTTCAGTGGCAGCCTTTGCTCATGCACCACTTCCATTGCAGCTGCATTGTTAGGAAACCAAAGGGTCAAGCAGCCAGACTGGAAAAACTGTACAGTGAATGTATGCTAAAAATATCACTGGAATGGAGCAGATGGAGCAAGATAAGGAGGCCTGGATGATAAAGGCTGTAAGGAACTGTGCGAGCTCTTTGAGCCAAGTGATGAACTTGATCACACTGTCTTTTCCCTTATTCAGGTCAGTGAAGTGCAGAGCAAGATTCAGATCTCGAGCCCAGATTCAGTACATGTATTTCTATAACTCTCAGTTACCCAAGGATGCAGATCTTTTACCCCCAAAACAATGAAGTGGATTCCTCAAATTAGTCTCAGACACCTGCAGTATTGCCTTGCACCCTTATTTTCCTCATAAAATACCACAGAAGCGGAGGGTTTGCAATGAAACCTTCCCTTTCATGTTTCTGTCTGGTTTGCAGCCAAGGATACACCTAAGAACTTGGAAAGAAGGGTGCAGTTTTGGGAATTAGGCTATGACCCATCAGTACATATTCACTTCCTATTCCCAGCATGAACTGATTGATCTTTGTGCTCATTTATAACTCAAAAACAGGACAAATGCATTGAGCAGGTCTGGTTCTAGGGACTGTACCAACAGACAGGAAACACCCTCCCTGAGGAAAAGTGTCACCAGATCAGACTTGAATGATTTCCACACTCAGGTACTCCAGCAAATGAACTCCACTGCCTCGTTTTTAAGTGTCAAAGGCAATAGGAAAAGCATTTCCTTAGAAACAATTGCACAGATCTGTTTGATACAGCCCACTAAAGCCAAAGCTGCTGTGCTGAGCAATTCAGATTGCACTCTGGATACAAGAACTTAAATGTAAAAGAGGTAGATCCTTTACAAACTCCCTTGAAGAACTCTGACTCAGCTGATTACTAATTGCCGGAACACACCCACATCCGCCTGTGTGAGCTTTTATAATATAAAAAAGCCAAAACCCCCCTAAAAACCAAAAAAGAAAACCACAAAGAAAAGGGTTAAATTAATGATTCCTGTTTTGAAAAGTTCAAGAGTGAATGGCTGTGTTGCCATGGATGCTGGTTTGTTTATAGTATTGTTTTTTCCTCATTATTAGCTATTAAATACCATGAAACAGGAGTTCACCTCCAGCATTGTATCTGGCTCTGACCTCCAGGCACCCCCAGTAGCTGTAGTGGGGCACAACACAGAGAATTTTATTTCTGCTAAAAGATGGAGGTAGGTCAGATGATGCAGAAGCAGGAGCAGTCGTTCTTCCAGATCCACAAGATTTTCTGCCGGATACCTCAAACCCAGCTATGCTCACCAGGGCCAGGAAGCAGCTATTGCAAGTTATTTCATGCTAGCAGCTGCTTTGTGTTCTTCTCCTTCCTCTGAAGTGTCTCATTAGAGAAGACAGACTATTAGTCTGAGCTTGGCAACAGCAGACACAGTCAAGAGAGGAGCAGAGCAAGAGGTCCCACTCGTTTTAGGGTCATCCCTGGCAGGAATAGGAAGCAGTTATTTCAATTTACACGGTTATAAGGTAACTGGGAAAAAAGGTTCTTTGATCAGCCTGAGGCTGCAAGATCTGTTGAGCTGCTGTGACACAGCTCAGTCATGAAACCAAATTTACAGCTGCCAACAAGTTCTTTCCTAAGTCAAGGAGGCCTTATTTTTCCATTGGAATGGGAATATTAGTGGATATTTACTATGGCACACAGGCTGCACAGGCTGACAGAGCTCTGCACTGCTTTTCCTAGTCCTGTGCCAGCAGGAAAAGAGCAGCGGTGCTTGTCCCCAGCAGGAACACACAGCGCTGATCCTGCCCATCACCTCCTTCCCAAGGTGTGTGTGTTCCCATGGAACAGTTTGGGCAGCACAGATTGCACTCTCTTCATTAATCCTTTAGAACTGAGCATACAGCAGTTCCAAATACAGTATTTTTTCCAACCAATTTGGTATCCAACCTCAAAGTCTGGTCTGTGTTGCATTTGCCAAAATCTGATCTCTCTCTCTGTATATATACATACATATATATGCATATGTATATATACACATATAAAAAATTATAAAAATATGGAAACACAATGGAGCAGCTGTACTTGAGCTTGATTTGTCAGATACAGTCTATGCCTTTTTTTATGTTTGATTTCATACCCAGTGTGTTCCTCATTTAGAGAAGACTTCATAGAGCCCAGAAACCAATTATAAAATTACAACTGCATTAACAAAAGTAATGACTCTACACTTCACGCATTAATTATTAATGTTTAAAAACTTTGCATTATTCCTCCTCCAAATTTTCACTTACATAGTAACAGTGGGAGGGAACACACATCCCACAAGAGAGCAGCCCCTACTGTCTGGGGAAAAGCTGGTGCTTCCCCAAATGCTGCTCTCAGGGCTGCCAAGGCAGATGTAAATAAATGATGCTGCTGCACTTTTCTCAGTCTGCTTCGCATAAAAGAGCTTGCAGGAGTTTAAACCCACACCAATGAACACATGATTTTGGACACCAAATCACCACAGCCACAGAGGGACAAGTTCTCAGGCATCCCTCAACCTCCAATTAATTACAATACTAATAAGCAGAAGAGTGTATGCACATGTGCTCGTGCCTGCATCCATTTCTGATGGAAATATTATAATAATTAATAATAATAATGAAGTAAACTGTGATTCTTTGGCCCCAAGAGAGACGACTAAGGAGTAGAGTAAAGGTTTACAGTGTAAAATGACACACAGGAGGAAAATAAAACCCAGCTTTAGGAAGCAATGGGTGTCACACAGAGGGAGCAGATATGAGTTTATACCAAATAAGATGTCTTCACGTCAAATATGGAACACCTTGCTACAGCCCACTGCAGCTGCTGAAGGTACACAAGTGGTGCATGAATTGTTTTCAGCCTTCCACAATGTGGCCTGGATTTTAACAGACTGTGGAAAGCCAGTCTTAATGGAAATCATGGACAATCATGTGAATCCCTTCCCCTTGCATCTCTGATCACACAACATTTGTCTGGCAGGGACAACAGCAACATTTATGGAAAAATAATGGCAGTTGTATCATTGGAGAATTAAGCTGCTGAAAATAAGAATACCAGCACCAGCTATCCATTCTCTCTCTGTGGACCACTAATGATATATTTACTAAGGTTGCTGAGCCATGGGAACATACAGTACTGTACTTAATTACATGAGTCATTCAAATTAGTAGAAATTTTCTACACTGAAATTTTATGGCTCTAATTAAGAGCATTAACAAAAATCTATACTTGCTTCATGCTTTTTTGGTAACATCTTTGCTTTGAATATTACCCCTATGATATTTCCATTAATAAGAATCATAGAGGGTAAGTGTTGCAAGTTCTGCTTGAGAAAAAAGGAGAGTTCATTGGCCTAAATTCATGTCAAAATCCCCCCCACATAAACAATTAAGAAAATAAGTATTTTTCTTGTTTTTTTCCTACTGATGCAGCAGTGAACTCTCCTCTTAATTAAAGGTGCCATTGCCATAATGAGAGTTGAGGGTGTTGAGACTTTTGTTGTGTTATTAACTGGGGTAAACAAAGTGCACAGAAAGGCCTGAGGACTGAGCATTTAAAGAAATGCCTGGGTTTCTATAAAACTCAGCAGAAATGGATGACAGTCACGACATTGTTGCGTGTAAGAAAATGGATTTGGCTTATCAAATCCAGCACTTCATCTCTGTTAGGAAATGAATGGGGAAGGAAAAAATGGGAGCGATGGACTGCAAGTGAAACACTGCAGGGGCAGCAGTGACAGCAAGCCCAAAATAGGCTGCAGGAGACATTGCTGTCTTAGCAACTCTTCATGGAAATGGCAAGGCTAACAGCTGGCTAGAGATGGAAGATCATCCAGACATAAAGAGAAATGACCTGAACCACTGCTTGCAATTTGATCTGTAGTCAAAGAAAAAACACAGTTTGTACTCAGAACAGGCAGTGCTGTCACCTCAGAGTTTGCTGTTCTCTGGGCTCTTGGCTCCAGGCTGATGTGTTCTTCCCATAGAAAAATCATTGCACCTCTACAGAAAATAAAAGCTATGAAACTATAGTTATAAATTATCATGGCCATGGATCAGCTCTCATTCAACAGCTTCTTGTTAGCTTGCACTTGATCATTGCAGCTTTTCCCCCAGCCTGCCTTGGCTCCTGGAAGAATACAGTGAAATGCAGTTTATATTTTTAACCAAGGGACTTTTCATCCCTCATTACATTACTATCAGCTCATCCTGGCAGTCTCAAACATAATGTCATAGAACAGCTTGGGTTGGAAGGGACCTTAAATATCATCTAGAACATCTCAACTTACTTTCTTAATTCTGGAACATCTCAGCTTACTTTCCTAATTCTGGGCCAAACTGTCGGCACATAAAAAAATAAGACTATGAAGATAATTTCCATACACACCATGTTGTACCTTACATCACGTCCAATCTTACTCTTTCTGTCCACCAATAGATCAATATTCTCAGTTCAGTCAATACTCTCAATACATTTTCTGACAATAGTTTTACACACTTGTGGTAAAAAATGAGTGGCTTTTCCATTTTCCCTTCACCACTTCCAGCCACCAGCCCAGTGTTTTCTTTAAGACTCAGCAGTTTCATAGACATTCAAAATACTGCAGTCTTACTGTGGTCAAACAACATAAACCCAGAGCATCTTCATCCTGGCTTTTCAAAACTGATCCTTTTCTGGCTTTATAAATAGAGCTTGTCTTAATTGCATGAATCTCTCAGCTAGATAATTCATCAAGGAGGTGACTTCTGATACGTGTGTGATTTAATCTGGGTCTTGGAATGAGCCTCAGGGGCTCCTCAGGTTTATGGCTGAGAAAAGGAGTTTCATGGGGATTAATATATGGTTTTGTGGGGACTAAAGGGGTCAAATGGGAAGAGATGTGGGGCAAAGTGGCAGAGCATTGGATACTGGGTTTTATCAGTTTGGGAAATTGCAAACATCAAAAAATAAAATGTTATTGTTTTCACCAATTTTTCCCATGTTAGAATTTGTATAAAATACACACATAATATATGGTATACATAAATATAAAATACCGTCATCTTGATTTATCATTTAAATATAGATACATCCAATGAATCAAGCCCTGAAAGGGACCTCTTATTTTCCTGCTGGGAACTGTGTCTTTCATCCAATTTAAAGTCTTTTTATAGGTTGGCCTCTCTGGAAGGCAGTCTCCAGGATTGCTCAGCAGCTCAGCAGCTCTGTTCACATGATGCATCCATCACTTGCCTTCCTCTGCATTTTGCTGAACACCACACAGTGTAAAAAAATCTTTGCTTTTGCCCATTGTTACAAGATCTCATTCTCTCACAGTATGACCCTTGTTTCAACACAGCCCTGGTCAAATTAGGAATAAAAGATATCCTTTACAGACACAGTTTTGCAAGAAAAATGAAAATTGTATCTTGAAGCCTCATTTAAAGAGATTAAATAAACTGAAATTTGTCACCTGCAGATGCTGCTGCTTCTGTATTTTTACTGTTTGGCAAAATTATCTTTAGAGATAACCCTTGGTTTCAAGAGACCATGGGCTTGAATCAAGTACTTAAATCTGGGGCAAGACTCCAGAAACTCCAGAGCCTCAGCTCTGAGACATGAGCAGCAGGGCCACCTGTGGTGGGAATAACTGGAATTTCTATCAGGGTGATGGTGATGTAATTTGGGACAGCTTGGACATCACATGAAAGGCAAAGAAAAACAAGAGACAACACATCCACAAACGCAGACACAGACACACAGATTAGCAAGGAGTTTCACCTCAGGAAATCGTTGTGGCTCCCTGTTCCTGACAGTAACGTGTCTGCAAATGTCACCCACAGCAAAGCATCACCCCACGAGCAGCCACAGAACACAGAGGCGACCAAAAGGGTGATGAGAAAGAGATTGCCAAATACTTTTGAAACAAGTCAGGGATTGGGCCTGTTGGGAGAAAAATTACGCAATCAAATAAACAGCTTTTGCCAAGAAAACCAAGACTGAGGGAGGAAGTTGCTTGTGCCAGTCCTGGCCACAGAGGAGAAGGCTGTTTCTCTGGGAAGGACAGTGGAGTCAGATTAAATATTTACTTCTCCTCCCTGTCATCTTCCTTCTCTACTTAATGTCCCTGACAACAAAGCTGGTCACAGACAACAAATTTGGTTAACCTGGTCCTCAGACCAAAGCTCCCCTGTGAATGGTGTGTGGCTCACTGAACTGAATTTTGACAGATATATACATGGCATGGGAGAATAATTAGTCCAGAGAAGCTTCGTTTTCTTCTTCCCTTCACAGCAGAGCTCTGTCATCTGCCATTGGAAGAAAGACCTCTTTTATTTTTATTACAGACAAACAATTAGAGATAAAAAGGAAAATCCACATCCCAGGAAAGGCTAATTCCATTCTCTGTCCTCTGTGAGCACATCTGCTGTGCTCACTGAAACAAGAGGAGGGTTGGTAGGCCGTGGCAAAGGATGCACCTTTAGAACCTGGAAGAGCCACAGAGGGCATGGGAGAAATGAGAGCCTCCGTGGACTCAGTGCTGGGAAAAATGCCTGGAGTTTCATCTGCTGGTGCCCTGTGTTGGGGAGCTGACCTGGAGCCCACAGGCTGGAGAGCCACTGCCACTTGTGGGGACACAGCCTCGGTCGCTGTGCCAACACTGCCACTGGTAATCTCCAGTCTGTGAGGAAATGAAGTCACAGCAGCCACTGGAATAACTTCAGGAAAGCTTTCCATGAGGCAGCAAGGACAGAAAACCATCAGTGACAAGGGGTGAATGAGCAACAGTGGAAAACCCTGTCTCTCATTAGCAGTTGCCACAATGTATGGATTAGGAGGATTAATCTGGTCTCTGGTGCCATATGCTGCTCCAGGTGGGCTGAGGCAGGTCTTGGCTCCACTGAGCACTCAGAGTTTTAACAGGTTAATACTGGCAAGTTTATTTAATGCACTGAGCTCAGTTCCTGTTGGCTGATGTTAGTGTTGGCACAATGAGGCTGATGAAAACACTGTGCAGATGTCCTCTGGTGATCCAGTCCCTCCCCAGCTCTTGCAGCTATCAGATAATAAACTCTTTTTCCAAGGTGGCTCTGGCTGGTGATTCACTGCAGATTCCTTACACTGGTTCTCCACTTCCTTTTGGGATGTGTCTGGACTCCTTACCTAACTCACTTCTTTCTTCTCCACCACTCTTGGCATTGGCCAGTCACAATTCCTCTGGGATTTCTTGCTGCTTGCAGAGAGTGGAGCTGAACTGGGAGCAGGGGGGAAGCTCCAGGACTGCCCTGGTGATCATTTCACATCTCACTGCTTTATTTTAAACTACAAATACTTCAGCTGGCTGGAATTCTTTCTTCTTTTTTTTCTTCTTTTTTTTTTTTCCCTCTGTTTTTTTCCTTGTTTTTCTTCTTTAGGAGCTTTTTCTCCTAATTAAACTTGTTTTCTATACAGCTAATTCCCTGCTAATGTTTACTATTTGTTATATATTATAATAAAAGCATATTAATTAAATCTATACTTATTACATTGTTATATGTATTGTAATTATTTATAATATTTTAATAATTTTAATAATATATTAAGATAACTGCAATTTATATAACTATTAACATTGAAACACAATGGCAAATTTAAGCCCCTGCCTTATTGAAGCCTTCATTTAGAGTATCCAGAGCAAATACCAGTTTTCCTAGGGGAGTTTAATTAATTTTTGTCCATCATTTTTCCTTCTTACACATCAGCTTTGCTATCTTACTCCTACTTTTCATTAAGTTCACATTTCCTACAATCATTGGTAATGAACAACAGGAAAATTTTGGCAGGATGTTGAAAAAACAGTGGCTCCTTATAGGTATCTGTTGTTCAATATTCAAGTGGGGGTATGGAAAAAGCAATCCATAGGGCAATTACTGCCTGTAAGATCTTGGGAGCATGAGGAAAAAAATCAAATCTTTATTCTCTGGAAGAATATTTATTTATATTCTGGAAGAGTGGTGGCACCACATGATGGGACCACTCCTCCAGTTCTCTTTACAGCAACATCTATCAACATGAAATCCAGGACAGATTTTGGCTGCTCTTAATCCCACGTATGCTCTTTTCCAGCCCAGGAATAAATTCTGAGATTCTGAAGCATTTCAGCTTTTTACCATTATTCTGCAAAGGCCTGTATCAGTGGGGTGGGAAGCAGACTGTGAAAGGACATGTTGGAAGAAGTTTTATGCCTGAAAGGAGGAATAAGTGTTTCACAGCATCCAGACAGTTCCTCAGCCTGGGTGTGTTGTCAGCTCAGTGCCCAAATTCCAGGCTTTTCTCTGTATTTTCCTTTCCATGGGAAGGAAATTTGTATGTCTGGGCCAGATTAAGGTTGCTGAGTGGTGTAATCAGATTCTGAGGCAGAATAATCAAGGTCCAAGACCATGGGACATCCAGAGGTGTCTCCCCACAGCTCAGCTGAATTGTCACCTGGTAGCAGCAGCCCTTCTTGCCTGTGGGGGACAAAGCCCTTGATGTGATCTGCAGAAGGCAGGCTGCTCCTGTGGTGCTGACTTTTCTCTGATTTTCAGCTGCTGGAGCATATTAAACAAGCCTTTTCCCAGTGTTACTCTGCTTTAGTTGCCATAGGGATGCCTTGTGCCTGCGACTGGCAGGGATCTCAAGGCCATCTCTCTGGTGATGTGATGTCTGCTGTCAGGGAGTGAAAGCCCTGACTCATTTGCATTTCACAGCTACAGTGATGTTTATTGCCAGCATCGGAGCAGAAGAAAAGAATGATTTGTTTTACTTAATTTATTTTTTTTTTCCTATCAGGCCAGTTACAATTCTATTTTATATTCCCTTTTAATAGAAGTCAACATGAATCAAGCCTAGAAACTCATCATCTGAGGCAAGAAATGCAGTGGTGACCTTCTCTGCAATCTGAAGATGTCACACAGATTTCCAGGAAACATAAAGCCTGAGGATTGATCTGTGCATGGGGGGAATCAGAACTGATCTGTGCATGGTGGGTGGCAGTGGTCAACTGTGTGCTTCAAAAGGCATCCTCAGCATTAGCCATTTATCTGCAAGGGAAAAGCAGCCTTTCTTACACTGTGTCATGTCAATCTGCACAAGGACATGGTGACAGCATTGTTCCTTAATTAAAAATATTTTTGGAGTGAGATGTGATAAATATGAACCTCTGAGGAGAGAAATAAAGTGAATGTTTTAATAATCATCCAAGTGAAGTTTGAGTTGTGATTCAGCAAACAGTTCTGGGGAACTTGTCCTTATTTTTAAAAAATAACTATCTAGATAGAAATATAAATGAAATCTGTAACACTTCTCCTTGTCACAACTGACCATGCTGCACCTGGCACTACAAGAGCCATGGATATTATAGATTATACTGTCTTCATCTGCAATAGGGTGAGAAATGGGGGACTGTGCTAGCAGTGTTGAGGAAGGGAATTAATTTCCCCTTGATGCCTTCTCCCCAAAAGGTGAATTTTCTTCTTCAGGACCACTGCACACAGGAAAGGCAGGGACCAGGGACCAAATTGTGAGCTGAAAAGGAAAAATCAGGGGAAAAAAAAAATCCAAGAACAATGTACACATGCCTATGTGCCCTGTGGCATCCCTCTGACACTGATTTTGTAGTGATTGTGACTCTGGATGTAGAAAGTAATGAATCTTAATAAAACCTTGTCCGTGGGAAGCTGAATGAGTTTTGTAGTTGAGTGGTTTTAGCTGAGCTTTTCCTGGAGGAACAGAAGTGCAAATTGACCTACACTTTCATTAGGGGTTTGTCTCCCACATGAGTCTCTGAGATGATGGAGAGGACAAAGTGTAACTGGAAGAATGGATACTATTAGTGACCTCTGAAAGCATCTTTAAAACAGCTTTCAGATTAAGTCTCCAAATTAGCTTGGCAGAAGATAGGGCTGCCTTCCATTCCTTGTGCATGTGAGCAGATTTAAACAGACTATGCCCAAACCACAGGGCCAGTAGTGCTTTCCAATTATGGGTTACATGCAAGCAGCTTTCGACTCTCTTCCTCTGTGTTCAAATCTCCACGGGAAGGAAAGGAAGGGAAGTTCTCCCCATGCAGGTTTCCAGCTGAACAAGACCCCATGAGAAAAGAGTATTATCTTTAAAGAGTATTTCACACACAGTCTACACGTTACCAGAATGAGCACCACCCCATCCCTCTCGTGAAAACAGATGTCATCATCTCTCTGTCACTCCCTGCTGCTCCTAATCATTGCCTTCTCCCCTTGGATCTTTCCACTGCTTTCCTACTCCATTGTTATCTCTGCTTTTTTCTCTTCCCCATCTCATTTCCCCTCCTGCTCCACCCTGCTCCTTCCCTTGCTTCCCTCACTTCCCTCAGTCTTCACTCCTCACATGGGTGAAAAATCCTAATGGAATAGGCAGGATGCTGCCAAACAGGCAGGAGGATCTGGCAGAGGATAACTGGATGTACAGACAACTTCAGACTGTCAGTGTTGCCTGTCAGCAAGTGGCAGGGAAGCAGGGTCTGCATCGCATGGCAGAGTGGGAAAATGATGCTGCACCCCTGAATCCCAGCCAAGGCTGCCAAGGCTGAACTGAAGAGCTTCAAAACACCCACGCTATCAAAGGGGTCCCACTGAATGATTCAGAAAGGCAAAAAGCTTTCAGGCTTGACAAATAAAATTGCAAAGCGACATCCGTGAGAAGTAACAAGGCTGAGCGCAGCGTTTGGAACTTCCCAAGGCTTCGCTTGCCCTGCTCCTGGTGCCCTGTGTGTGTTACCTCCCTGAAAACAGCGAGGCCCGTGTGAAGCAGGAGACACAGGGCAGAATAAACATTTGTAGAGTGAATGACTCACATAGAAACAAAACCCTTCTTGCAATTAAAGCCCAGGAACGCATCCTAAATCCCTTTGACTGAAGCATCTCAGGATACCCTCTGCACGCTCGGTAACTGATCCGTGGCTGCTGACCGCAGGCACTGGGCTGTTCTGTTCATCCAGCCTGCTCAGTGCTCAAATAGAAAACTTGGGAAAAGCATCACTACTTTCCATTGAGAAACTTCCCATCTCGCTGAGAGGCCCATTTACATTTTTAACCCCACTGACTGTTGACGCATTTGCTCTAATAGCGTTCGCAGACAAACCTGGGGAGCTCGGGGGCGCAGAGTGCTCCTGATTTCATGTGGATTGCTGGCGCTTTCAGTAGACATTTACCAGCAGCTGGGAGCTCGGAGATACAGCATCTATTCTTCCCTTTCACATTTGCCTACAGAGCTGTAAATGTCAAAGCCTTTCAAGTGCCCCTCCAACAAAACGAGTTAGTAAATCAGCAAATGTGGCACCGCACACACTCATGTGGTGCATGTTAAGCTACTGTACTTCATTCACTTCTTTATCCGATGGCTCCGTGAGAAACAGAGCTCGCTGAGGCGCCGAGATGCCTTAGTCATTTTGTTTGTTTTTTCACATGGCTACTGTTCTTGTTTTGTTTTTTTCCAAAAGCTGCGTCAGATGTGCTTAGCATTCAACTCAACTCGATACATTGGATGAAAAGGCCATTTTCTCTTCACTGATGAAATATAATTGAACCCACTTATAATGAACTCACATACCAAATAATGAAACTCCATTTGTGTGACCGGGGCTCTTTTCTGAACCCCACAATTCCCAGTCCCCTAAGGGAATGTTTTATGTGCTTTTCCACCAGTTTCACTGAGATCACAATTTGGCACATCGGCTTTTTGCTTTGTTCTTTATTGTCTCTATACCAGAGAGAAGCAAGTTTGTAAAAAAGAAAAGACAAAGAGTAGGAGCAGTTTAATTAGCAATCAGTGTTGTTTGAAAACCATCTCTTTAGCACACAGTTTTTCCCAGTCCAGTGTTTTAGCATTCCACTTCACTGCAACTCATGGTTTCCTGGGTGTCTTCTTCACCTTCAACCTGTTTTAAGCCGTCTCCTGCAAATTCTGCAGGAAGCTGCCAGTTTTGGCACAGCCCTGCAATCTATTCCCTTGAAAGCCGTCAGGGCCTTGTTAAGGAGCAGAGCAGCACAAGGCAAACACTTGTATTGTGTCTTTGGGGCTCCCACAGAGACAAAACTCTCCCTTTGCTTCAAATATGGGAAGATGTCCCCAGCCTCCTTTACGGGCAAACATCATGGATAAGGAGGGTACTTAGCCAAAAAGTCTCTGTCTGACCTCATGAGCGTATCTGGAGAATGTCAGAGCTGCTGGCTGAAGATAAGGAAGAAGGCTCAGCCCCAGACAGGGAAGATGTGGAAGGAAGGGTGGGCTACACTGTCTACATATGCTGGATTTTAGGAAAAATAAGTTTATTGTGCATTTATTAAGATCTGACTGCCGAAAGCCAGGCATTTCTTTTCCTCTGAGCTCTGCCCCATGGAGAGAAATGTATGTGAGAAATCAAACCAACTGAAACAGCCTCAGGTTTTGAAAGGAGTGATGAGGTTTTTTTTAAGGTGACATTAACCTAGAAAATTTGGGAATTTGCTGAAAAAAATCACTAAATTTGAGCACACTGCTACTGTCTGTTGCCAGCTGAGCATTTCCATCAACAGAGTGGCTGATAATCCCAGGTAATCTGGGAAGGAGTTGCCACCAGAGCCCAGTGGCACAGCAGAGCCGTGGGACTTTATCATGGGATCATTTTGGGAGAGGTCCTGATACATGGCTGTTGTCTGCCTTTGCTCTCACACAGGAACAAATCACTATGGCTTTATGCATGTTATTTAAAATCAGCATCACCATCAGGTTTATTTGTCAGGACCTCATGTGAACATGATGCCTTGAGCAGCCTCACCTGGCACCTCAGCCCCACCTGGCCTTGGGCCCTATTTAAGCTCAGCCCAGGGCTTGTTCCTCTGTCTGAGTTGTGCTGCAGTTTGTGTATTGCCTGTGGCTCTTGCTGTAAGTAGTCCTGAGAAAGGACATTACTTCTTTGAGCTAATTGTAGGCTGAAAATAGTAGATAATGAGTTCTGTGTTAAATGCCATTTTATTCCTTCTCTGGGAGGGTCATTCTGGCACAGGTAGGGTCTCTGAAGATATTTTTGTGACTGCCACCCTGCTTTCACTGACAAGTGGCATTTCTAACCATCTGACTGATTTCTTTGTGTTATAAAATTTATTGTCAACAAACAATGCTTTTGTAGGCAGGGACTTTAAATTCTGGAATGAACAAATAATTCTAGTTCATGGGAAAGTCCTCATCTTCTCAACTGAAGCACACATCTCTGTGTGTGACTCTAAGCTGTGGGTCTGGCTGGTGACAAACCACATGTGTCAGGTTAAATAAGAAGTGGCTGTACCTCTGTAGAAGCACCATGCAGGCTGAGGAGAGCTGCTGTGGGTGTATGTATGCCAGCCTGAGAGTGGAATGGGAGACAGATGATGGGGAGGTGTCTGGGAGCTCTTCCCTCACTCTGTCTATAGTCTGGGCAAGTGGATGGTTGCTGGATGCTGTTTTTTGAGCACCTGGGACTACAGGGGTGGCAGCACTAGGCAAGACTCATCTGGTTTGTTTTTCTCGGGCTCCTTGGCTTTTCTGAAGTCCCATTTTATTGGTTCTGTGTCTCGCTGACCCCTCATTGTGCTGAGTTTCAGGTCATGTTGAGGCAGGTCACGTCTCTTATTTATCACTCTCATCTTCTTTTGAAAACTGCTGAGAGTCTGGACTAGGTGAGTTAATACCCAGCTGAATTTGCTCTGTTAAGTGAATTATTACTAATATCCATGGAAGGAACTCCTTGGAGGTGCTGCTGAGATAATACAAATGCCAGTGGTGTACAAAATAGAGATAGAGGCAAATGCCTAGCAGAGAGCTGTTGCCTGGGAGCAATAATCTAGCAAGTTCTGTGCCTGGGAGCTTCCTGGTTTCAGTTTCTTGCTAAAGTTAAATAGAGTTTCAGTGGAAATCCTGATGGCAGCTGCTCTGGCTTTGGTGAAGGCTGGCCTTTTTAAAATCAGTGCTGAGAAGGCTATCAGCTGCTCCTGTAATCAGCAAAGAATTAAAGGGTGAGAGCAACTAAATATTGCTCATTTCTTAAAATGAATTAACTGGTGTACTGCAGCCTGGCTCCTGAAGCCCCTGGAGCTGCAGACAGGCTCCCCTGCTGATGTGAGTGATGTCCCCTCACTCTTCAACAGGAGCTGGAGTGGCAACTCTCACTTGAGTTTCAAAGAAAATTGCATGGCACTTCAAACTGGGAGCTGTGAGTGAGGATGGAGGCTGTTGGTTATTGCCATGATGAAACTAATCCAGTCCAGAGGAGGATAAAGGGTTGCTTAGCAATACTTTAGCAGTGACTAACAATGCTTTACGAGGCTTTTACTGTTGACTAAGTCTTTAATAGTGGCTCAGTGGGTTTTTTTAGTGGAATGTCTTTACTATTTTTGTAATGGTCTCTCCTCTTGAGAAACTGTCAAACTCATCACATATAATGAACAGACAGCAGTCAGCAAGCATTTGATTGCTGCTCATGTGTTGATTTTTGGCCTGGCCTCATTAAGATTCCTTATCTCTACCTTCTCTTTCCCTAGGAGTTCTTAAATTAGCTACAGAGATTAGATTATTTAAGTGCTTTTCATACAAATGCCTCCTCTGTTTGTTTTTCCTATGACACCCCTGTGTCCATGTGGAAGCTCATTTTGGGTATTAAAGGAGAGATGTAAGGTTGTCTGAACTAGTCCAGAGCCACATCTTGTAGAAAACTTTATCCTGGTGTTCTGTGAAGCTCTTCAGCAGGGTGAGATGTATATTGTTCTGCTCAATATTCCTTGACTATTAAGGAAAGTTGCCTTCTTGAAGGCAGGAGGCTGCTGTGTACCATACAGTATTTTAAAGTAATTATCATTAAAAGGTGTACTGAGGTCTAAGTGTTCTACTCATGGTTTTTTTTGGTTCAGTTGCAAGCACTCACCAAATAAATGCCTCTTCCTCTTTTGTGCTGAGGCATCTGAGTCATGGCTGTCACTGTAGAAGAAGTGTTTTGAGGAAAGGAAAACTCATTAAGGCTGAGGACTGCATCTGGATCCTTTAAGCATTCCCCATGGCCATATCCATGCTTTGGAGTTGATGCTATCAGGGGAAGCAGTAACAACAGAGTAATCCCCAGCAAAGCCCAGCTCACATTTTAGCTGTGCTCAGAGACTACTGTGCAGGCAAGTGCTGCTGTGGGACTTCACTGTTCCACCAGGTGAGCCCTCAGCATGGGGGCCAGAGCTCCTTTCTCCATCTGGGAGCAGGGATCCCCCTCAATCAGTGCCCTGGGAAGTGCAGGGCTTGTGGCAGCACGAGGGGTTTCCAAATCCTGGTAGCCAGTGTTGATCCAACAGCCAAACAGGAATTTTGAGCTCTGCAGAGAGCAGCATGTGGCAGGGCTGCCAGGGCTTTAGCAAACCCACCAGGTGGGATACAACAGCCCTACAGAGCATGTGAAATTCTGAATAGCTGTGTCTCTGCAGCCTCCTGAACATTCCACTGTTACAATATTGATTACTATGAGATGGGATGAGTCTCTGGTCTTGTGAACACCAGTACAATTTCCAGGACTCTGGAGGATGCTGTCCCTCAGTCCTTTGGCTCCAATCTGTGCAAATTTGGGATAAATAAGAGAAGCTCAGCACGTTAATGGGATCTCCTGGTGCTTGCTGTGTTTGGAGATTCACTTTTTTAATCACCACAGGAATTTATGTATCTATCACTATTCAGCTGAGAAGCTGCATTTCTTTCAGCACTACTGGTTCCATTAACTTCTTAAATTTCAGCACGCTTAGGAAAAGTGGAATTGAATGTCTAGGGGCTGGAGTGGGAGCCTGCAGCACACTCACCTTGGTTTGAGGTGTGAGGCACAGCCTGGTGTGGTTTTGTGGGCACCCCAGGTGAGCTTTTCCCCCGTGATGTGGTGACTGTGCTGCTGCTCAGCTGCAGAAAGGATGCTCCTGGTGCCCCCAGAGCTGAGCCAGCTGCCCTGTCACCCCTCTGTCATCATGCTGAATCACCCAGGGAAGGTTTGGTGGTTAAACACTGTGGAGCACAAAGTCACCTCTGCTCTTTGAAGTTTCTAGGGGTGAGATGAAGAAAGCACTATCCCTTTGAATTTCCTCTAATGTTTGTAGTGTTGCTATAACCTCAACAGCACTGGCATGGAAAGGGAGAATGGGAATGGACTTTGAAGTTATAATTTGTGTTTTAGTTGTTCCCAGCCCTAAAGTGAATATTACCTTAAAATCCAAAACTTTCAGTTCATCAGAAGTTGCTTGAAATCTGAATGTTGACCACTAAACCTGTGAGTTAACCACAGAAGTGACCTGGATAAATGTCATCTTTGATCCTTTAACAATATTGTCAGAGCCTCAAGCACAGCAAAGAATTAGCAGTGACATTTCTAGGGAGCTGCTGGAATCTGAGTCTCCTCAAGAGTCCTTCAGGCTTTTTAAAATTGGAAAGACATCTTCCAGGCTAGATTTAAACAAGAGAATCACTTTACCACTAACCTCATACCACTGTTACTTAATGATGTGTGCTCGGTGTATTAACACAGACATTTCACTTCTATTTTATTTCTGGTATTTTTATAAGGTATTTGTCTAGCTATCTGTGGGAATCCTGCAGCACAGAGCTATTCCTGCATGTCTGGTTTTAGGTAGTCTCATGAAATCAGTGTTTTGGTGCTTTCTTGGTATGTGTAATAAAATCCAGCATATTCATCTTTTCTGCTCACTTTTTCCAAGCCTGTCTTTCTCAGTGGCCTTCAGTGAGTACAAATATCTGACACTGGAGGTTTATCTGAGGCTTTTCTAATACCCTGCTGTAGCTGACTGCAGTCATTCCACAATATTTATTACCTGTATGTAAGGCTTAGCAGCTGTGAGAGGAAGGGAAAGCCACACAATAACAACAATATGTGTGAGACTTAGCACATTCCCACCAAGTGCAAACTTCCACTTTGGAAGAAGGATGATGATTCCTAATAAAAGCAAATTTGGGATAGGTTTCCTAGTATGAGTCCCCTGTGATAATCTGAGGAGCCTCACTTGGCAGTGCTCAGTAACAGGGGTGTGTGCGGGCATGTCAAGTTCAAACTCCTTTTGGGTTCTGGGGCTTGTTTTTCTATTTTCTGTGCCCTCCCTAGAAGTGTAAAGAGAAGAGAAACGTGCACCTAGCACAGGGTAACAAAAAGATCACTGAACTTGGGGTTTTCTCTGGGTGGGGCAACCCAACTGCTGGCAGCTGCCTGAGGTTTAGTGAAGGGTGCCAGGCTTGCCTTATGTGCTTTATTGACCCTCACATGAAAGGGGTGAGAAGCTGATTTTTAAATGAGAAAGGGCTTTTTTCTGAAGTGTTTTTAGGAAAGGCAAGGAAAGGGGTATGATTTTTCTAAGAGAAGCAGGTAGGTGAGGGAGGAAGAGACGGGAGTTCCCTCATAATCCAGCATTTATTTCTTTATGGGGATCTCCTATGCACACAGATGAACATGCTTCAGAGCAGAGGACTCAACACACAGGGAGGCATTTTAATCCCCCAAAGGTAGGAATATGTGCTTGAGGTTTGTATTATTTGTCTAGATTTTTATCTTCCAAGGCCTAGCTGAGCTGTGCCTGCTCTGGAGCTGGCGTGCTGGCTGTGCACATGTCACACACCTTTCCCTGTGGCTCTGAGCACGGGCAGGAGCCCTCCAAAAGCACAGGCCTGAATCGTTTGGATGGTTTAGTGAGCTGAATCATCTTGCCCAGGGTCAGACAGGCAAGGTGAAAGGAAAGTGGTAGGAATAGTTGACTTGGACCAACATAACCTGTGTGGGTGACTCAGAGTTGTTAAAGTGACTCAGGTACACTGAGACACCCTTAGAGACGAGGGCTGGGGTGAGAACAGAGGGCAAGGCTCAGACACCAAAAATGCAGTTTCTGATTCAGACCAACAGTCTGTGTGGGTCTCAGCTACTGAGAAGAAAATTACTGTGGCTGAAACCAGGACAATATCCTTCTGCCTCTGTGGCCTGGCTCAGCATTTGGGGCTTTGGGCTTTCTATAAGGTAAATGACTTCTGCTGCATATGGACACTCCAGGAACTTGGTGTTACTGGTGTGAGTGGGAATTTGCCCTGGGAAGCAGATACCTAACAGCCAGGCATCACTAATGTTGGCATCTTGGTCTTCTGATGGGTCTAAGCTTCCATAAATGGGCCAATCATCAGTGAAGGCAAGTAGAAGACTTCAGTAGGATTGAGCTAAATCTCCTAACTGGCAGCTTTCAGGAAACAGAAACAGTGAAGCCAGCTTTGCCATCAGATTGTTTGTGGAGTCGGTGTCTCTTTCTCTGTTGAGAACTTCTCTACAACAGTAGCCTTTGAGAAGTTACTGTAATTTATATAGATACAACAGCATAAAGATTATATATAGAAATAGATATAATATAGAGAAGATATATATGTAATAATGCCAGTGCTTTGAAATTATCTTCTGAGTGTGTACATGTACCTTGTTTCAAAGGAACTTTATAAGAATTGCTCATTGGATTCTTATTCATCAGCTATTGCCTTCAAAGACAGGGCTTCTTTTTTTAAGAAAATATTACCATTAACAAATGCCTTTACTTTTCTTTGATCTTTGCCAGCAAAATTTTTTTCTTGAATTTCTTCTGTAGTCTTCCTGCCATGTACAGTTTGTGGCATGCACACTTATTTCTTCTTCGATTGGTTTCAAATTAATTATTAGAGGCAGTTATAAAAACTTCCATCCAATATTATAAAAAGGCCTTTTTTTAAACAAAAAAAAAGAGCTGTAAAATCAGCCACACACTGTTTCCTTTCATGTGGTTTGACTTTAACCAACACTGCCCCGAAGGCAAGAGATGAGGAGATGAACTGCTCCCGAGTTCTGATGGGCATTTGCAGTCAAGTCGGATGTCAGCACAAAGCAGGAAGCACTTTGTCAATAATAAATCAGGTGTCCCAAGGAGGAAAAGGTTGACAGGGGCTTCAGTGGTGTTTTGTCTCCTTATTAGTACCTGCACAGTAGGATTAATGTCTGGTGTGATGTTTTCTGCGGTGAGTCAAGTGTAAAAGCTGGAAGCTGGATGGAAGCACCAGGGTGTGCTCAGGAGCCAGATGGGGGCTGGGGATGGAGCACCCACACATCCCCCAGCACAGCCATAGCCAGAGGTGGGGAATGTGAACTCCTATAACCTCCTGCACACAAGGAAACACAATTGCACTTCACACACTTGAAATTATGTCCAATATTTCCAAGTATTCAGTAAAAGATTTTGTTTCCTGACAACAGCTTTCTTAGTGCTTTTCCTGTATAAGGATTACTTGGCTTTATTTATTTACATGCTGTCTTGTCAGAATTAAACCTCTCCATCTGTGTGAGGAGCAAGTAGTCTCAGGTCAGTCCTCTGCACTGGACATGTGTCATGGCAATTGGATCCAGCCCTTCCCTTCTCAGACCTTCACACTTGTCACCCTTCCTGCTCTGCCACTTACATTTACACAGTGGCTGGGATATTTCAGAAGCCTCTTCCAGTTCTCTTGCTGTGACCAGAGCAAGAGCTGCCAGCATTCCATTTTTACTGTCCTGCTACCAACACAGGTGACCATGGTTGGTGAGGTGCTCATGAAAACACCACCCAGAGACACCTGAGCATCCTGTGGAAAGCTGGGGGGCTGCTGCTAATGATTTCCTCCTGACAGGATAAACAGGGTTTCATTGTCTAGAATTACACATTTAGTGCTGATGGTATTTTTTTAAACAAGCAAAATTACCTGTGTCTCAGTGCTGTAGCACTATTTAGAACCTGATTTGTCCTATTAAGGGGCATCATGTTTTTGAAGAGCAGGAAAAGGGTGGCAGACTGGTCATGTCACCTGGAACTGCTGTAGCAGAGTCTTATGTGGCATCTTCATTAGAGCCCTGGTGGTATTAATTACCCAGAAAACCCATTTGTGGGCAATGACAGCTCAATAAGGAGGCATGCTGAACTGAGATGGAAATGATAACACTTGCAGAGAAAATGGCTTCTGCAAAGCTTGCTGCCCCCAGGAGCAGAACTGCTGACTCGGAACCCCAGAGACTGCAGAGGTTGTGGGGCAGGAGTGTGCTGATTGCCTGCCATAAAGCCTGGACTCAGCTGTGCACACCATCACCTGCTGTAATATTGCCTGACTAATGATTATAGGTTTAGGCTTTAATTCTGCCATCTGCTCTGTGTGCAGATGGACACCTGCACTGGCTGCTGCTAGAGGAGGACCCACATTCAGGGATGATTTTTGTTTCCTGAAATGCCTCACAAATTCTGCCTTTCTCTTTTGGCAGAAATGTCTCTCAACACATTTAAGATTTATCCAGTGACTATGATAGCTCAAGACTGTGGTTAACCAAGACCACTGAAAACAGCATTGCTGTTTCCAAAATCTAAGTAACGTTAATGTTTCCACAAACACCACACAGCATTTCCATGCAGTTTAGAAACTGCAGTTGAATTATGGAGAGTGAAATTGTAACACAGGCTTACGTAGGTCATTAGCTATCAGGGCTTCCAGACTTCCCTTGTCTGGATGTGAGAGTATCTTGGCTTGAGCTGTAGTTATTGTCCCTCTGGGCAAAAAGACCTTGGGAGGTGAGGTTGGCTGAAGCTGCAAGGAACTTTCCTTTGCATTTCTCGTTAGGAGCTGGTGGATGGAAAATGTAAGCACTGGGATAAAGGATTCCAGGGTGATGCTGACCCCGAGCCACAGCTTGAAGGGTCAGGGAGCGCAGATTTGGGGAAAGGACAGTGATGTTTGTGTGGGAGGCAGAATGAATGGAGGTGATGGGCTGTTTCACAGAAAATGAGTCAGAGCTGGGAGGAACCCACGATCAGGAATGATGTTTGGAGCTGCAGGAGTCAGGGACACAAGTCTGTGATCTCATGCCTGGAAGGTGGTGCTCAGATCTTCTACAAGTATCAAGATGTGAGGCAGTGAGCTGGGACTTGAGTGCAAGCACCAGCCTTACACACAGAGATAAAGGTTTTCTTCCTGAAAGCAGTGCAACAACCCAGGTCTTTCTACTTTGCTGCTGTAAATTAAAGTGTTTTCTGGTGTATAAATACAGGCCTGTGTCAGAGCAGGCAATGGAGAGACTATAACTTCATTGCTTCAGGTGATGTACTGGCATTCCCTGGTGAAATCCATAGTTTTACAGCACAGTTGCATTTTAGATCCCATCCAACTTGCAATGAATCCTGATTATCACCATATTAGTTACGGCATTTGTGTCAGGCTGAGCTCAGCAGCATCAGCCCTGTCTGCTATAGGTCTGTGCTGAAGAGTTTTGTGGAGTCAGGGCTTTTATACCTTTATTTTTAAGCCAAGCATTTAATTTTGGGTGTTTTACCACTGAGGTGTATTTAAGTGTCTCATCCTTACCTTCTACTTTTACCTTTGCATAGCTGCATCATCTAAGTCTGATACTCAGTAAAATGGATACCCACCTATACTCAAATTTAACTGCTTTGAAATCAAATAGCAAAATCAACCTTTCTGTTGAGACCCCTTAGCATCAGGATGAGACAAGACTCTGTGTGCAGCATCTTACCTCTAACAGGTGGGAGTGGATTAATCCATCCATTTTTGCATTGAATTAAACTGGAAGAACCTGTAGGATCTGGAGAGGCTTTGCTCTGCCTCTAGAGTCTGGATCAGCTACAGTCACTTAGATTTGAAAACGTTCTCCTTGTCAAGGGCAGGATATTTGAATTTTGACTCTGCAGAGCTGCCTGCAGTCAGTGCTGCCCTGTGCAGGTGTCAATACTGACATTAGGCTGTGAGGTTTCCTTCGCTGCCACGTCTTCCTGACGCAACCATTAAATTAACAGCTTCCTCTGAGGGAGCTGGAGGTTAACAGGATGTCAATTCATAGAACAAATTTTCTTAATGTCAGTGCAGAGCCTTTGTTGTCCCTGTTAGTCATGGTGCCAAAACAGAAAGGTGTTTCTGCCTGCAGGGGATCCCATCCCCAAACTGGTGTAACTGGTCAACACCCTTCCACTGATTCCTGTGGCTTTTGGGGTCAGCCTTTGAGCATGGAACAGTCTGACCCTCCTGACTCATGCAGAAATCATGGTTGGAAAAGCTCTGGGTAGAGCTGATTCCATGCTGGGTGTTTTTTCCTTGTGTTTATAGTTATTGAGCATTTTAATACTGATAATTATTAAATAGGGTCACCTGGAAGGGCACAAGCACTCCAGCTCTTGCCAACAAACCACTTAAGCATCTGCTTAGAGATAAGCACACACATTAAGGTAAATGAAATTGCTTCTGGCCTTGGTGTTGAGCAGATGCTTACAGTTTCTGGATTAGGTGAAACTCCTTGCTTGAAATCATCATCTTTTACCCTTAATGAGTTTCTAATATGATAATTAATTTTCATTAACAAAATATAAAACACTCCTCATGCTGAAAAACTAGATGGAATAAGGTAAAAATTAGGTTAAAGCTTCTCTGTGCAGATCCTTAGAGCAATGCCACTCATTAGAAAGGAAAGATGGGTGTGTAGTGAGAAATTATTGCATGTGCACTTCAGAATACCTTGTTGGAGCTTAAAATATCAGGTTTAAAATTGCAGACCTGCTTTGGATGTTGCAAAACAATGTATGGAGAGACAATATCTCACTCTGAAGCACAGCTGACCTTATCCTGCTGGGAATTCTGCAGGAGTGTGCAAAAGCTGGGAGGGAGAGAGCTCCTGGGTTAGTGGATGTCCTGAAGAGAAAGATAAATGGCAAGAAGCACTCTGAATCCTACTCCTCCCTTGGAAAACCACTGCTGTGCTGAAGTGTGTCAGCATCAAAACAAAGGAGAGATCCTTCCAGAGAAGTCCAGCACAACTGGGCATTCCCACTGCCCTCCATGGGAAACTTCATAGCCCTGGCCCTTCTCTTGGTGACTGTTTGATGGTTTTGTGGGGTGTTCCCAGCTGAGGCATGGGCAGTGTGTGCTGACATGTCCCCCACGAGCAAAACTGAAGTGGGGGAAAACAAGTGGAAAAACAAATTATCATTAGATTCTGTATGGGAGTTATTTTGAGCATTAAAGATGGATAACCTGTCTTTTTGGGAGGAAGGCAGGGAAGGGAAGGCGGTGAGTTGAGTTGAGCAGCACTTGTGTTACAGGGATCTGCAGCATCAGGCTTTAAAACAACTCATTAAAATCCTGATTTGAGCTGTGCCCACAGTGATGGAGCAAAGGGCCTGCCCTGCTCCCACATGCAGATGAAGATTTTCAGGGCTAGAGCTGAAACATTTGTCAAGTGAGTGCATGAAGCTGAAGGTTACCTGTAGGCAGCTGTTGCTCAGCCTGGGGGTGTTTATATGGCTATTTAATTGCATGTTGCTCAGTACTAAATGAGTGAGACTTACATGAATAACCACAGCAACACAAGTGCTGCTGCCTCTGAGATAAAGGATCTTATTTGAGAAACAAATGCTTAACTAATAATACCCCAGGCCCTGTGCACTTTTAAAAGTCTGTACTTATCTCTGATAGGAAAGAAGTGGTCTAGTTCTTAAAAATAAACCAAAAGCATTTGAAGGATGTTTTTTTCCCCCCTCCATTTTTCTATTCTTTCCCAGGTTGCAAAAATAACATCCAATAATGAAATGAAAACAAGCTGAATTGTTACATTCAGTGGAGGAGGGAAGAGGTACTCACAAACAGCTGGAGCATGTCTGGGCCAGTGTCTCGGCTCCTTTATTTCTGCTCATTCAGTGCCCCTCCAAGAATGCAGACAATGCTGGCCACGACTGTTTCATATTTGATTTCCACACTTAAATCTGTGCTTGTTAAATGAAACCCCATTGTCAGGCTGGCACACACCCACGCTGCCTCCTTGGGTCCCAGTGCAGAGCCTGCTCTCTGGGCAAGTGTCCTGCTGCATCCCTTCGGCGAGGATCAGGTATGCAAAGAGCACTTTGCTGCTTTTGTGATGCTTGTGGTGCTGCAGCAAAAGCTTCTGCACTCCTCTTGCAGCCACATCCACGGATTGGCCTCGTAAATCTTGGTCTGAGGGCAGACAGAGTGCTGCAGGGAAGGGATGAGGGTTTGGAACTGCCTCAGGAGTGGTGGATCAATGGGCACTCAGCTGGAGTCGGTCTCTGGGAAAGGTGCTGGGAGAAAACACTTGGGTAAACAGGGCCTGATTCTGCCCTGCTCAGGGAGAGGGGGCAGATGGGGATGCTTTGGGTCTTGGTCAGGTGCCAGGGTGCTCTGCTTGGACAGGACCATTGGGTCCAGCATTTCCAGAGCTCTGCTCAATTTAGGCAGAGATGTTGTGTGTCGGGAGCAAAGCAGGGACTGAGTAACAAAGGACCCCTTCATTTCCCCTGTAAAATACCAAGGAGGGCATGAAAATTATGAATGTGATTAATAAGCTTAGGGGATTATAAAACACAACATCTGTCCAGTCCTTTAGGCTGCAGACCCTTCAGGCCTTTCTCCCCCGTTGGTTCTGTGGTCCAATACCTGCCTCTGCAGCCCTGGTGTGGTGTCACTTGTCAGCATCATCCCTGGGACAGGGGTGCCACAGAGCTGAGCCCAGTGCAGCACGGGAGGAGGGACAGGAGCTGTGCCATGGGGTGTGATGCTGGAGCCAGAGAAAGCGCTGGCAGTGTTTTGATTCTCCAGGTGTCCCAGAGGAGTGTGCTGCTGGGCTGTTGTCATGGAAACACCATCATTTTTGGGGTTCTCCAGACTGGCTCCAAAGGTTGAAGGGAAGGAAAACCCCCAGGGGTGGCAGGCACAGGAGGTGAGATTTCTCTCAGCACGGCAGGACTTGTGATTATCTGAACCAACAGCAAGGCCTCCAAGGTGGATGGGCTGGAGGAATGACAGGGCTGGAAATTGATGCCTCACCCATTGCTCCTCTGTCCTCCCCTCCCATCCTCCTGCACTGTCAGCGTGCTCCTGCCTGAGGCTCTGCCTGCAGCAGGGATAGCCCATGCTGAATGCTGGTTACTTTTTACACCTCTCCTGCTGCTGATGTCTCTGTTGCTGTGTTTATCTCAGCTCTAGGTCTGTGCAGGTTTTGGTGGCTCTGGGTGTCACTGGCAGAGCAAGGTTGACAGGCACAAGGAAGAGCAGAAAGGCAAATCTTCATGTTCTGCTCTCTGTGATGTCAAAAGCAAGCTGTGTAATTTCCATAGAACTTCTGCCAAGCCTTTAAATTCAGAGGCCCAGGCTATGCATGCAAAAGGTGTAATGGGGCTGAAGGGCCAAATTAAAGGTTCATAAAATGATCTAATGGAATGAACCACAGGGCTTCAGGGGTACTTCTGATCCCAGTGTGAGTGCATTCAGGACCTGTCCTTGCCCAGCTGTGCCACTCTCCTGGCAATCCACCTTGCCAAGCGTGACTGAGTCTTATCTTTAAATGTGCAAACTGGAACAGCTTCACAGAAGTCCTCACAGAAGCCAAAGCTGCACAGAACACAGCCAAACTCAGACATGGTGTTTGCAGGGTGAGGAGGCACACTCAGCACATGGTGGGTGTTTGCAGAGTTTTGGGGAGCCAGTGCAGGGGAAAGGGAGCAGGGCTGTAACCAGGTGGCTGATCCCAGCCAGGGAGCAGTGGCAGGATGGGCCAAGGAGGAGGGAAGTAACAGCAGGAGCAAATTGCACTGAGGCTCCCATGATGCTCAGGATGTTAAAGGCAAAACTGGCTTCCACTGAAATGGAGACAAAAACATTTTATCACTTTTATGACCTGCTGAGTGAATATTTTTCTTTCCTTTAAAAAACCCCAGCTCTTTAAAGAGTATTTTTGTATTTCTTCATTTCCAACTTGGATAAACCCTCTTTTAAAAAATATATTTAATCTCCTTTATTCTGTGTCCAAAAAAACAATGTGATGGTAAGGAAAATTAGTAGCTTGAGTGTCATGAACTTATTAAAGAAAAATGGAGGGTTTTGGTTTTTTTTATAGGGAAGACCAAGTCATTGAATCTATATTTTACTAAGAATACCATAAGAATAAGTTGGAACAGGTACACAGTTTGTCATATAGTGTTTAAGGACACTGGGTGGCCTTTAAAATTTCAATTGCATAGTTGAATACAAAAATTCCTTGTTATAAAACAGAAGATGTGGTAGGATGTGGGAGACTGACTGTGCTGGTGGGACATTTAATGTGCACCCTCAACAAGCCCTGCACAGCACATGTGAGCCACAATATTAACAAGAAAAGTGGTTTTCTTTTCAAATGCATCATCCAGGTTGACTCTGTGCTCCCTTCCTGCCTCCTGCATGTGACACCCTATCGACTCCTGTCCCCCTGCCTGATGGCACCACCTGCCCCTGCCCTCAGCAGGATTTTGGCGTGGCTCAGCTCTGGGGTAGGTGGGTGAAAAGCTTTGCTGGGTGCTCAACTTCCCTGGCTCTTGTGCTTCCTCCTTGTCCCAGCACATCCCTGCCCTGGAGGGGTTTGCTATGGAGCCAGTTCCACCCTTTGTGCCAGCTGAGAGGCTTTTCTACACTGGGGGAAGCCTTAGAAGAGCTTTTAGGAATAATTTAAATTTTCTTTGATCCAGCAGTTCTGCAGGTAGAAAACTAATGCTGTTAGAGCAGGCAGTAACCAGCAGCTGTGCTGGAACCTCTCGGGGAGCAGAAGGGGCTCTTCTCTACCAGGCTGGAATCACTGTTCTGTGTTCCTCCAGTGCTCAGGGAGGGCTTTAAAAGGGATTGGATTGTGCACAGTAAAGGCAGGACCATGGTTCTGCAGGTGAGCACTCCAAGCCAGTTGGGAGGGCCTTGGAGGAATGGCTAAAATTCACGTTTCATGGACTTTGACGTGACCCCGTGTCCTTGCTGTGCACTGCGTGCTCACAGAGAGGGTGTTTAGTGTTGGCTGCCAAAAGGCCACTGAAAACTGTTCTGTGCATCTCCTGCCTTTGCTGTTCCATGCTCCTGAGTGTCCTGACCCTGAGGAACCTCGGGGCACTTGGCAAGATGTGGCCATCCCTTACAGGATGCCTTGCACACCACCACGCTGGCACTGACCATCTGACCACACCAACTTTAATTCTCATGCTGACAAATGGGGAGCAGGGAAGAAATTCAGGATGTCACTAACAGGAGTGCCTGAAGGAGAACCCAGGCAGTGCAGAAGGAAGGTTATTAGGGTTATTTCAATTTCTGCTTTATGCTGCTTTTTTCACACTGAGTCTGGGGTTGGTTATTTTTCCTGAGTGCTGCCAAAGGCCCAGCAGACACTGTGTTATTCACCAGGTCCATCAAGGCAGGGTATGTTTCATTCCTGTCCTTATTTCAGAGCCAGTTTTGTCTGGGGAGAGTGTCTGTGACACACAAGCACATGTTCATTTAAATACAGCAGCACTGGCTCTGCCTGGTGGGCTGGAGTATTTTTCCCATGTAAGCATCTTGGACCCACGTGTGTCTGTGCTCCTGACTTCAGGTGGTGAAGGGGAAGAAGAGCTGAATTTGTGCTAAAGGCAATGTCTGTGTCTGAGATCACAGAGAACAGCACAATCTGAGCTGTGATTTCTGCTTCAGCACAGGAGACTGTACCAACACAGAACATGGAGCAGTGTTGTCCTGTGGCTGTTTTCCATTCTGGCATGCTAAAACACAGTAAGACCCAGGGGGGTTTTTGTGGCACTTTCCATTTTTGATTTAGGGAATTTGAAAAATACTTGTCTTGAGGCTGAGCCTGAAGTTATGATCTTGGCATGTCCATATCATTAAATTCCCGTGGATAAAAGCAGAAACATCTGGATTCATGAGTGGATGTTGGCTAAATCCACCAGAAAAAAAAAAAAATCCCTTCAGGGGATCCTAGAGGGTTCTAGCCAGGATAAATAATACAACAAAACAAGAGTGCTATTAAGAATAATTGTAATATTGAAGCTGAATTATAAAATGAGGGCCAAGCCCTTTACACAATCTGCTTTTCCAGCAAAGAGCCCTTCAATTTACACTTAACACACATGTGGCTGATGGAACAAAGGAAAAGTTGAAGGAAGATGAAAGCAGTGCAGAGATTATTCGGTCTTGCTGGTTTAGCTCCAGGCACATCATTTAAATGAGTAGATGATCAGTTTCCAGTTTGTTTTAAATTTTTCTGGCAAGGAATTTTACGCTCTATCCCAAAGTTGTATGTGCTTAAAACTGTTTTTATTTTAAGGGTCTGCCATCTTTTTTATTTCTGCAGGCAAGACTGTGGAAGTGCTCTGCAGGACACACCTGAGGGGCAGCCCAGTTGTGTCACCAAGGGGGTCTTGTCCCTGTTCCCGGCTCTATGGGGGAACAGTTTCTCCTCTTCTCTCACACCTCTGGGAGGCTGAGCCCTGCCATGCTGAGCCACATGCTGTACCTGGGTTTCACAGCACCCAGAGTCAAGGGAAGTGGCCAAAACTGTTGTGTCCCACACACTTGCAGCCTCTTTGGCTGCACCCTGTTGTACCAGCACTGCTTGCCTGGTTTAAAGCTAGTGGATGGAGAAAAGTTTTTGTACTGCTTTCCCCTTACGATTTCAGGATTAAAACCTGCTGAGCAGCACATCCTCTGCTGCCCAGCCCCTCCTTTGTGGGTCTCCTCCTTGCAACAGGTCTCCAAAGCTGCCACCAGCACCAGGCCATGCAGGATGTCTCTCTGTGGTGGGCTGGATCACACCCATAGCAGATGAATAAAGAGTAAGTCACACGTTCCTGAAAGTGCCCTGAGAACACAAACCTTTCCCAACCACTACAGTCAGAGCCTCTCATGACCTGGACTTTGTCCATGCAGATCTGCCTTACCCTCACTGACATTGCCCATCACCCTTCCCCATTCCTGGAAAACCTCTTGGATCTTTGCCTGCTCTATCTTCATCCAATGCATCTCAGAGTGAGTTTCTTCACTGCAATAAAACCCCCAAAGGTCAGTCCTTGTCCCATCCTCCTCCTTTGCTGCCCTTTTCTTCCTGTTGTCCATACCACAGCTGACCTGTGGAGCTCCTGAGGGAGCTGATCTCTTGCTTCCACTCCAGTAGGTCCTTCTCCATGGCCAGGCTTTAGGATATCCTCCATGGAGATGCTTGTTGGGATGTACTGGCAGTGCTTAAGTCTCCCTGAAGGCTGCTGGGAGGCTCTGAATGGTGGTGTGCACATTTGGGGTGAGGCAGAACTTGAAACATGACTGGGAATACCAGTGAAGCACAGCTGATGATGTTTAGGCTGCCATATGTCCCAGAGAGGGAATAATCCTGTTTACACTCTAAGGAGTGGGAGTTCAATCTGCCTTAAAATAGCCTCAATGTATCTAGGAAATCCATAAAAAGGATACACCAGCATTTCTTAGGAATTTATTTTCAGCAGCTCTTGTTATTTATTTTGCTGCCAACATCTGTCATTTCCTGCGCTGTGTATTTCCCAGCACCCACAGGCTGTGTCTGAACTGAAAGCTGACAGGACCTAACACTAAATAATGGAGCACTGCTTCCTGTTAGCATCTCGGCCATCAAAGTGAAATGTGGAAATGTTTCTGCTTGTAGATGTTGCAAAATATTTGTTTTAGATTAGCTGCTATCCCTGCCACAGTCCACGCTGGCAGTCGTGTCCCTCCGCCCAAGTGGGTGGCAGCAGGAAGGTCTGCTGGAACTGCAGGGCCCTGGGCTGAGGACAGATGGTTTGGGGAGCTGAGGAATGAGGGATGAAGCAGAGCTAAATTTAGAACCTGAGATAAGAAAATACCTGTATCTTCACAGTGTACCGTGGTTTTATTTTGGCGGTACAAAACACACCTCAGTGTTGCACGGCTGCTTGGAGATTGTACTGGCTCAAAGGGGGCTTGTGGAAAAAAAGGCTTTGATGTCTTCAGTAAACAAATAGCAGTGTTAAAAGATCTTCAGTTCTTGTTAGCATGCTGCAAACAGCTATGTTTGAAGAAAAATAAACATCCCAAGGTTGATGGAAGGGTAGGGAAGCCATAAAGTAGTGCAGTCAACTCCTTGGTATGAGGACAGCAGAAATGACAGTGCCATGAAAAAACCTTTTCTTTGTCCTTTTGGATTAAAAAGAAAAGAATGAACTGTGTCAAGGCTTACCAGTTAGGTGGTGGGAATACACGAGTATAAAACCCCCTTGTGAAATCACAAGAAAAACATCAAGTCCCCTGCAACACCAAGAGTAGGATTCCCCTGGAGATCTTTCTCCAGCTGTTGGGGTGAGGAGGGAGAAGATGCAGCCTTCCTTCATGCCCTGCTTTGACTCTGCTTCCTCAGGGCTTCCCCTGCTGCCACAGGGCCAACCAACCCCCCTGAACTCCTGCAGCTGTGGGGCCTCATTCCCAAAAACCTCCTCAGCTTTTATGCCGGGCAAAGAGCCAGGAGGAAGCACCAGGTGCGTGTTGCACCCTCATTGAGGAGGATGAGGATTCCCCAGCCATGTGCCTACCTGAGCTTTTACTCCTTAAAGCTTGTTGTGCTTGTCTCACTGCATCACTTAGAATATCCTTCTGGAAATGCAAAAGTTTAGGCTCAGGACCAAAGAAAAGCACTGAGCAATTATCACATTAACAACCAGCACAAGCTGGGGGATCCTAATTTACATCTATAACCCTTTTAACAATCCAAATCAGGGTAAGAAAGAGAAAGTTTGGGGGCTCTCTGAGAAGGGAAATTAAAAATCAGCAGATCATGATAACAATCAATATGCCAATATTTACTGCAAATTTAAATCTTATCAAGGGCCTCCAGGGAGCCTCTTGCTTTAGTTCCATGTAATTCCGAGCATTTCTCTGTTTAAATATAGTTCACAGAAACTAGGAAATAAATAATTCAGATGTAGTTGACTTTTTAATGCCTCTTTAGGATCACTAACATCTTTCCTTTGATAACACTTTTGTTCTGCCTACCACAGGCCCATTCTAAATGGGTCTGGTGAGACTCCATCCAAAGAATCAGAGCTTATGTGAAAAAACACAGGGGAAAAGGCAGAAATCTAGAGGGGAAAAAATACAAGTTTATAATCCCAAAGGTAATAAATATCCCTCTGGCAACTCCATACAAGCTCTTCCCTTCCTTGTGAGCCTCTCCCTGCTGGATTTACAGGGAGGGTTTGTCACTAACGCCGAGGCAGGGATAGCTCATAATAAACAGCAGCTCCTTAGAGACCGTAGCCATGGCATGTGAGAGCTGTTTACCTGGCACCACAAGCACTATTCTGTTTGTCTTCAGATGTTCCTACAGAAACAGAAGGTTTTACACTCTGGTAAATAAGGCTCCTTCACCCCCAGGAATGTTTTGGTTGGTTTTTTTTTTCCAGATGTGCTGCTCTTCCCTTTCAGCTGCAGAAAGCCCATCCTGTGATTTCTGAATTGCTCTTTAACCTGCCTCCCCAAGAGGAGAGTCTGCTTCCCAGTGCAGAGAGACAGGACTTGCTGACAGCAGCTGAGGTGGCTGTTCCCAGCACTGACCTGCCCATCCCAGCCAGCACAAATCCAGCCTCTGCAGGACAGGGATGTGTCCTCTGTGGGACAGTTACTATCGGTGTAATGTGTGTGTAAGAAGTTGACTTGGAGGGAATAGGCTCCAGCTGGTAGTTTGAGATCAAATGAATCATACCCCTAATGCTGTTGGTGCCTTTCACTGACCCAAATCTGAAAGATGAGGGCTCTGAGACCCTTGAGAGATGCTTTGAAGGTGGGAGGTCACTCTGAGGATCTGCTCCTGGGCACGAGGTGAGGCCTTTGGTTTTAGAGGGATTAGAGCAGGGCACCTCCCATTGCCAGAGCACTGTTTCTGCCACCGCAAATATTTTGATTGCAAGAGCCAAAGCCATTGTGTACTTTATCATCTTCAATCTTATCCTCAAACTCATTTCAGCCCCATCAGCCAGGGTGACACTGGGCACAGCCACGTGCCCCAGAGCGTATCCTGTTTCTCCTAAAGCACACTGGGATGGGATGATTGTGCTTCAGGCCAAGCCTGTGTGCACAGTGGAGGCACCTCGGGCTGCTGAGGTGACAATGTCTCCTCTGCATGCTGGAGAAGGCAGGGTGGCAAATTTAGAAGGAATTTTGTAATTAAACTCACACTTCTGAAGATCCCTTTGTACCCAGTTGACCCCATCAGGAGGAATCCAGCACTGAGCTGATTTATAGAGGGCTGTGTGGAGTGTGTTTATTCAAATAACACCATCCCCCTTTACCAAGCACTGTTTTATTTCTAGTTAAATTAGAACACAATTAGCAGGGCTTGCAATTTTCTTAAATGTGCCTGAACTTCAATGACATTAACGCTAATATCTGTTCAGTGTGCAAGTCAGTAAAGTGACACGTGGAAAATTGCACTTTCTTGACTCAGCAATGCAGCTTGGAGGATGACTTCATGCCCCTGAATGAGAGGATCAGCATGCCAGATGCACTTGGTGCCTGACCCCTTTACAGGCTCTGAAAGATCACACATCACTTTAAAATGTCATTTGATGAATGCAGGAGGAAGAGAGAGAGTCTGATCTCGCGTCGTGTTACTGAGCTGCTGTTTAATTTTGTTAGGGTGGTGTGAATGTCTTAATAACGTAAAACAGAGCTCTGATCTCTGGTCTGGCTGTGTGTTTCCAATAGACACCCTGATGCCTTTCTCAGGGCCAGAGTGGGTAATAATCTGTATTTTCTTGCTATTAATTATAAGGCTGTATTTCATTCTGATTTTAAACAAGCCTCTCAGCGTAGCTGACAAGCTTGAAGTCCTCACTTCCAGTCAGGCATTGAATTCTGCTGAATTGTTTTTTCTTGAGGCAAAAGCAACAAATGTGAGTACAGAATTAATAGTTTTTAAAATTGTGATTGTGTTTCTAAGCCACAAAAGGCAGGTGGTAGTCAGCCTTTCCTGCTCTTGGCCCCGTTCTGTGTGATAGTCTTGAATGTCCTTTCTTTTTCCTTGTCTAACTTCTCCCTCCCAAAATCCTGCTGAAGAGAATCCAGAGAGTGATCCAGGTCTCTGTAATAATCACGTTCCCATAGCAAATTATATAACAGAATTTTGTACACTTCTATTTTTTCCTCTCCTCCAGTGCATTCCACGCACCTACACAGTCACGCTAATTAGATCACGTAATAAACTTAAATGTGGCAAAAAATCTGTTCACAGGGGGTTGCAAGACAGCTGGACTTGGAAAACAGCCAGTCATTAATTTTGTTTTGTTTGAGAAAATCTAAAGGACATTATCTTACTGAAGATGAAGCAAACTTCATGTAGTAGGAGCTGTAATCTAAGTAGACAAATTATTTCATTTAAATAATCCACAGTGGATCTTGATGTAAAGGTTTGTTTATATGAAAAAACAAATCTGTGAGATTTTAACAAAGTCATTAAAAATTAAACTAAAAAAAACCTAAACTAATGTTAAGTTATACCTGGTTAGTTTAGCTAAATTTAAGTACTCAAAACTAAATGAATGCTCATCCATAATGGATACCTACAGAAGAGCTAAGTAGCAAGAACTCAACTTTGAGCTCAGGTGTCTTTTAAATAAAAAGAGGTGTCTGCATGAGATATGCACCTCAAACAATTTTTCTTTTTTTAATAGATTGTCCTAGTGCATAATACAGTAATCCCTGCATTTGTGGGGAAATACAGGAGGGTGAAAGCAGGGCCTGCTCTAAGACACCACTTACAGTGGCAACTTTACACTTGCACACTCATTTCTAGAGAAGGGAATAACTTTCAGTGCTCTGTCAGTTTGACAGCAGTGATTACTGGTAAAGGGATCAGCTCCGAGGTAGGAATCACTTCCTTAATTTCAGTTCAGATGGTAAAAGTTTTGGCAATTGTTGTGCTGAATCACATTTAAATCTGTAGCTTTATTGAGCTGGTGCTTAAGTAGAATCCCAATGATTCTCCTGATGCTGCAGGCAGGCTGGGAGCACCTCTGCAGAGCTAACCCAGGCAGTGCCATGGAGCTGACACTGTAAGGAACACAGGGGAGAAGGAGCTGGGGCCAGGCAGTGGTGTCATGGTCCAGGAAACACTTAATTTCTTCAAAATAACATTAACAAAGCATGCGATAACTTCCAGCTATATTCCTGATCAACACTAGATGTTGCTGTGCTGCTACTCATATAAACTATACATTAGCAAGGTTTTTAAACGGTATTTACTGCAGTTTCCTCCTTGCTGTTTCTGTTAGTTGTTATATCCTGACACTTTGAGCTGGGGAAGTGGTTACTTTAATTTACTTTTCCTTTGAAGTCTCAACTTTATTTGGATCATATCAAGTTTATAATTCCCCCTCGAATGCACATGTAAAACTTTACAAGAAAAAGAGACTCTTCAAATGGTAACATGAAGCAACTCCTATATGAATGTCAAATATTTACTTAACTCTGCTTCTGGATTCTTTGCAATCCAAGGGGAATGACATTGTTAACCAGACGATTCCGGGAACAGACTGACAGCTGCAAGGCCATGGAGGGAAGTTTGTTTATAAGGGGACAAAAAAAAATATAAAAAATAATTTAAAAAAAAATGTTTAGTCCTGCTGGGTTTCAGGCTTTCTACTCCCACGTGTTTGAGTGGGAGAAAGGACAAATCTTAGGACGTTGATTTCCCCATGGCAACAGAAAACGGAAATTACTTTAACCCCATCTAGTGACAGATGACTCATTGCTCAGCCTGCTGCTATTTTCCAAGCACTAAAACAATACAGCTGCAAAGAAAAGGCCAGCCTGTATTATCTCATAGGCTGAGCACCAGGCTCGTGGGAGAGGGCAGTTCTCTGGCTGCCTTTCTGTCGAAGAAAGACAGAGCTGGAGCCTTTTGGCTGTTCTTTTACTGTGTAAAACAAACGTGCCTGGGTGCCTTCCATCCCTGAGCTGCAGGAAGGCAATCCCAGAGTGTCCCCAGGATGGAGGTGATGCAGCCTGGGATGAGGTGCTGATGGGTGTCCTATTGCTTGGTTCTGCTCACTCTGGATATCACAGAATGGTTTGGGTTGAAAGGGATCCTAAAGATCATTTTCTTCCAACCATAGCCAGGGACAATTTCCACTAGACCAGGCTGCTCCAAGCTTCCTCCAACCTGTTTCTGGAGACTTCCAGGGATGGGGCAGCCACAGCTCCTCTGGGCAACCTGTGCCTCGCCACCCTCACAAAGAAGCTTTTTCTGATCTATAGTTTAAGTCTCTCCCCTTTCAGTTTAAAACCGTTCCCCCTTGTCCCATCTTGCACCCAGGGATCTGACAGGACATTGCCGTGCTTTCAGTTTAAATACAGGAATGACTCGTTCCCAAATGCAGCCTGGTGAGGGGACAGCAGGGATGAGCAGGATTTCCAGGCCCCTGAGTACCAAAAAGCTAGCTGATGGCAGAAGTGCATTCTGTATTGCTGGGGAAGTCAACAAATTCCCCAAGGGGATGCTGTAATAGGAATATTCATCTTTGAAAGCTTATTATGGGTGAAAGGTTGGTGCCCTCTCTTCTTGCTGGTTTTCCCAAATCCTAGTAAGGATGCTGTAAGGCTCAGAAGTGAGGCTAAGGCTTACTGAGCCTAAGGTTCATTTTGTGCATAAGACATTGCACTGTTATATGGGGAAGGTATAATGCTACCCCTGAGATGACAGACTGAATAAGTGGTCAGTTAACATCACTTTATTCACCACAAACTGGGATCAGACGTCACAGTATTAGGAAATTCAGGATTCCATGAAAACTGCATGGTGGGATGGTGTCATGGGATATGTGAATCATTTTTTTCTGGGAAAGACAAGCTGAACTGCTGGTACAATAGCTGAGTCTTTACTCAGTCTTGTCATTTATATGCTGGTATGATTACCTTTCTCTTTCTAATAGCAGAAATCAGGTCCACAAGGTTCTGTTTGGCCAGCATAATTAACAGAAAGAATAGCTTCATTACCAGGTTGTTCTGGAAACCAAAATCTGCCTTAGTGGCACAAAGATTATCTTCCTGCAGGAATCAACACATACCAGTGTGAACTGCTGCCTAAACCCAGGCCTTGAATGAGGGCTCCAGCAGCACTCTGCTATCTGTTTGTTATCTGGGAGCACCCTGGGGTTGGCTACAGCTGTCCCAAAAACCTCATGTCAACAGCAGCTGGAGCAGGCTGCTCAGGCCAGCGCTGATTACTGGAGAATGACAGAGTTCTGTCTGGGAAGTGCTGTGGGGTGTTATCTTATTCTGATAAGATTTTCTTACAGTTCTGCTCAGTGCTCTCCTACAACACAAAATATCCCCTCCCAAAAACTGCAAGAGCCCTGTGAAACTGCCAGCTGTAGGGAAGGAGAAGCAGAGCTCGCCACATCTTACTCTTGAAACAGAAATTATGACTGTTCCTGTTTAAACTTATAGCAGCCTAGTAGAGCCAGAGAAAGATGTGGGAAATCAGATTAAATTCCACCTTTTGAGACTCCATCCATCAGCATTCTGGTTTAGAAGCCCATGAGTTTGACACTGAACAAAAAGACTGTTCCTTTCAGAGAAGAAAGCAATTGCCAAAATGTCCATGTAGAAAATGAGAATAACAGTTCTAATATAGGTTTTTGTGCTTTAGTGTTCTCTCCACTTCTTTACCTAGAAAATTGCCATATTACCTGGAAAAAAGTATTTTTGTATTTTGCTGCTTGAGGGGGAAAGAGCTAATTAAATTTGTAAAAGTGGAAAATAATGTTAAGAGGTCTTTGTAGGCCTGTGGTTCTGACTGCTGGTGTCAGCTTTACTGCCAATATGTGCAGATGGTAATGAATGAGCTACCATCAAGCTTCCTTTATTGTCCTAGGGCCTCACTCAGCTCATAAATGTCTTCACTGGTTATTATTGCCAGTTATTTAGTGTTCAGCTGGTGAGTGCAGCACTCCCATTGATGCTGCACCCCAAACCACCAGAGCAGGATAAGTAATGGCAGTTTTTCAACCAAGCCCTCTAACCCAGCTCAGAGAGGCTGCAGAGGATGTGCTGCAGGAGCCACACGTGAGCCAACGTCAGCACCGAAACCAAGCCCTCCCCAGCTGAGTTGTTTGTACATAAATATGACTTTCTAGCAACAGCCTGGGCCCCTGGGACATGTAGAGCAGTGAGGCAAGGCCAGGCACAGCCCCAAGGGGGACACTGTGCAAGGCTGCTGGCTGTGCCAGTGGGTTTCAGCAGGGTGATGGAAGGTGGTGGATCTCCCAGTGGGCTCCAGGACTTTTGGGTAATGTATTTAGCCTTTCCACAGAACACGCTGTGCAGAATTTGCATAGCCAGAGGACAGCATTTCTTCTCACAAACAAGGACATAATAGTCTTTTCCAGAATAAGAATATAAATTACTTTCCCTGTAACAGCGTTTGAAGCTGTGGGCAAGCAGTGTTCGCTCTCTGATTTACCAGCCTGATGCCTGTGCTGGGTTCAGATCTTCAGCTCTTCAGTCCTCCATAGAAACACTTCCTCTGCCTCTTTCAGCCTGCAAACACTGCGGTGGCTTCTGGAAACCACAAACAACCGCTGTGCACTTTCCTTCAGTAATTCTTCCTTCATACCAACGGGTTCTTCTTGCAGCTGTAGCCGTGTTTCTGCCCTGCCTTGCACCTCATCCCCAGGCAAAAGCAGCAGGAAGAGCAGCTCTTCTCCTCTGCCAGGCTGGTGCAGATTGGGGTCCAAACTTTCCATCTCCATTGTGCAATCCTACTTTCTTCAAGTCTGGCAGAATATTTTCATGTCTGTTAAGCCATAAGGGCTCAGCTGTGCCTGGCTCTCTGGCCAGCCAATGCTCTCTCATCAAGCAGCCTTCAAACCTCCCATGGAACCCCAAGGCTACTTTCCTTATGACTAGAGATGCCAAGAAATACCACCCATTTCCAATTCTCATCATGGCAGGAAGAGTTTCTTCCTTGCTATCTAATTCTCCTTAACATGTTCAAGTTTTCCTACTGGAGCTTGCTAATTTCCAAGCAGAGTTGCCTATAAAAATTTCTCTCAATTTCAACACATTTTCCCTTGCACTGGGGCTATGGAAACACCTGCAGGTTGCCAACTATCCTGGCTCACCCTCCCAGGAAGGCTGCAAATTTTAGTTTCCTGGGACTACAATTCCCAGAAGACAATTTCTCTTGCCCCAAACCAGGAACCAAGGCTTGCTGGGTCTGTTGCATCTTTCGAAAGGCTTCCTCCTCCCATGAGTGAGGAAGGGATGAGCATTCCTGCAGCCAACAGGAGGAGGGAGTGTAGCAGGGGGCAAAGCATCCTTCTCAGCACAGCTCCTAGCCAGTCACAGCTCTGTGCAGAGTTAGGGGAGAGCATCTGAGGTCAATGCCTGAGGGCACTGCTTCCACTTTCATAGAACTACAACATCCCAAGCAAAAGTGGTGATTAAATGGCTGGCTGGTGTTAAATTAAGTGTTTTTGGGACTGCATGAGAATGTTAGAAATGCCCTGCTCAGCTGTGTGTCTCCACTGAAGTAATATTTCAGCACAAAATCCTCCTCTGTAGCCTCTGATCAGACGCGTTTGTGGTTCCTGCTGGAGTGGAGATGCCAAACACCCCACTGGCTTCCTCCTCGCAGGGGAACAGTCTTAGGAAAAAAATTTAAAGGAAGGACTCAACTCATGGCCCTAAGCAATCTCCATACTGTCCCATGTGATGCGACTCAGTGCTGTACTTGGTCACTTAACTACTCTTAGTGTTCCTGATTAAAACCAGCCTTTACCCAGACTATCACTGTGTGAATCCATCAGCAGAGTCATTAATAGCGGTACAACCCTATTTGAATGGGGGGCTGTAATCTCCTGAAGGAATCCCTGGGTTTTTTGCAATCAGAAGGCAAAGGTGTTCCTTTTACAACATCCTTCTAAAGTCTGTTTTTCAAAAGATTGAAAGCTCACGACTTTGGAGTCACAAGGAGCCTCCCAAAAATCAGCAGGATGTGTCACTGGCAGGTTAGAAGGTCCCAGGCTGGTGTTTGCAGTGCAGAAAGGCCAGGCTGGGTTTTCAGCAAGCCAGAGGGGTTGGGTAATGAGCAGCATCATGTGTTCAGTGCTTTAAAAATGCAGCAGGATTTGGGGTGAAAACATGAAAAAGTCAGCTGTGGTGTTTCACAAGGATGCTTCTCCCCCTGTGCACAAGGCAGGATGACTCAGCTGCTCACTGATAGCAAGTTTGCCTTAACAAATACTGACCTTCAAACAGTCACTATGTATTATCACTAATATAAATACCAACCTGAATACAATAAACCTAACCCTCACTTTTATTTTTTTTCTCCACTACTCTGTTTCCAGGAGGTTTTTCACTTGGATCTCTCCCAGGGGCTCTCAGCATCCCTTTTCATCCTTCCTCTCTTTCTTAAGAGAGCTTTGCTGTGCAGGTTCAGCCCATCAAAAGAAAAAGGCAATGGAAAAGAAAAGCCATTCAGAATAAAGATGAGACAACATTCCCAACACCTAGATTGAAACATTTCTGGAGAGTTTATAAGAAATATTCCCATTAGCTACCTGTCTGCACAAAAATCAGTATTTGGACACCTAAATATGCCACAACTGTCTTGCTCAGTGATCGTGGAGTGTGCTCCTTCCTCAGTTTGTTCCTAGGAAGCCTCCTGGCACTGGCTGTGTCCTGTGGGAGCAGATGCTGTGAGCACCTGGCTCCCCTGAGACCAGACAGCCACCAGAGGCAGCAGAAGAAAGGCAGAGCCATCCTGTCAAGATATTTTAGCAAATTTGAAACACCCCAGTGGTTTCATACCACAGGAGCACACTGTACCTTGGGCTGGGTGTTCTGAGCCAGCACTTGCAATGCTGAAGCACCTTTTCCTCAGCCCTCACTGTGCAGTCCCTTGCTTGCCTGCACTTTTAAAGTAGTGTGAGTGTCTTCACAGCACAGATCTACCAAAAATGATGAAGAATGGCTGGCCAAGGTCCTACCTTTGACTCGTTTTCTGAAAACTGCAGGAGATTTTTCTTTTCCATTTAGTAAGCTTAGATGTAGGAATATTATACATTTTTTTTCTCCCAGATTAAAAAGGTCACTTCTTCCTACATTTAAAACAATAAGAACTGAACTACTTGTTATAAAAGAAGAAAAAGGCCATGATCCACTTGCTGTTTGGTCCCTCCATGTGTCTGGTCACACCAGAGTGACGTCGGAAAGAGGAAGCGCCTCGGAGCTGGACCTGCGCCAGGCAATCCCACACTGCTGCTGGTGTGTCCTCACCCTCTTATCTCTCCTCTTCACCCACTCGTGGGGCATCTGCAGCCCAGAGCAGCGGTGCTGCCTCCAAAGTCCTCTCTGAAGGCTTCCAGAGACAGCTGTGTCCACAGCACAGTGCTGGGATCTCAGAGTTTCCCATGGATTAATGCCCAAGCACAGCATTCGCATCATCCCCGGAGGCTTTGAAGGGAATTCAGATCCAGGTAAGTGCTGGCTGGTTGGAGCAGGAGCTTGCCAAGGCTAGGTACTCGTGGATGGCATGGTTAATTTGGGAATTCCACAGACAGCAGGAGAAAGTGAAGTTGTCCTCTGCCTCAGTGGCTTGATTTCTTTCCTGACTCCAAAGCGTAGTTTTGCTTTAAATGGGGGAGGAACAGTGCCGCCAGGAGATAAGGGTGTTTGGATCTGGGATGGGCAGTTTACTCAAGGCAGCCCTTGGTTTATTAAGTCAACACCAAACACTGCTATGCAGCTCTGAATCACACCCAGCAGCAGCCTCCACGCCCCCAAACCAGCCTGGAGATGTTTGGTTATGGGGAGAACCCAAAGATTTGGGAACAGGCATCCTCAGAAGCAGCTTTTCAGTTACACATTAATGCAAATTCCAAGTCATTTGCATAAGGTCCTGCTTGGAGAGATGCCAGGAATTGGTGTGACCCCCAAATAAATGCCAGCCCCTTTATGAGCACAGAAACCTCTGGTGTCCTCAGCTGGAAACTGTGGAGCAGATGCCAACCAAACCCCTCGAATTCATGTCATCCAGCTACATGCAGGAGGGCCAGAAAATTCCAGCAATAACCTTCCTCTGGCCTCTCTGAAATAATCTGGCATCCAGGTATGCATTAGGGACTGACAGAAAGTTAAAAACCAAAGACTGTTAGTAAAGTAAAAGCTAAGCGTGCCATTTCTGGGTGTGCTGCTGTTACCAGCTGCTGTACGTGATCCTGACAATTAAATTGCTGAAGAACTGGTTCTGGGTCAGGTTCGTGCTCCCTCAGTAAGTGTGACAGAGGGTAAAATGGGGATCTGGCACTCCAGGGCCACTTTCATTTGAAAGTTTAATAAAGACTATCACCTCTGAGGCTGTGTGCTACTGGCTGCTCAGTTTGTTATCGTTGTGCATGTATTTGTTAATAATTGTCAGAAATCGACAGGGCAACACCAATTGGCAGGTAAAGGGGAGCAAAAACTGGGGGAATGCAAAAATGTCCCAAATTGTGAATTCTTTAACTTTTCCCTCTGCTTAAAGAGAAGCTGATGGGTTAGCTGGGCAAATGGGCGTTTCACTCACATTGGGAATTGCCCTTCTGCTCCACACCTGGTCCCAGCCCCACCTGTGCCCAGTTACTGCCTTCAGAAAAGCTTCCACGCGAAGGCGACTCATCCCGTGCTGTACACTTGGGTGTTTTTATCTGCCGAGCATGCTGGGGTTTGAAATACTCTGCTCTTCCCAGATTTATGGATGGAATTAGAGGAAGGTGAGGATTTGCCCCCAGCTGTGCTCTTGTGAAGGCTCTGTGGCTCCCGTGCTGGTGAGTACAAACAGAAATTATTGACTGGACTCTGCTGGGGCTTCATGTGTCAGGTTCTGTCTTTAATTGTTTTGTGGTTTTTATTTTTCACTTGTTCTTCCTTTTTTGGTTTTCACCCTATGGCAAAGTCTGGTTTTACATGTTTTACTTGAACTGTGAAAAACAACTGGAAGTTGGGGGAAAAAAAGAAGAATAGAGAATTATGCTACTGGTTTTAGTGGAGGGCCTGAGCAAACTGGGAGCAGAGTGCAGGGAACTGGGACTGATGGCAGCGCTGAGTTTGGTCTAAGCTCTGGAAAGGCAGTGCTCAGCGTTTCTGATCATCTTTTTTGCATGTGTGCTTGGTAAATAGGAAAATGACATTTTTGAGACTAGCTTTATGCTTCCTGATGGATTTTCAGCAGGAAAAATAAAACCTTTCTTCATGGGCCTTGTGTTGGGGGGTGGGATCTACTCCATCCCATGTTCCCCTTCCCTGTGTTGTGTGATGCCATGGCATGCCCAGTGCGTTTTTCCAGCTCATCGTGTGTTAAAAGTTTCATGACTCATTCAAACCCTTTTTTTTTTTCCCTACTGCAATCCATCCAATGGGCCAGCACATAAAAATCCTCTTTCTGTGGGCTCCCTGCCCCTGGGCTCCCAGTGAGACAGTGGCAGTCAGGGTGGTGGCTGGAGGGGACAGAGCTGTCCTGGCTGCTGGAACCCACAGCCCCAGCACGGGGACTTCAGCAGAAGCACTCACTGGTGAGCGTGTGAAGGAGCAAGGTCTGGGAGCTGCCTCTGGCTCCCCAAGCTCCTCTGAGTGAGTCAACTTCTGATTTCCAGGGGTCACAAGCTGGGGGGATACTAGAGCAACAATAATCATTGGTAACACACTGGCTTTCCATTGCCAGCAGGAGCGAGTGCAGTTTTCTAACAAAATTTTGAACAGGAAAGTTTTGAAAGTTCTAACACAGCTCAGATAAAGAAGAAAAGTGAAAGCTGCATTATTGATCTCTGGGTGAGACAGCTGTCTCAGCAGGCCTGTAGGTGAATTTTGAGCATTTAAGAGCAGAAGCAGCTTATCTTGTTTGACCGTCTCTCTACCAGATGCAGTTGCAGTTTGTCCAGATATTTGTAAATGATAATGAGAATAAACTATTCTGATCATGTAGTCTGACCTGCAGTGTCAGGCAAACCACAGGATTTATGGTTTCCTTGAACCAGTGTAGCTTTTGGAAGGAAAAAAAACCTCCTGTCTCTAACAAAAGCATTTTTAATGATGATGATTTTACTTTACCTGATGAAGGACTGGTTTAGTGTTCAGATTTGTGTCAAATTCAGCATTGCCTGGTTCAGATTCTGACATTCAGGTGACATCCAAGAAAGCATTTACACTTTGCAAAAGTAACTTCTCAACAGTATGAACAAGGATGTGAGGAACCAGGAAAGTGGCATGCAAAGAAGCTCATTTCTGTGATAATAAAATATTAAAGTGATGAGCTAATTCTGAGCATTTTAACAGTGTAAGGGAACAAAGCTAGAGTTTAAATGAAAACATTCAAAACTAATACTCCCACTACTTATAGGCACATGTAAGCTGACAGATTGTTTTAGATGCAGAGTGTAACTGGAATACACAGAGCTAGCACCAAGCAAAAATAAGACTACAGGGGAAAATGCAGCTATAGAAAGATACGTGTGTTATAGAAAGAGATTTTGTTATGCCTTCTCTGTATGGGATCCTATACAGTCAGAGCAGCAATGAAGAAATAAAAGATGTTCACTAAAGCTGACAAGGAAAATAAACGTACAGCAGAAAGAACATGGAATATGGTGAAAGAAGCAAACAGTAGCTCTGATGGTGGGGGTTGAAGCATTTCTGGGGCTGGAGCTCTGAGGATCCAGGCTCTGCAGAAGAGCCCTGGTGCAGCAGGAGGGGTGATGTGGTGCTGCCTGCCACTGATGAGAGGTAAAAAAACCAGAGCTGAAAAGGCATCAGATGAGCCTGTGGCAGGCTGTGATGGTGCACAGGAGAGTTTGCTGCTCTTTTGAGGATAAAAAAGTCGCTGTGGGGACTGTTAGCAGGTGGCTTCTTTGCCTGATGCCCATTAAATAAGTGAAATTTTCAGATGTCGACTGATGTGGTACCACCCACACTGGATGTGGATGGGCATAGCCCTGATCTCAGCAGGGCAGGAAAAAGTGCTCACATTACAGGAAGCTAAAAATCCTTCAGCCTTGTGCCTAAGATTATTTCTTTCCTCAAGGAAAATCCTGCATCCCAAAGTAATCCGTGAGGGGGTGTCTCAAGGTTTTTGTGAAAGAGGAGCTGTTCCCTCACAATAACACAAGGAAAAGCCCTGATGAGCATCACCCAGCACGGTGAGCGGGGTATGTCTGGTGCAGGCTGATTCACAAGAACAGAGAGTTTTGACATTGCTGAAAGACAAAAAAAAAGTGGTGCCTACTGATGGCTGTCACAGGAAAGACTCGCTCCTTTCAGCGCCTTGGTGCTGCAAAAGACACTTTTTACAAGACAAAGCTCTCTTCTCAGGAGTTTGAATGGCTGTTTTTAGCTATTGACAAGCCTGGAGTTAGCAAAATAGACAAGTCTTTCTTTTATGTAAAGTGATAAATATAAATGTCCTATGATAAATAGTCAATGGAATATAATAAGTTCTTACACAAGTAAATGTGTTTAATTTTGTTCCCAGACAGCAGCGACAAAGGGATGTTGCACTCAATGTCTTGCAGTGATAGAGTTTCAGTAGTGAGAGGAAATGAGATCTTGTTCCTGAAAGGGGGGAGAGAGAGGCCTTGTGAATGAAGAACAAATCTGAAAGGTGCTGCTTCTTGCCTCTGTTTCTACTCTAATATCAGCGCAGAGAATAACAGTGGAAGCTGCAGCTGGAGAGGGCACTAGGGGTCACCCCTGTCTTATCTATGTCATCTGGATTTAATTCTGAACTAAGATAAATAACATGACAGAAAACAAAGACAGGCTATTTTGATTTTTTTTTTTTTTTTTTTAATTGTGTGGGCCAGACAGCTTGCATTTCACTTCTTCGTTTTCCCCTCCTGCCTGCCTTCTGTCTGTCTCTCCTTTAAAACAAAGCCCCAGGAAGCCAGTGGGTTGCAGCCAGGGAGGATGCTATAGATGCAGGAGACTTGCATCAAAATTCCCTCTGTGTGGCTCCCATTTATTTAGAGCAAAGGTCAGGCAAATCACAAACACTAAGTCAGTCGGGCAGAATCACAGAGCAGCCTTGGCATGTTCCTGCAAGTACCACAGAGCAAACTGACTGCAGCCATGAATGGCTCCCTTGTAGCCCAGAGTAACTCCTGACACGTTTTGCTCTGCCTGCCCAAAAATCCCGTGCCTAAAGATCTTTCTCTCCCCTTTACTTCCCCCCCAACCAGATAAGTGTCCCTGACTTCTCATGCAACTGCACCCACCCAATACCTGCATTTGGAGGATTTGGTGTCCAGGCTATGTAGAGAATTGCAAATTCTCTTCTCTGAGACTCTTTTTGACCTTGTGTCTAGGAAGCAACCACTGCTGTCAGCTGAATCTGCCATCTGAGTGTTGGAATTGTGCATTTTAAGGTGTGATGCAAGATGTCTAGGGAGGAAAAAGTATTTCTTTATGGAGACAGATGATTTTTCTCAAGACAGACAGGCTTTCAGGCACACAAGATGTGATGAAGAGGCTGCACCCCCTACCAGCCTGCTTTTTTTAGCTCTGGTTATTGATGTTGCAAGATGTAGATCCCCTTGTCTCTGCAGATAAATTATGGTAAATTGTGGTGGGTTTTGTTGCACGATGTGGTGGAAGTTGAAAGCTCACAAGAACTTAAGAACTGACCTGTCAATTTATTGAAAGAATCAGCTGCCAGGAGCTGGGAAACCACAAAGACAGAATCTCTGTCTTGGAAAGTCCCTTTCCTGCAGATTCCTGGAGACAGGAAGAGCTGCAGAGAAGCTTCCCTATGACCATGCCCCACTTGCATGCTCCTTCCTTCTAAGCAGCAGGTATAATTCCCTTGGGATGACATGCTGGGGTTGGGTGATGTTTTGCCTGCCCAGCCACATGAGAACAGAGACACATTCTTGGATCATCACAGGGATGATAAATCTGCTGGGAGCACGTTACTGTAGGGGCTGTTTCCAGAGCAGCACGAGGGCAAATCCAGACTCAGGGCTCAAGCAGCTGGCAGCACACACGGGACACCTCTGTCCCTGTCACTGGCTCCTGCCAGCTCCAGGCCTGGCCATCAGCTGCCCCTTAGCTCAGAGCTGGCTCAGTGTCAGTTCAGGTATCCGTGGGCTGCAGCAAAACTATCACCCAAAAGTGGGGGAGTGCTCCGGCTCCCTATTTCAGGCTTTTATGTAACATCCAGCTTATATAAGCCTTTGTCTGTTAACAAAATGGGTGGAGTGTGTCTCGCTTGGATTCCTCGCTAAAGAAACGCTCATTACTTAACGCTTACTCAAGTGCTCATTACATACTTGAAGAATAATTTACTTAGTTCCTTTCCTGTTACTAATAATAACATGGCAACTTGACAAACTGTTATGGACAAATCATAAAACATGTAATTCTCCATTCAATTAACTGCACCTTGGAATAAATGAGAAGCAGTGCTGTTGAGGTAGGTGAGGGGAAACTGAGCCATACCCCAGAGGTACTTAATGGGAAAATAAGGCATTCCCGTGAGGCAGAGAGGGTGGAAGAATAAGGCATACCCCAAACCCTGACCCTGGGCTGTGTATTGCTTTCTTCTCGCTGCCTCCTGGCCCGAGACAGTTTTAGGGTGCTGGCAGAGGAGGAAGGATGTTCTGGCCTTGCCAGGATGGTTTGGCCTGCAGGATGTGCCTGGGGACACAGCGTTGGTAGCACAATCCTCATCTTCAGGGTTCCACCCAGCATTGTTTCCCAGGTGGAGGGGAAAGGGAGGGGTGGGCAGGCAGCAGCACAACACTCTGCAGCCCATGTCCTCATCCCAAAGCTGATTTGGACCCCAGGGAAGTCCCACTGGTCTCTGTATTAATCTTTGCAGATCTGGAGTTCTGTCCTCCAGCAGGAAAAGGTGGGTTGTATCCTGCTGTGTGGGAATGGTAAGGCATCAAAAGCTGTCCGACAACCAGAGCCCGTGGTAGAGAGGACGATGTAAATTGTGTTCAGAGGGACTTGTTGAGCTCACTCAAACCTGGCATTCACGTTCCTGCAGGGCTTTAAATAGACAGTGTGTCTGAGCTCAACACCATACGGAGCTGGTTTGCACTCTCTCCTTCCTCCAGATCCTGTGCTTCATCTACTGACGTGCTTGGCATTCCTTGAAGTTTTGTGAATTGCTGAAAAAAAAAAACAAACCTCCCAGCCTCCCATTTTATTTTATTTTCCCCCTTCTTTTTCCCCCTTAAAGCCTTGCCTTTCCCTGCAGCCCTGGCCCTATCCTCCACCGCTGCTCAGGGCAGCTGCCACACGGTGGCATCCAGGTATCTGTGAAGCGATGCACCAGTGAGGAAAAGGGCGGGACAGCTTGGATTCGGGCATTTCCTGCTCAAAAGCAAGTTTGTGATACAAGAAAAATGTATTATTTTAGTTCTGAGGCGCATTTCTGTCCCCTGAGGCTCTGAAGGGGTGATACAGAGGGGAGATGCGCTGCTGCCAGGAAAATCAAGCTAGACGTGGTATCTCATGTATTATTCAATATATTTTTTCTTCTCCTCCTTTTTTTTTTTTTTTTTAAGGGTTTTAATTTTTTTTTTTTCATTTACCACTTTCATCCACACCCGCTCTTGCCGAGAGAAGGAAAAAAGTCCCAACCAAACCCAAACAACAAGAGCATTGTTTGTGTTTCCATGGGAATTCTGTGAGAGGAGAAGGGTGTGAAAGAAAACTGAAATATTCTGGCCAAATCTGATAAGGTTTGGATCCTGAGCAGCCCCCGGGGTTGTCTTGGAGCAACTAAAGTCCAGGGGTCCTGCTGTCACCTGACTGTGCAGGGGGGTTGCTGCTGTGTCATGGGAGGTATTACACACTGCTGTGGAATTTTGCCAGAAAAAGCATTTTATATGGGAGAAGACAAGACTACAACTCCCAGGAGGCCCTGTGGCCAAGTCAGGCACTGGATGCTGAAGTGCCTTTCAAAGAACTTCTTCCCCTGCCTGTTCCTTCAGAGTTAGGAGGACAATAGTGGTCCTTGAAGGAAAAAGGAGGAAAAATAGTACTTGACAATGTGATTTCTACAAGCAACCCTGCCTTTTCCTTTTGGACTACTGGTCTTATGGGACAAAACAATAAAAATCTTGGGGTTTGTTTTTATTTTGGTTTTGTTTTGGGGATTTTTTTTTCTGGTTTTTTTTTGTGTGTGTGTATGTCCTGACCCACACTTGGTGTCAGGGAGCCCCTGCATGGCTAAAGGGGAATTATAAGAAGGAAAAAGGCCTTTTCAATGCCTGCAGATATGGAGGACACTCCAGATCCACCCTGGCATTTGATGGTTAGTTTTTTATTTTTCCATCTTTGGTGTGTAGGTTACTGTGAACAGTGTTAGAAGTACTGGGCTGGGGAATAGCCCATTATTGGTGACAATGTGAATAACACAGGGCTGGGGTTTGTACTGGTGTAGCTGGGCTCATTTAACAAAGGAAAAACAAATGACTGATAAAAAAATCTCTGTGTGTGAAACCCTCTATTTAGGTGACACCTCTGATCAACATGTCAGACAGATCCCTGATGTGGCTCTGCTGAGATCCTTCCTGCACTCCAACCCATTGGCAAAACTGCTTTTTGCCACAGGGGAAGGGAAGACTGTTTTTCAGGTTGTGAAAAAATGGTTTGAGAGGTCTGGAGAAGGTGATGCTTCTCTGTGCTGTCACACGTTCACTCCTGCCTTAGTTTGGCATTTATTTCCCCCTTTTTTCCCCCCTTAAAGCCTTTTCTTGTTTGGCATTTCTCTAGTGTCCTGCAGCTCTCTGGTCCTCCCCCTTCTCCCTGTGTTGTGATGTCAAGTGGTGACCGAGATTGAAGACAATGTCCTTATTTTAAAAGAATGCCTGTTTCTTTTCCTGTATTATCTTTCAGCAGGTGGATTGGGTTTGGTGTGCAGCAGCACAGGCTTTTAGTTTGCCAAGAACCCTTCTGCAGATGTCTCTACATGCCTCATGTAGCCCCACTTCATTGGGCATGGAAGTGAAATTTTTTAGAGTGAAGGAAAAAATATGAAGTACAACTAAATAATAACAATAGCTAATATCAGTACCTTGGTTTTACAGACTGCAGTAATCTCAATCCCTGTCACTGAGAGCACTGTTTGCACCAGAGTTTCACCTTAAATAAGAAAACTTCACACCCCTGTGATGACATCAGACATCCTCTGAGGGATATGTGGAAGTTCCTGAAGATTGAAAAGAAGGTGGGAGAGAGCCAAAGAAACTCCTGACAGATAATACTGTGCTTCTTCAGAGATCAAGATATTTTCAAGGGTATGTGCCAAGCATCCACTTCGTGAACTGCCTCTGGGACAGGGAAGGTTCTGAGAAGTGTAGAAAACCACTAATGGGACATGGGCACAGACAGTGGTGTTTCTGCTGGGAGAGATGGTAACTGTGTGTGTGGAGAACCTGCTCTGTTGTGGTGCTGCAGAGGGAGATTTGTGCAAAATAGAGGCCGAAATGCTCACACTGTCTGCTCTCTTCTACTGGTCTAGCCCTGCTCACTGCCAACATAAACCTACAGCAGAGAAATTAAATATTAATTAAATGCGCTAAGGTTTATGGATTTGGAAAGATTTGCCAGAAATCAGCTAGTCATGGAGGGGATGAGCACTGAAGTGGACTCTGAGCAAGAGGGAAGAGGTTTGTCTGCAGAGATAGTTTATTTCTCTGTCTGATATGTCCCTGCTCTGCATCAACACACGTGGAGAGGTGTGCAGAGATGAGAGGTGGCAGAGATCCTCTGCAGCCCACTGGCCTCCAGGGAGCTGGGGGGTGAACAGAGGTGTGTCCAGAGCAGATGGCAGAGGCTGGGCATCCTGGGCAGGAGGGTGCCCTGAGGGATGCTCCCCGTGCCCTCCCTCCATTCATTCCTATTCCATATGTTTAGCATGAAAACTCTCTGCAGTGTTGGGTAATGTGCCTGTCTGGAACACAGCTCTGCCCACACTTTGGGGTGGAAATGGCAGTGATATAGGGTAACTCTGAATATTTCCCATTGCCCTGCATTGTTCCACCCCGGTTTCCTCTCTTGCTTTGTTCCTGTGTTTTTTCCTTGCTCATGCAGCCAGCGCTGCTGAGCCACCTTGACTCAGAGCTCTCCACAGATGCCGAATGGGGCAGTGCGTGAGCCCAACCCTGTGAGCCGAAGGAAACCGTGTTGCAATGTTATTGGGAACCCACCTTAGATTTCTAAGTTTGATTTTAGGTGTGTAGCACATCACTCACACTGGCTTTGTTAAGGTGTCGGTAAGCCAGGTCACAGTAAACCCAGTGTAAATGAGCTGAGCCAAGGTGTTACAGGTGTGCCCATAAACAACAAGGCAGGTGCGCTCTGGTGGAGGATGTGATGCTTCAATATTGCACTGCTAGAGTAGGGGACAGAGGCAGCCTCTGAACCAGCAGTAATCAGAGTTGTGTTATTTATTACATCTACATCTGAGGACTGTGCTTGAGTTCTTCATCATTTAAAGAAATAAAAAATAAAGTCATTTAAGGAAGAAAAATATCCCAATAACCATGTTGAAGTCTTGCTGTAGATATTGAAGTGCAATCACTGAGTTCCCTGGAAGAAATCACCAAGATCTCGCTGTACAGCCGCAGCAGTGAGAGCTGCAGTGCTGCACAGATTTTGGGCGTTTCACCAGCACTCACGGCTGGGTTATCACTGAAACCTGCTGAGAATTTTACTTATCCACGTGTCAGTTCAGTGCTTCTGCAAAGCACAAAAATCTTCTCTCTCGCTAAAAAAATCTGCTTCTTTGCATATTAAAAAGGGCATATGGGAACCAACATGGGAAATGCAGCATGCGCAGGGGAAGACGGCTCGGGTCCAAACAGCACCGGACTGTAATTATTGGGTTGTCTTATGCTAAAAAAACCAGAAAGCATCGCATGTAATAATTGTTAATTTTCACAGGGTTTTTCAATCTGTTTCCGTGGCCGAACGCAGTTTCTCGGTTACGGCGGGGAGCCTTGTCTTCTCCTTCCCGGAGCGTCCGGGCACGAAAGGGAGAACCGTGCTCCCTCTCGGAGCACGCAGGAATCTCAAATCCCCTTCCCGCGCTGCAAAGTTGGGCTGAAATAACCGAGCCCGTCCCCAGTCGCTCCCTCTCGCTCCCCCATAGCGCCCACCCCGTCCCTGCCCCGGGCCGTGTCCCGGGAGCGGCCGCGGTGCCCTCAGGGGGCGGGCGCGGGGCGGGCCCGGGGCCGGGCCTGGGCAGCGCGCCCGAGCCCAGCGGGCGGGGCCGGCTGTAGGGAGGCTCCTTGGGCTGCTCCGGGCTGCTCCTCCGGCTGCTGCCCCGCGAGGGGGACGGGACCCGGCTGGCTCTGGCTCTGGCTCTGACGGCACCATGGGGCACCCGCGGCCGCGGGGGCCGGAGGTGGGTGCGGGCGGGGGCGGCCGCGGGGGTGCCCCGGAGTGGGCGCCCGGCCCGGGGCACGGCGGTGACTTCAGCGCAGAGCTTCTGTTTTCAAGTGAATGCCCTGTCCGGGCTCTTCGCTGGGGCACGCTTTGCCGCGGGGAGGTGTTTGTCGCCTGTCGGACACACTCGGGACGGTTTGCGTTTGTTTCGTGCTGTGGAATGGGTGGGTTTGGGTCAGTGCGGTCCTGTCTTGTGGTCAGCGCGGGCGGCTGGGTTTGGGAAACTCGGCGATGTGGTGAACTTCAGTGTCCCCGGCACTGCTGAAGCCGTGACCCTGCCACGTCCCTTCCGCACCCGCCGTTTTTGGGCTGTGGGAAAACCCTGGGAGTTACTCAACGTGCTGACACCACCCGTTCTGCCGAGCTGCCGGGTGGGTTTCTTGCGATGAAAGCCCTTTCTGCCTGTTGCTGGTTTTCTTTATTTGGCATGGTGCTCTCTAGAAATCTTCATCCCCAAGGTGCCTCTGGTCTGAGCTGGACCGTGGTTCATGTCAGTGCAGCTCCATTGGCTTTGGAAGCTTTCCCCCGGGCTCTCTCACACAGAAGGACAATGCCCATTGTGTGCCCAGGTCTGCGTGTTCCCCACATCCCTCCTTTCAGTAAATCTTCACGATGCCTCTCCAGTGAGGCTGCTTGGGGACAGGCATCGGCAGTTGGTGGATGAAGCTCTGCTGATTTCACACTGGTGGAAGATGGTAAGTGTGGATGTCATGGCGAGGCGGTGTGCCCATGGCTGCTGGGACAGAAGCTCCCTGTTTGCGTACGGCGTTGTGTTTCGAGGTGCCTGTGTTTGCATCTCGAAGAGTGGGAGCTCTCTTTCGAGTGTCTTTAATCGCTCAAGAATTCGTTGTTTCCCTCCCGTGCCGTCTCTACCATTTGATAAGTGTGAGCTCATGGCAGATGCTCACAGGAGTGTTAGCGCTGTAGCTTGGGTCTCATGGCCAGATCCTGCCCAGCTTAGCCAGAAGTTGGAAAGCTCTGAGTTTGAGTCTGAGATACCCTTCCTTTGCTGCTTGAGAGCCCTTTTCTCAGGATCACCGTTACCTGTGATGCTGAGCACTACCTGGCACTGCTGGGATCCCCGATCTGGGCGCAGAGGACTGGCGTGGGATGGCAGCAGCCAGTCCCCACTGTGCACCTGTTCTGCCTTTGCCTGCAGCTGGAAGACGCCCTTCTGTCCATGAGGTAGCACTAAGCTTGTAAAATCAGATTTTTTTGCAGTGGGGAAGAGTGCCTGGGCTCCCCCAGGGCTGGGGGTGCAGCACGGGGGCGATCTCCCACAGTGTCCCCATTGCCCATCTTGGTGCGGGCTGTTCTGGCTGGGGACACTGAGCCTTGGATCTGCCATCCCTCTGGAGAGGAGGCCAGCCCCAGGCTTGGTCAGAGCTCCCTATGGGACAAGGCCAAGGTCCCTCTGAAAAGACCTGCTGAAATTTACAGAGATTGCTGCAGGCTGTGCTTCAGCCGATTGAATTAAAGTTTATTGAGACTTACAGCAATTGAATTTGGCTTTGCCAAGATTTAACTTTCCTAAGTAGAGAAGATTGAAGGGTTTCACTTAAATACTCATTCGTGTTTTTAGTTTTATCTTGATATATAACATCATCCTTTTCAGGATTATTGAAAATTAGTGTTGAGGCTCTGATCTTACTGGAAAAGACTTAATTAATTCACTTTTCCTGGAGGCCATGATGCTGTCCTTATTTTGAGAGGCTTGAACTCCTGCCACAAAAAATGCTGTTGTTGACAGGTGTCTCCTGAGCTCTTGCAGCTGAGAAAGTATGCTGGTATCAGAATTGCAGCTTCTTTAAAATGCTGAAGATGCTGTTTCACATGCGTGTAAATGAAATTGTAAGTACTAGGTAGGTGATTGTTGTGAAATTAATCTTTCACAAAGCGAGCTGCAATCTCTTGCCTCTCCTAGAAATTTTTACTACTCTTTACAGTAGCAAAGTGTAAAGGGTTGTGTCATTTTGACATTGTTATTCCTGTAATTTAGAAAGTGCTCTTTAGACTGCAGGTGTGTTTGTGGTGGAGGAAGGATGTTTTAAGGGAGCGGGTCTTATCTCCAGCAGTGATTTGAACAATCTCTTACATGATTTAGGGAAAGTTCAGCCAGCTGAACTTGGGTTTTACATTATTCCTTCTCTGAAAATGGATTTAAAGCAGGTTATCAAAACTTCAGGGAAAGAAATTTCAGGGGAATGCACTTAAATGCTGGCATTACCACAAGCGTTATTCCCTTGAAACAACATAATAAGGAAGATATCAGTTACTAATGTTCACAGAGGCTTCTAGTTTTATCTTCTCTCTGTCTGTACACAGTGAATACATCAAAGGAGAAGTCAGTGTCTGAAATTGCTGGGGTTTTGTAGGAAGCCATTGTGCTCTGTGAGGAGCAGCACCTTTCTGATGTCTTTGCTGGAAACAGGTGGTTCCTTAATTTCATGTTGGAACAGCTATTTTGCAGCAACTAATTTAAAATAATAATAATAATAAATCTTTAGTAAGAATCAGCATTAGCCAGTGACCCTAAATCTGTGTATAACAGAGCTGAAGAAGCAATTTGATTTTCTTCTGGAGTGTCTGATATCAGTAGGCACTTGGTCTTGGCTAAGGGTGAGGAAGGAGGGTGAGAGCAAACCTTTACATGCCTTTTCCTCCTATTGTCTGACTGGCAATTATTTGATGATGTGTTTTTAACTTGCTCTCACATGCCCTGTACACTGGGAACTCCTACAGGGACTGAGATTTGGTCATAATCATTTGTCTGACAGGAGTTGCGACTGTGTCTTTTTTGCCTTTCCTTCACAAAATCTTGGCCATCCTTTTTTTGGTTCCTTTTGCCAAAATAAGGGCTTTTTCAGTCCATATTTAGGTGCTGCTTGCCATGCTTTTTCTGCCCTCTGAGAGGTGGGATGTATGCGCAGCTTGTGTGTAGCCTGGCTTCTTTGCATCCACCTATGCAGGGTGGGCAGCTCTGCTGAGCTGCAGGATAGAGATAGATATATAGTGACAACTCAATATTTTGTTTGTTCTAGATCTATAAATAAGTTTTTAACAGATATTTAGCCAGATGCACCTGCCCTGTCCCTCAATTCTGTGGACTTGTGATCATCTGATATATGTACATACATACCAGCTCTGCATGTGCAAACACCCTGGAAGGTAGAAAGTGGTGGAAGGACTGATGGAAAAAGCTCCATTTGCCAGATTTTATTACAAAATATTTGCCATGTTGCTCCCTCACCTGCTTAGTGCCAGGTTTCCAGGGTGGCACAGGGCAGTCATGGTCCTTGTGATGGGACACTCACCCTTACCTTGGCTTCTGTGCAGGGGGCAAACAAACAGGAGTGAAATGTGGATTTGAAGATAGTGAATTTTATATTTATATATATTTTTGGTTTTGGAATTCAGAGTTTTCTCTGTTTCCACGCAGTAGCAGTGGGAGGTATCGCCGGGGGCATCGTGTGCCATCGCCACTGCCCCGAGCACTTCGCACATCCCTCGCTCCTCGTGCCCACGCGCCGTGGTGGCATTTAGTGATTTCTGGATCCTTCAAGCAGATAAACACCAAAACCTGGGGGTTTACATAATAAATTGAGAGTGGGGCTCTGTCTGTCAGACAGCTCCAGCCCCCAGGCACGCATCTGCTGGTATGGGGAGAGGGGGAGAAGCTGTCTGGTGGCTGCTGCTCCCACACTGGAGAGCTGGAACCCCAAAGGAGCTGGGATGGCACCAGGCAGAGCAGAATCTACACATCCCAGAATGGAGGCCAGTTTTGTCTCAGAGAATAAAAACTTCTGTTTAAAAACAGCTGTGGCTCAAACGAGTCTAAATAGATTATATGCAGGTCAGGGAAATCTTGGTGAAAAAGGGTCAGGGAAGGGGGATGGAGCAAGTGCCGGAGGATCTGCTGCTGCTCCTGCAGTGAGCATGGTATCAGCTCAGCAAGGGTGACAGCCTGCCTGGGGCTTATTGCCAAAACGGGATGTGGGGCTTTAATATCAAGGTAATTATCTGAGATAGTCTTACTGGGCTACTCTGCTTGCTTGGATGCCAATAAAAAGTGTCTGAGGGTGGGGCTGGGTGGGAATGAACCCATCTGTGCCAATGTGAAGCTGGTGTTGGCTGTGTGTGGTGTTCGTACCTTTGTGCTCTTTGGTTTTCTGTAATTTGTTTGCCCTTTAATCTTCTCCTTTGCTCCCTGGTGACCCACAGTGGACTCCATTGAGCTCAATCAAATAAAATGGTGCTACACCTCCAGTAGGATTTGATAGCAAATTAACCAGTTTGCATTAGTTACCTTAGTATAACATTGTCCCTTCCTCCTCTGTCCCATTTTCTATTGCAGAAGAGGAATAGATAAAATAAATGATCTTCTATCCTAAGGAACTCACTATTTAGGGAGAAAGGCTGTGATAAAAGGGCAGGTGTAATAAAAAAGGTGAATAGTGGTGGGGTGCACATTTTGCACAAGAGGGAGAGCACCCCTCCACTGGCCACCCATGGAAAGCCTCTGGGAGAGCAGCTGCAGGGCTGAGGAGGACAAACCTCATCACTATTGGCAGGTTTACTTGTCAGGAGACTTTTCTGTCTGGGTGAGGGAGTCCTTTGCACACTATACTGACAGCAGCAAGTATTCAGAATATTCATGGTGTTGAGATCTATTTTCCTGGTTTACACCTGCTGGTAAAGAAGGAATTAAACTGCATTTCCTGGACTGCATTTTTCAGGTCAAGCTGTGAGTGGGTCTGATTCTTGTCTTTCATTTTTCTTTCTGCCAATACAGTGAGCCCTTGTGTGCAGCCTTCACGTGAGGGCTCTTTTTGGGGAGAAATAAGATTAGCCTGGGCTCTCCCAAGACTGGCAGCAAGATCCTAGTGAGCTGGGGGCACTTTACATCTTCTTCCCCAGGGCTGGGGAAGGTGGTCCAGGCACAGAGGGTCCTCTCTTCTCCGGGACAAGTGTTTCAGAGTGCGGAGACAAAAGGCAGTGCCAGGCAGACAATGTTCCACAGAGTGTTCTGACAGCCTCTGTCCCAGCCTGTGCAAGTGGCTGATTCAGAGCCAGTTGCAGTTTCTGGTTCTCTGGCCGTGCAAGAACTTGCTTCTCTTTTCCCTCCAGGATCTGCTGATGCTTAGTCCCGAGGCTCTTCCTTGCCACTGACTCATTGCTGAACTTCCTAGAAACTTCTCCCATTTTACCAGATACTTCTGGCAGGATTTTTTTAATCAGAAATACTCATTTCTTGTTCTTCCCACTTGTCTCTGTCCCACCCAGGAAACACCCACTGGTGAACTCAGCTCATTGCATTGCATTGGGTCAGATGAACTTCACAGCAGAGGCTTCTTTCACCTCCTGTTTGAAGCCTCCAGGAAACCCTTGGGCTGGGGGGAAAATAAACCAGCAAGAGTAATTAATTCCACCTTTCCAACCCTTTGAGTAGCCTGAGGTGTTGTGGCCATGGCAGGACTTTGTTACTGCACCCCACTACCTGGCTAAAGCCAACCCTGCTGTCAGGGCTTTTCTTTATTTAAAAAATAAGTGTTCTTACTCCCAACCAGCTTTGAATGTGACACACAAGAGGTGAAACAACTGGACGGTTTGTACTTGTATTTTCTCTTTCAATTCAAGTAAGATGCAGTTACATGATGCAGTTGACTTCACATGAAGAACACAAATCTGCCTTGCTTGTGGTTCTCTTGGGGGCACTGAGAAGCACCCGTGGCTGCTGGGTCCTCTCTCTGTCGCAGCTGAAGGGCTGCTGAAACAATTTGGAGAGCATGCAGTGCATCATAATCTTTTCAGAAAGAAGTATTTTGTTTTCTTATTTCTCTTTTGCTATTTATGTAGTCCCCGTGAGATGTTCTGAAGTATATTTTTCCATGACTGAGGTTTCCTGCAAATTGATTTTTTTTCTGTGTCTGTGTCCCACCCAGCGTTAAGTCTTACCAAGAAAGAATAGTAGATGACTCATGGTGGCTTAGAAATCTCTGTGGTTAGACCTGATCCTGCAGAGTTTTGGCATCAACTGTGGCAAGTGAGCCATTTTGTTCACCAGGAGAAAGAACTGGCAAGATGGGAACTGCTGTCTGAGTCTGTTTAGCCTTTATTACTTCTCTCCCAAAAACTATTGCATTTCTTCCTGCCAAACAGCTTTTTTTGTACATGTAGAAAACTCTCTGCAAACACTTTTTGGGGCAGCGCTACTCCAGAAGGTCATGGCAGTTGAAGAAAAATACTCTTTAATTTTTGCCTCATTATGTGCTGAGGTCTGGAGGGTTAGGTGTGTAAGTCATAATATTAATTCTCAGATTTCCTCTAGGAATTTGTGGGGAAAATACCGTAAAGGAGTTTCAACAAAAGGATAATGAACTGCAGGGTGTCTGCCTTGCCCAGACACACATGTTGCTTGTAAGGTGCTGGAGGTCTGGAGATGTGGGTGGGGGAGAGGAGATAGGAGGCAGCTGAGGCTTGATTTGAGCTCTGAGATGAGCATCATCTTTCCCTGCCTGCCATCAGCAGGTCCCTGTGCAGGCTTGATCGAGGCATTGTTTTTCCCCCTCTAGGAAAGTGGTTAAAAAAAAATACTGTCCATGGCATCTATTTTGTTCTAAGCAAGCTGTCAGTATTGTCAGTGTGTGTAAATGAGGTGTTTTGCATAAATTTGCAGGTGTTTAGTTGTATTTAAGAAAGAAACATAAGGGAGCTATTTTGTTTCTGCGAGTTACTGCTTCATAACAGACAATTTCTTATTGAATTTGCCTGGATTTGATGTCAGTCTGAAACTTCAGCCATCATTCCAGAATTATTTGAGAAATCAGAACCCAATTACTGTACTTACTCATCCTTAATTCTGATAATGAATCAAACACTTCAAGGTATAGAAAATTTAAGTTCTAACTAACTTGAGTGCCCTGTGCCTTAGGTGCTGTTATGTTACTATGTAGGTGTCCATGGGAGAGGCAGGTTTGCAAAGCCACCTGGAGCCCTCTGTGAAGTCCTGGGAACAGCATCATCTCTGAACTTGGTGTAACAGCTTTTGTTACAGGTACCTCCGGGGCTTCCCCAAGCCAACTGTTCTTCTTGTAAACAACACCTTCCCAAACATTTTTTTAGCTGGCCACGGAGAAGGAAAATGCAGTTCTTGTGAGACCTTGGTGTTATCCTAAATCCACAAATGAAGCTGTTTGGGAACTGATTGGAGATTTCTGGGTGTGAAAGGGGGGCTGAGGGCTGGTGTCTGCCCATGTTGGTGCTGGCTGTGCTAAGGAAAAGCAGCTGTTTTTGGAAACGTGGATCAGGAGCAGACATGCACCCTCCTGTTGTCACCTCTGGCACCTGCTGTTGCTGTTTTTTCGGGAATGATGCCTGATTGTACAACAGGCTTTTAGTGTTGGGTGTCCCAGCTCAACAGTGGGATCTGTGGCCACTGAGTGCTGCAGCTTTAAGATCAGACTGGAAAAGAACTGAAGTCAAATGAGGACAGAGACATCGAATTCTTGTGGAGCTTATCAGCCAGAATGCATCAAACACATTTAAAAACATTGCTAAATAAAACATTAAAAATCACTAGGGAGCTTTGGTTTGGAAAGGTGCTGAATTAGGTTTGCAGGCAGGAGTACAGGAGCGTTTTGGGGTGATGAGAGAGGCTGCATCACATCATGGGGCTTTGCAGTTGTGGCTCTAGCCTGTCTGTGCCCAGGGCAGGGACAGTAGGTGACAGTGCTCTCAGGGTGGTGCAGGGTCATGTTTGGGATGGGGAAGCAGCAGCAGGATTCTGGATGAGAAGCTGAGTGATGCTCCTGCTGGGACAGCCTGGTGACCCCAAGGTGCCGCAGCTCCTCTCACACCCATTAACCAGAGGTCATCCTGTGCTTTGGGTTTACCAAAGTACACCCCTGGCACAGCGTGCACTGTCAGCACAAGCTTGGCAGAGGTTAATGTTCAGAGTGAGCAGTCACACGCTTGGTTCACGCTGCCAGGAAGGATCAGCGTGGGATGGCACCGTGCAAACACCCGTGTGGGCCTGGCACTGCATGTGTGTCCCAGCCCTGCACCCTGCACTTGGAGCTGCCTCTAAGAGGGACAGAAGCATCAGTAAAACTGTGGTGGTTGTCACCCTGCCGTGGTCATCCTTGAAGCTGGTGGGGTCGTGGGGAAGCCACCCTGGGAGATGAGCCTGTACCTTGCACTCCCCAGGCGAGGGAGGGAGTTGGGCTTGGCTGCTCACATGGGAACATTTGAGCTCTGCACTGTAGTGGGAACTACACTAACAGTAGTTTAGTGGGAGGGTTGCTTTCCTCCTCCGTCATGGCCCTCTGCTCCTGCCAGCTATTTGGTTTTTTTAAAATGGAAATTATTTGAAAAGTTCCATTAGGGCAAACAAATTCCCAAAAGTCAAGACAACAGAAACAGCATTTTATTGAAGTGTTAAACTTTTAGTTAAGCTATTAGTAAAAATACATGGTCTCAATCTGCTACTCTTTGTTTCTGTGATACCCGCAGGAATTCTCATTTCTTTGAGCAGGTCACATAAAGGGTCAACAAAATCACCTCTCTGTGCTTTCACTTGGAAAACAGCAGGAGGAGAAAGAAAAGTCATGTTCCCACTTAATGGGAACAGTTCAATCAGCAGCAGGGTGGCAGCAGGAATGGGGACAATGACCTCCTGACACGTACCTGTGCTCTTTGCTGTGATCTAGAGCTGCTGCCAGGGGCTGGTGCCTGTGCAGGGCACAGTTCTGGGCTGAGATCCTGTTGCAGTTGCTGAATCCCTCCCAAGCACAGGCTGCAGTGCTTTCCCTGGAATTAGCTTGGCTGGGAGGAGGTATGTGAAGGTCTGTGTTTGCATTTATCAGCTGCCACCTAACCCCACTGTGGGAGAGAGGGAGGGATGGAGGTGTTGGGCTGCCTGCCAACGTGCCCGCTCATCTCTGAGCTGCCGGAATTCCCTGTGGAAATGTGGCTTGGCAGGTGGCAGTTGCTGGAGCAGACGTGGCACTGGGAGATAGCAGCATAGTGTTGAGTGATGTACAGGACATCAGCCCTGTGGATATCTATACATTTAGGTCACTAAAATATGTGCTGTGTTTGTGTGATGAGTTCAGCTGTAGATAAGAGCTGCAGCCATGCATATCATCCTGTGAGCACTGTGGTGGTCCCTGTTATCCCTGATCCTCATGGAGATGGTCGCTGTAAGAGTCCTGTGTGTTGCACTATCACTTTGACCTGTTCCTTGCTTTTAGGATTTTATATAAAGCTTTTGTGAGCTCTGTCTTGTGCCAAACTCTGTGTGTCTGTCATCACCCAGAAGTGCTGCATGCTTTGGCTTTCCTGCTGTCTGCAGCAGGCAGTTTTCCAATCCCCTCTTTTCCATCAGCCCAGGATTCTGCTGACCATTTTGTTGCATCTTGGTTGTGTGGTTTGGGGATGCTGAGATGGAGTCAATCCCCAAGGTGCTGTCACCTGGTTCCCTTTGCCTGCCTGCAGCTATAGTATTAGTGGGTCTCTGGGGGTGAGTTACCAGATTTCAGAGGCTCTGTCCTGTTTTTCAGGGGTGTTTCATGCAGTGCTCCTGGGTTTAGGGCTGTAGGATGGATGTGTGCCATGGGCCACATCAGGGAGTGGAGGGCTGCTGGTGATCGCTGAAGGATGCACAGCCCGAGGTGCGAGTGCTGTGCTTAAACACTCTTGTCTGTGCCTGAGGAATCCAAAACAAGGTGATGGATTAGTGTGTGTAGGGCCAGCCTTAATTACCAATAAATATCTAATGATCAGCTTCCCGGGGAGGCTGCACTTCCTCTGGGAGCAGGGATGGTGCTCCTGGAGTGCTCCGGGCAGGGGCAGCGGGAGCCAGAGCAGCTACATCAGCATGAGATCAGCAGCCGCTGCCCATCCGAGGATGTTTATGTTTTCCCTTTACTGCTCTGGAAAGCAAATGAAACGAGTCCTTGGGAGGTGCCAACGCTTAGGCTGGGCTGGGTGTGGGGATAAGCCAACACGGAGGGGCTTTCTGGCTGAAGCCATGGATTAGTCACCAGTGCCTTACCTCATCCTTTCCCTTGAGCTGCCTGGCTTTTCTGTGTCCTTTTCTCTAGCAGAAGTGCTGTGGGATGGAAGCTGCACAGCCCTGTCCAGGGGCAGAAGGGGCTCTGCCCGGTGTGGATAGTGCAGCAGGGACTTCCAGGGATGAACCTTTGATTTCCAGTCCATCCCAGCCTTGAAACGTCTTGTGCCCTGTTGCAAACAGGCTGTGTGGATTCCTGTGACTTTGCTGTTCTGCAGGCAGGCCGGTGGCTTGGCAGTAAGCCTCATGTGGCAAGGACTGTGGAAATCAATAATGCAGAGCCAGGGAACTGTGCTGCAGGAAGCACTAATTGGTTTCTGCATCTAGAGGTATTGCTATTAAATGTGGGCGCTTTGTGGGAATAATTGTTTTGGAAACAGTATTTTAAAATATTTTGGTTTTATCAGGATTGGACTAAAGATAAGCAAATTAGGTCAGGATGATGTTTCAACGTGTCTATTGTTCATCTGGATTTTTATGTCAGTTCTCTAGCACCAGATCTTTCCAGGGTAGGAGCAATGCTTTGGTTCTTATTTAAGGGCTCTTCTATATGTTTTGAAAAACAAACCCTAATCCTTTTGCACTGTCCCTGCAGTATGAGCACCCAGAAAGGCAGATTTTTAGGAGGTGTCTGCATTTGCTCTTGCTAGCTGCTGGCTCCTCTGGCTTGGTGTTTTCCATATACTGAACTGAAAAACAGGGTTAAGGCGTTGCTGAGCATTTTTCAACCCTTTTGTCTTTTAGTTTCATAGTTAGGAAATGTAGCATGCTACCTACAAGAGCCCTGGGCTTTCAATTAAATATTGATGGAAAGATAAAAACAGTGTGTGTCTATTTTGCTTTGTGTGAGTATGGGGATTTTTCCTGGGCTGGAAAAGCAGGATGCTCTTTGCAGGTGCTGGCAGGGATCCTGAGCACAGGGGATACTTCCTAACTGTGGTCAAGGGCTGACCCCTGCCCAGGCTGTGGAAAGAATGTGTGCCAGGGCATAAATCTGGGGTGATGACAAGCCCAGCTTCTCCTGGGGGAGGCAAAATACTCCTCAGAAATGGCTCTTACCAGATGAGGGTATTTCTCCAAGACAGAATGGTCCAAAGCTAATTTTAGGTTTAAAATGTGATGAATTAGGGAATATTTGCATGCAAAAGATTCATCACCACTAGACAGAGTGAAAAGCTGTTGAGGGCATCATGCATGGGAGTTCCTTGGCATTTCATTTGGGCTCTTGGTGCCCCCATTGCACCCAGACTCTTGATGGCATCAGCAGGAGGAGAGAGAATTCATGCTTGCTCAGATTCTTTGGGCTTTGTTTTGGTTGGTTGTTTGTTTTCTGTTTAATAACCCCATCTAACTGCCCTGTTTTGGCCTAAGCCTCTTCTGCTCCAGGCAGCCTGGGAGGTTTTTGTGTGTCCCACCATGGGTGCTGCTGCCTGCAGGAGAAAACCAAGTATGGGAACAGAGGTCATTTGTCACAGCCCTTGCCAGAAGGTCACTGTACTGGGAGAGATGCCATGGGAACAGGGATGAGATAATTTTCAGGGATTATAGTGTTTCTCACCATAGGGATAAGAGTTGATACAGAACATCAATCCCTGGCAGGCATCAGCAGGAAGTGTCTGTTTTTCCTGGATGTATCTTCTATTCTCTGCTCCCCTCTTTTTCCAAATTAAGTTTTTCTGGCTTTCATAGGTTGTGTGGTGCTTTTCAGCATTGGAACCTCATTAAGGAGTTGTGATTGTCTGAGCTTGTTTCAGATCTGCCACGATACAGAGTAAACTTAGGCTGACCGAGTTTTAGGTAGTCTGTGCTATTACCAGCCGCATACATTTTCACATCAGGACGTCAGTGTCTTCAAAACGCAGAACTGTTCATGAATATTTACCAAAATATATATTTTCTGCCTTCCAGTTTCCATGCCTTTAAAGCTGTGCTTTTGTTGTCCTGTGCAACAAGTAGAAAAAAAATTTTCTTTAGTGAAGGTTGAGATGGTCATATGATCCCTGAAGTAATAACTTGGGGTTAAAGCATAACCAAAGTGGCAAATAACAAGTGGATACTGGGCTTGCAGAATTGCAGGATGGAGCTACAGGTTTGAAATATATTCATTCACAAGGGCTCAGTGATTAATAGAGTTAATTTCTATTCTTTCAGTCATTGGCCCTGCAGTTGAAATCTTGGCTGATTCTTGGTGCAGTCACTGTTTCCAGTGTATATATTTTACTAGTTTAAGAGCTTTGGGGCCCGTGTGCTGTGGGGACAATCTGGGACAGGAGGCAGAGAGCTTAAGTGGTGCTTCAAGAGGAAGTAATTAATATGAGAATTTGGTTGGACAAAGGCAGTCTCAGCAGTCTTTATGGGGTTTGTACTATGTGTTTCTACCTCCTTCAGCGTTTAATCATCTCCTTTTTTCCTTGTCTGTTCATTCTTCCAATGTTTTCCTTTACTGCTGAGTCTTTTCATTGTGTTTTCCTTCTTGCTGCTTTTGCCCAGGCAGACTTTGAGCCGGATAAAGCCAGAGCAGCACCTTCCCTCTGTTCAAACACAGGTTGCCACACCAGCTCCTGGCTGCCCCCAGCAGCTGGTTTGGGGTGTGGGTGCTGGGGTACAACTGTTCCCCTGCTTCTCTCAGCCCTGGAGCTCTGCAAACCCCTCTTCAGGCAGTGCCATGCAGAAAGGCCTTTGCTGCTTTAAACCAGCAGTTAAACTAAGAGAGTAGTTTTGGATTAGATACTGGGAACAAATTCTCGCCTTTGAGGGTGGTGAGCCATTGGTTGCTCAGAGGAGCTGTGGATGCCCCATCCCTGGAAATGTTCAAGGCAGATTGGACAGGGTTTGGAGCAACCTGGGATAATGGAAGATATTCCTGCCTGTGCCCAGAAGTTAGAACTGGATGATCTTTAAGGTCCTTTCCAACCTAAACCATTCTATGATTTTAATTCAGAGCACTTCTCTCTTGTCCACCCTGCACACAGCAGCTTTCTGCAGGGTTGCAGTCTGCTGTCATGTTTCTCTTGCCTTCTCCCAGCACTGACATTGTTCTCGTAGGTCAAATGCTTTAGGTCTGAGTCTTCCTGTGTTCTTCACCATCTCTTCCTTCCTGGCTCACAGGCAATAGTCCTGTTTGTGCATCTTGGCACAGGTTTTGCCTTTGTTCGGATTGCCGGTTCTTGACTCGATCAGACCCTGGTTTTTTTCTTTCCGTTGTTTGGGTTTTTTCTGTTTAAAAACCTGCTGCTTATTTTTGATCCTGAATGGCAACAGCTGAATACTGAAATGCTGCAGTTATTCCTTGGAAGTTTCATCCTATTATTTGCAGTCTCCTGCAGTTTGCTGGTTCAGTATCAGAGTTTTATAATTCTTTTCTCTAGTCCATCAGCAGTGTGAGCACTGAGTGGCACTGGACAGACAGGGCCTTCTTGGTGTAGCCTGCCTGGTTTGTGGTAAAATCCTGGATATCCGTGTGCGGTGTCTGTTTGCACCCAGCCTGTTGCAGATTATTAACCCAGGCATTCCTCAGCTTGCCCATGGGAATGCAGAGAGTGACCACATGGAAACTCTGCCCAAGGTTAAGCAGCTCTTACGGAGCAGAGCCCTGTAAAGCAATTTGGCAAAGCTTTCAGAGGGATGTGATATGTGTTGTCTTTCCAGCTGACTCCAGTGCCATCCTCCCTGCCCAGGGCTGACTGTGCCCTGTGTCCTCTGGCTCTGCAGCAGCCAGCTGTGACAGGGAGCGTGGCCACTGCCCAGGTTCGTGGGGCTGCTGACAGGACAAGTCACATTTTCCCTCTCAATCCCAAAATTTGGCTCTAATCAAGATGGGGGGAATCTCGCTGCTGGGGCAGACTCAGGTCCATCTGAGTTTGGAACCTGCTTTATCACAGGATTTGTCTGTGCCAGCTGTGAAAACAGCTTTAGCTTTAAAAAAGAAAAAAAATCCTGAGTTATGGAGCCCTGCTGCGGTCCCTTGCAAATAATCATTGCAAACACTGGTTAATTGTTTATCCATTAGCCAACTGTGTCAATTAATCTGACAAAGAGCCCAGCTGTACCTGGCACAGTGGGGAGGAAAGGAGGAGGAAGGAGGATGGAGAATGAGCATCCTCTCTCCCTGTTAGCTCCTCTCTGTTGCTCTTCCTCCAGCCCTGCTGATGTGGTATTTGTCTTGTGATTTCCTTCAAGTGTAGTTGCTGGCATGGCACATCCAGGCTGTGTTTGGGCTTGTGTTCTCTTTTGAATGTGGAAAACATTCTTTGGAGAGGGCATTAAGTTTCCATGAACCAATAGCATGTTCTGATGGAGAAAAAAACCCAACAAATTCTGGTTTGTTTCTAAATGTGAATGCAAACAGAAATACAAAGCAAGACGCTGCTTTATTTGCAGCTAGAAATACACAAAAAAAATCTTTGCATGAAGTGCTGAGTGGGAAATAGGATTTTAATGTATGTATTGGTGCAGAGTGAGGCTCTGGGCTCCCTCCTGCTATCCCCAGGGTTATTTGGGAAGGCCTGGTAGCATGGCCTCCCTTGGGAATGCTGTTTATGCCTGCTTTCCAGGAAGAAAATCAAACATCCAAAGCCAGTCTGTATCAAGTGGAATGACTGCACTCCAAACAAATTAAAATGTATATTATGCTCCCTGAATAATTGGAAGTCCCCTGCAGTACATTGTTAGAATAGGAAAAGTGTAAAGCTTCCAAGAGGGAGAACTGGCTTCCCATGAAGTGGTGATGAGGGAGGTGTGGGGCAGTGCCAAATTCCTGCTGCAGAGAGGCTGCACGGGCTGGGTAGGGTAACATCAGTGAGGTGAGAACAGTTTGATAATTGAAACGAAATAAAATACAGTAGTAATTGTGATGAAAGGGGAATAACACTGATGGAAACAAGTGATGCATAATATAGTAATTGCTCACCATCCCCTGACCAGTGCCCAGCCCCAGCAGCAGCTGACACCCTCAGCCAATTTCCCCAGCTGATATCCTGGGAATGGTGTCCTGTGGAATGGAATATGCCTTTGGCCAGTTTGGGTCAGCTGTCCTGGCCATGCTGCCCCACAGCTTTGTGTGCACCTCCTCATTTGCCAGAGCATTGGGAACTGGGAAGTCCTTGAATTAGGGGAAGCAGCACTTAGCAACAATTCAAACATCAGTGTGTTATCAACATCCTTCTGGTCCTAAATCCAAAACACAACACTGTATCAGCTAAGAATAAAATTAACTCTGTCCCAGCTGAAACCAGGATCTTGCCCCAAAGTTCAGCATATCACTGGGAAAGGAGGTACCCACATGTGTGTTTATGTTTGAATTATTCATGCAGATCTCTTGAAGTGACCTGGGGGCTCTGGTCTGGTCCTAAAGCCCTCTGTGCTCTGGAAGCTGTTGGTTCTACATTTACTTTGGTACAAGAGAAGAGATTGACCCAGTTTTTCTTGATTCAAGTCTGTGTGCAAATGGATTTATTTTTTTTCTGGAGGCAGCTGCTTCTAGCATGTTTTTAGGCATACATGGTATCAGCCTTATGTAGTAATGAAATAATGGACTTGTTTCAAAAGGAAACAATAATAAAGAATGTTCTTTCAAAAGCAGCTAAACACATGATTTATTAAAATGTTAAATTATTTCCAAGTTACGGCATACCCAGCTCTTGTTGTGGGGCTCACTCAAGAATAATTGCACAGTGTTCTTTGCAGAACTTAACATCAGAAATGTCACACTTTTTTGGAAAAATCATTCTTTAACACAATGTAAGAGCTTCCACAAGTATAAATGGGCATCCTTGTATTGGCTTCTGTAAAATGTTGCCAGTTTGTCCCATCTGTATTTTTTCAGTGTAGCTGTTGAGCTGTGACATTTATTGCAGAGCAGGACAAAGACTGAAGGGACTTTTTATCATCATCAGGGAGATGTCCAGGAGCTGCAGCCTGGCTTTGTGAAGGACCAGCAGGCAGCTCCACAGCCCTGTAATGAGATGCAGAGCCTGAAGAAGGAAGAGGAGGAGGAGGAAGAGGGTTTGCAAAGACTCAGGATCAGGGAAGGCTTGTGCTAGTGTCAGTGGCCATGCCTCATATATCGATTTACTTTTGTTTCCTTATTTTTTTTTTATTTCTTCCTTCCCCATTTTTCTCGTGACTCAGGCTCCTGGGATGGATGGGTGGGAATAAAGGTGGGAAGTGCTGTAGTCACCAGTGCCCAAACACCTCTAAGTGTCACTGTCTGAGTGCCCTGAGCAGAAGGCAGCCTTTTCCCTGGCCATGTCTGCATCACAGAGGGACAGTGGGCTGGTCCCCTGCTGCTGGAGGGGTGAGCACAGCAGATGTGGAGCCCACCTTGTTGATCCCAGGCTTTCTGTGGGCATCAGGATGCTTCTGACCTCAGAGAGGAACCTTTAGAGCTGTAACTTTCAAGCCTGCTGAGAGGTTGGAGCTGTGGGAGAGCACGAGGCACGCAGACACCACAGGCGGTTGTGTAACGTGCATAGAAATAGAGGAAATCATAATAATGCTGGGAGTTTCTAGCACTACTTCACTCAAAGGAAGAACATATAGCAAAAACGCCTACTGATTTTCTGAGTGAGCTTTTCCTCCATGCACCTCCATGACCTGGGAAATTCAGTGCTGGGTGAATTAAGTCTGGGATTTGGCCAGGCAATAATATGGTTTGTAGCTTTAGGACTGAACATTTGGCATTGGGTGTGTAGGATGGGGATAGCTGGGATGAATGTGGGTAAAGGGATGGAAGGAAGATACATGTCCGTGCATTGCCAGTGGTTTCCTTCAGCCCTGTGTTGCAGAGGAGGTGCTGACAGCTCTGTCCTGTCTCTCCCCAGCGGCCTGTGTCTCCTGAGGGCAGGCCCCTGAGATGTCTCTGAGAGCAGAAAGCCATGCAGCCACATCCACACTGAAGAAGCTCGCTGCAGACATGAGCAACATCATCGAGAGCCTGGACACCAGGGAGCTCCATGTGGAGGGGGAGGAGGTGGACTCAGAGGTGCTCACTGACCCCAAAGGCACCGGTGAGTTGACACCCGTGTGTTCCCATGTCTTGCATGGGTTTAACAATCTGTTGGCAGGTAGGCTACAGCCTCAGGGGTTTTGCCAAGCCCAGCACTTACCCTGATTTAGAACCAGGAGACTCTTAAAACTTCAGCTTCTCAAGTCTCTTCTGTGTAACCTTGTCTTTGAGCTCTCTTTAATACAAATTGCCCTCTTTTGCTGGAATTAATGCTGCTGTATAAATGCTCCCATGTTAAAGCATAGCTGCTGTCTGCTGGCTTTCATGCCCTTGTGGATTGTTACAAGGCTGTTGAGCTAACAGTTTTGTGGGGTTTGTGGTCCTTGCAGTGTGCATTCCCTTCTCTGCCATCTACCACACCCATGGGTTCAAAGAGCCAGGCACGCAGACGTACCTCACGGGATGTCCTGTCCGAGTGCGTGTGTTGGAAGTTGAACGCTTCACTTCCACTAAGAAGGTCAGAACTTCCAGAGATTTCATTTGGTTTCTGTAGAACTGTATTTAAAATGCTGTTTGTGCCTTAATTTTGCGCTTGCTTGTTTGTGGGCTGAGGAAGCAGCAATGCCTGTGTCTTAGAAAACGCTTAGGAGAGAAGGTTATCTATCTATTTATAAAATCTAATAAAGGAGAACAAGAAATCATGAGACAGAATAATCCTTAAGTAAAGTTGAATAAAGGCTCTTTAGATGAGCAGCTGCAGGAAAATGGCTTATTTCAAAACTTGCATCCCATGTGGTGATGTTCTCTCCTGCAGGTACCAAGCCCCAATGTTTACACCATCGAGCTGACCCATGGAGAGTTTGTCTGGCATGTGAAAAGGAAGTTCAAGCACTTCCAGGAGTTTCACAGGGAGCTGCTGAGGTACAAAGCCTTCGTGCGCATCCCTATCCCCACCAGGAGGTGAGTGTACATCCCTGTGGACACGGTCGGCTTTGGGACATGGACTCTTTTAACTTTTAATATCTTATCTATTTGGCTTCACTGGTCCCATTTGTTTTGCTGTAAGGAGGAGAGGACAGAAGAATTCAGTCTCCATGAATATTTAGTAGCTATAATAAAAATACTTAATCTATGTGTTTAGCAGCCATAATCTAAGTGATGCAAACATCTCTCTGCTGACGCAGAAAACATTCCCTTGTGGGTCATCAGCTTGTGGGCTGGATTTGCCTGGAACTTGGGGAAGGGTTATGATAATGCTAATGGAAATTGCTGGAGATTTGTGGCTTTCTGACAGTGTGGGCAGGATGTGGGAGGTGTGGGCATCGCTGGCCAGACTAGCCTTGGTGCTTGGGATGGCTGGAAATAAAAGAGGGATGAGAAAAAAAGTGGGAGGAGAAGTGATGTTGGTCAGTGAGAGCCTCCTGATATAGACGAACATTGGAATATGATAGGAAGGGTAAAACTGTAAGGAATTAAGAGCTGGAGGAACATAATGCTTTAAAAACAGGGTGTAGGTTCCCTTTACTTACAGGGGAAAATTGTGGCCATCAAAAATCAAACTCTGATATTTCTGTGTTGTACTTTTGTTTGTGTGCCAGTTGGAGCACACTGGCTTCTTAAATGAATCCACATCGTATTCTTTTTTGGTTTGTTTTTTGGCTGTCCTGCCCACCTGTTAGTTTTTAAGATCTTGGATAGGAAAAATAAAGGCATTGCAGCAGAGGGGTTACATATTGAGGCATACAGACAGTTGCAGCACTGAGACTTGATGTTGGGGTGTGTTTTTCCTTCCAGTCACACGGTGAGAAGACAATCCATCAAAAGGGGAGAGCCGAGGCAGATGCCGAGTCTGCCGCACACCGCGGAGAGCACAATGCGGGAGGAGCACTTCTCCAGCAGGAGGGTAAGTGCCCCCCTCAGTCTGAGGGCAAGAGGGGTGCTCTGAGGCACAGAGAAGCCTGGCAAGCTCCTTGCAAAGCCACACACTATCAAAACTCTTCTTTGTTATCACTACAGTATTCTGTTTGACAAAGTCTGGCTTTGACAAGACCAGCTTTAATGCCAAACTCTCTGCTGTGTAATGATGAGGATGCTGCTCCTGGGGTTCACATGGGCAAAGCTTTCCTCTGCAACTGAGGAACACCGTGATGCTGGGAGCGGTGGTTCCCCTCCTCCCACCTGCTCTGATTTAAAGATAGACAAGGCAGTTTGCAGAGTCAAGTTGCATGATGGAGGCAGCCCCGTGGCCATCAAAATCTGAGAGATTTCAGTGCTGTTCCCCTCTGAAAGAGGAGATGATAGTCAGGCTATTGATGCTGAAGTGTGTAATTTTAGCCCAGGCACACGTGTTTTGTGTAACTTCATCAGATGTTAACAGATGGGCCCTTCCATGGAGAGGGTGGATGTCTTCCTACCTCTTCATTGCAGCTTTGCTGCTCGCAAGTTAAAACCCCCATGTTTGTTCAGGCTGTGCTTATCGTTCTCTTTCTGCTGTTCCCTCCCTCCCTCCCTGGGCTTTGTGCCACTGGAACTTCAAGACCCAAAGGATTAAAGGATTGTGTCTTGTGGCTGTGCCATGCAGAAACCCTGCTATTCACTGCTTCTCTGATGTGTGGGAAGTTTGAGGAGAGAGATGTGGGTTTAAAAGAGGAAGAAAACTGTTTTATAGATGCTTTTTATTTTTTTAGCTTGTGTTTCCTTTCAGTTTGCTTTGTGTCCTCTAGGACTCTGCTCAGTTTCCCATGCCTAGGCAGTTTAATTTTTTCTTTTCTCTTTTACCATAAGGATGGGAAGAAATTAGTTCTCCCATAATGGTTTCTTCTCTTCTCCCCTCCTGGCTGGGAAGGACAGGACCAGCCACTGCTCTCTCTGTGTCTTTGGGGCACGACAGCATGGTCCCTGTGTCACTCAGCCCATGAACCTTTTGTTTTGTTAAACAGGCTCTCTCAGTTGCTTCTGAGCCTGTTTTCTCACAAAACTGATTCCTGTGGATTGGAAACAATGGGGACTGATTTGGTATTTAAAATTGTTCTGAAACTTCAGCTCAGTCATGAAAGTTGACCTCCAAAGTGGCCCTGCCACGGAGCAAGTTTGCTGGTGGAAGGTACAAACACAGAACTATGAACAATAAACAACCTATGACCAAACTGTTTATGGTGCTGAGCTGTGATATCCTGTGAGCACACATAATAATGGATTTATTTATCTACTCAAACTGAAAAGTGGGTCTGATTTCTTGATTGCTTCCTAATGCCAGACAGTTGGATTACAGGAATTTTCAAGAAAAACCTCCACATCCTATCTAAAGTTTCCACATTTTGATTGTAGAAACAGCTGGAGGACTACTTGACAGATATCCTGAAAATGCCAATGTACAGGAACTACCATGGAACAGTAAGTAGAAATTAGTTTTGCTTGATTGTCTAAAGAATATTCACTTTACAAATGCTGAATTCATTGGAAGAAGACATGCAGCTTCTGCAAGAAACATTTTACAGCTGTTTTGTGAGCATTTTATCTTAGCTGATTTCTCCAACACAGATGTAATATGATTAAAACCAAAGGAATGACTCAGAGGCTGCTGGTATAACACAGTGATAACCTCCTCAAGCTAGTTCAGTCCAGAGAGCTGGTTGTACATGCGTGATGTAGTGAAATTCTGTTTAATTCTTCAGACTGCTTAAGATGATAAGTTAAAGTTTTAAATACTTCAAAAATTGGAATCCAAGCCATTTTTCTAATTGCTACTTCAGTCTGGGCTTTGTGTATGGTTCTGGATGCAGATTTGTCTCAGGTTTCTATTCTGTGCAGTTTCCCAGAACATTAGAGAGACCGTGTGGGATACCCAGAGAGGTGAATGAGTATTTTGTCAGTTCCAAAGGGAGATGGTAGTTGCCTTATTTCCCCAAGTCAACACTCTTTGGAATGAGGAGAGATGTCAAATCCAGCTTCAGGCCTATTTTAAGCAAAAATATTTCTTTTGAAATTCATCCTTGAATGTTTCTTCAGAAGTCCTCACCTGTCAGCCACAGCTGTGACATCTCTTGGAGATGGTAATTTATTTCCCCTTTTTTTGGCTGCATAATGACTGTGTTACTTCATCTTTTGTATTACCAGCAAAATCTGATGCATGCACTGAGTAGCTGCCAAGTTTAGTGACATTTCTGAGCACAGAGTGATAACTGGGAACACCTGGTTTTCAAACAAGCCAGAAATACAGACTGAACTTTGGATTTCTGTAGCAGCCAGTTTGCTTCCACTTTTGCTGTTGTTAGATATTCTTCTATTTTGCAGAATTTCCATTGTGTAGAGATGTTGGACAGGTCATAGCTGGATGTTGTGTATAAAAACTTAAAAACAGTTGCAGAGTTCAGTGTTGAGCACTGCTTGTTCCATGAGACATAGTGCTCTTTGGGGGTTGGCAATTGCACTCTGGATGGCAACAAATCTTCAGGCTGAGGAAGCTGCATTCCTTAGAGTGATTCTTTAGGGGACAAGGCTGTGGTGCTTAATTCCAATGCAGTGAAGAGCTGTGTTAGTCTGCATGTGGAAAAGATTCATCTTTTGTTCTAGAAGCAAGATTGGGATAACTTGGCAATTTTGATCAGTAGCATATGCAGAGCGGGGGAGAGTTATTTTACAATGTGGATCCATCTTGTCACTTTTAGGCAGGCGTTGCCTTTTTCAAATATTTTGGATCATTTCTCTCTCCAATGAGCACGTGGGTGATGCTTTGGCCAGGCTGTGGTTTGAGACGGGCTGCACAGTGGGGGCCGGGAGAGGAGATGGGCAGCCCTGCCTTCCCAGGCAGCTGTGGGGTGCTCCCTCCTGGGCTGAATCGCCCTTCTGTCCCCAGCCCCCGCAGCCAGATGTCCCTTTTGCACATAAATTCTCAGTTTATTGTTGGCTTTCACTGGATTTGGCCACAGAGAAGTGTTCAGGGAGGCCTTTGCTGCCCGTGGTGGCGGCACAGGTCCTGTGAGGCGATGCTGGAAGAAAGCACAGGGAAGGAAGTGCTTCCTTTAAAATAGCACCCAAACAACCCCCCCTGTTCTCAGATGAGACTAAAGTAAGGATTTCTGGCACTTTCCCTGGAACTGTCTTTGTCCTCCTGAGAGCAAAATGAGGGCTTTGCTCTTCCTGTGGTTGAGAAGTCTTTTGCGCAGATGCTGACAAATGCTGTAACTGTCTTAATCTTGGAGCACATTTGGACTTCTTTGCGTTCCTCTCACCAAATCCACGCACTGAGGACTTTTTTAAGATCAGGAACTCTGTTAAATGAGGCATGGAGTTTCAAAGGCGAGACCTGCCTGCAGTTTAACCCTTGGCCATTGTGAAGAGTCTGCTTGCGTCAGTAGCAGCTCTGAGATGTTTTTTTACATCTGAGCTGCACAGTTTAATGAATTTGCTTTTTTACTTCTTTTATTTTGCATTTGTGGTTAATTCATTATTTGCCAGTGAGAGCAAACTGCTTTATACACTGTCTGGAGAATATGCCATGCACTGAGACAGTTAAGCCTGCAAGTCAGGCTTGTGGTTTTGCAGACCTGAAATCTCTGGTTGGGTTAAGAATCAGGACCACAATGGCAGCATGGCATTATAGAGGTTGTCCATCATCTAGCTCTTTATATATAATAATTTTTTTTAATTATTTGATTTATGTGATTAAATCTCATGTCGTCTTCTTCTTTCCAAAATCTTTTTATAGTACTTTTGTGCTGAAGTGCTTTAAGACAATTACCGTTAAAATGAATGTTGTGTGAATCTCAGTGTGTTAACTGTTCACACTTTTTTTTTTTTTTCCTGAAAATTGGAAGTTGGAGGAATATAGCCTCAAAATGTTGAGGCTTAATTGGATTCTGTATAAAAATTTTATTAATTGGACCCTAGCATTATTTTTGTGCAAGTTCCCATACTTAAAAGATGCCCAAGCAAAATGAAAAGTAAGATTTGATTGGAGTGTGTGTATGTGTGTAATATTTTGCATGAACTTTAGAGAGAGTAAAAGCTTCATCTTAAGTGAAAGCAACACAATACAGAACAGCTGAGAAGTGACAGTGGCCACTGGTTTGCCCCTGGTACAGCCCTTGGATCTGCAAACCTTTGTGGAGCTCCCCACGCAACCCATCAGTATTTGTAGTTACTGCACTTGAAATTCAGCACATTTAGGGTTTTTTTGAATTGTATTTTGTATAAACAATTTTTTTTTTGTGTAAGAAATTGTGCTGAACAATATCATTCTGAAGAGTAATTCCACGTTATTGCTAATGACCAGTGCTAATCAACTTTTGATGCATTTCTGAACCCACTAAATAAAGAACAAGAGTCAAAATGAAAAAAATATAGCATAGAGAAGCTGAATCCTTTCTGAAATGCAGGTGCTCTGTGAAATTTTTACTTATATAAATCATGCATGCTCCACATTGCTGGCAGGACGGGATGGTTTGAACACCTTGCAGATGATTCTCCACCTTCCACAGCCTGTCCTCCTGCAGCCCATCACTCCCATCCACCTTTTTATTTCTTTTTTCATTGCCACAACAATGTCATTGAAGCTGCATTCTCCAGGCCCATATCTCATACCAAAAACATCCTGCTGTGGGTCATTCTGAAACTAGAGTGGGATGCCAGATCCCAGGGAGGCAGCTGGGCAGTGCAGGAATTCCAATGTGACGGAGATGAAAGCTCCTGGCTGCCCTGCTGCCTCTGCCAGCCTCTCTGTGAATGATGAGCACCTCAGATGAGGCACTGTGATAGTAAAAATAGCTAATTGTAACAATAAATCACTCCATCAGATGTTTTGCACTATGCTGAGGAATTTTCCTCCTAACTGCAGGAATTTATTTAAGGTGGTTTTTTTACAAAACATTGCTTGATCAGTGTGTTGGATGTGCTCCTGTCATTGCTGTTCCAGAGACTGCTTGGCTGAAGAAGAGGTTGCTTTGCTGCCAGACAATCTTTCTTTCTCTTTTATGTAGTGGTAGTTCTGTTTCTGCAAGCAATTTTTCCTCTTGGTTTTCCTTTTTGCATCTTTGAGGACAATTATTTCTCTGCATGCAGTGCTCCTCAAATCCCTGCCAGCTTTCTGGCTCCAGCCAGCATTTTCAAAGGGTTTTGACATTTTTATGCTTTCTTTTGCATGTGTGCTCACTGTGAGAGAGATGTCTGGGTTTCTGATTTGTCTGATTGGAAATGCCATGAAAAAGTTAAAATGGAATCCAGACAAAGAACTGGCCTGAGAATTTGCTTGGCACCTCTGATAAGGGCTTGTAGGATACACTGGATTTCTTCAGGTTCTTCCCACCCTGCTCTGAGTGTTGCTGCAGAAACAGCTGAAACATTTGATGTCACCTGGTGCTTTTCCAGAACACTTAGGGAGAGCAGAGAGAGCAAAATGGTTGGTAAAATAGCATGGAATGACTTGTTCTAACTGCTTTCTGAAAACAGGCTGAAATCACCCTAAAATCAAAGCATTAAAATTGCCTCAGCTGAGTAGAGGTTACTTTATGTCTTTGAGATACTCAGAGGAAAGCAGCAAAGTCTTTTGTTCTTCTCCATGGCCTTGGCTGATATGAAAAGTTTGGGAAGGTCCCAGGAGCAGCTGAGCATGAGGAGATGAAAGGATCTTTAGTCCTACTGCTGTTTTCTGGGGAAAAAAATGATGGTATTAGGAATGTAGCCTGTGCTAACCTCATCATAATGGCAAGATAGACTTTGGCTCTAAATTTACTGATACTTTTTGTTATACTTGGTGTCTGAAAATGTCTTTTTAGGGGTCCACCCATGTAATTCCTGTGCAAAATTGGATTTTGCTGATGAGGGCCCTGAGGCTGGTTTTTTCAGAGATGCCAGTGGCTCTTTTCCTTGAGAAGAGAAAGCCTTTCCTTGGAGTTGTTGTGGGTATGGGAGTTGTGGGCATATCCTGAATATGCAACCAAGGCTGTCTCCTGTCCCAGCTGCCATCAGGAGCATGAGCCCTGGACTGCAGCCCCAGTCAGGTTCATTGCCAAAATGTGCTGTTAGAGGTTCCCTCTGGCTTGCTGCCTGGCCAAAGGGACAGTGACACCTGCCCTCACCCTGCCCTGAGCACCTTTTTGGACTTGGACAACTTGATGTGACAATAAATTAGAAGTGTGTGGGTGCAGACAAGGTTCTGCTGTGCAAGGCAGCTCCTTCGCAGGGCTGTGCCTGCCCCAGCCCTGTCCTGCACAGGACACCCTGGGAGAATGTTTCTCCCTGCTAAAGGGGCCCAGGGCTAATACCCAGCAGACTGCCAGGAATGTCCCACTGTGCCAAGAAAAGCCTGCTCAGGCGAAATTGCCCAGTGTCCTATTTTTAGAGGTGAATGTAATCGTGCTGAGCTTTCTCACTGGCTTTGCTCACTGTTATGTTCCCTGCAATCCCTGCTGAAGCAGGAGGAGCCATGAGCAGGCAGGTTCCTTGACTTTGGGATTTGAACTTGCTCTCCTCCTGCCCCACTGTGGTTTTCCTGTGGATTTTCGGTTCTTGGAACCAGATGGGCAGTGATGAGTGTCCAGCACTGACCTGCTGCAGTGGCCTTGGAGGATGCTCATGGGTCATGGGCCTGAACCCTCCTGTGGTGTCTCCATGGGGTAGGGGGCTTAAAGGGTGTTCCCAGCTCTGGGCATGTGTTCTCATTTCCTTTCCAGTCTTTCTGTGAGGGTCCCTGGAGGGAGGAGAGGATTCAGGCAGCCAGCCAAGATCACACAGACCCCTGAACGGTGTCAAACTCGAGTCCTTGTTTCAGTCAGAGATCCAGGAGGGACAATACCAGGGAGTCCCTGTGATACTTTTGAGTTTAATTGTCCTGAAACATGTTCTCCAATGTACATCTAAAATAAGTGAACAGAAAACCCAACCAAAATACTTTCCTTGATCTTCTTGAAGATGCTTAAGTGATGGTGGAATCCTGCTCAGGACGTTCTGTAGGTCTTTATGGCAAGTCACTTTGATGAAGCAAAAAATACTGTGGATTTCAGGGTCATAAAGATGGGGGAATCTCTTTTTCTTTCCCAGATGGAGTTTGTTGGAGTAAGCCAGCTGTCATTCATCCATGACCTGGGACCA